>NW_026592510.1:15152045-15223805 GCF_907164565.1 Psammomys obesus | reverse complement strand
AGAGTATATGTTATCTAATTTTAATTCACAAATAAAGCCAAGTTTTGCTTTTCATGTTTTCAGACAGATCATATTTCTGTTGCATATACATTTACGATATTTGGGAACCAGATAAGTATACCAGGCTCAAGACTCAAAAGGCAGAGAGAAATCATGCTTAAAACTTCCATGTGCTACAGTGTTCAAAAGATAATAACTCAAGTGTGAATAACTCTTTATCTCTCCTTTAAAGGGATGACTGGATCCGAGTTGGCCTCTGTTACCCATCCAACACAAGCTTTCAGGTTACCTTTGGCTTTCTGCAACGACAGAACGGCTCATTATCCAGAATTGAAGAGTATGAGCCTGCACAGTCGATGGATGAGCTGCAGAGGAAGCCATCGGAGAGAAAATTCTATTTTGACTCTGGCACAGGGTAATTCATGGAAGCCGTGGATGAGAACTAATGCTGTTTTTCTTTTTTGATGATGAAATTGCTGCTTCTCTGGCATAGCTAAGGACGGGTGGGATGATGATGGCTGTTTGGCAGAGCAGCTGGCGTGGGCACTCGTGCTCATCACTATTAGGGGTTAGGAGCTGAGCTCAAATGACTTGTAATTACTGTTGGCAGTAGGACTCAAGTAAAGATATTTGCTGTTTACTTATTAAGGCAATTTAGGGAAAGAGATTATCATTGTCAGGAGCTGTCAATAAGCCCAATTGAAATTGAAAACAGTTTGTTCTTCTGCAACAACTCTGTAATAGTGATTTATATAAGACACTGTTTATATTTCACTGAAAACCCCTTTCCCCCTTCTAATTTAAGGTTATTTCTCAAGCTGACCATGAGTTTTTAAACATCAGTGTATAACCATGGCATGTTTGCTTCCAACTTTCTCTAGGCTGCGTCTTTCCACTTTTTAATTCTTATCCTGCTCTCCTGGGGTCCTGGTGGCTTTGTCTGCTTTTGTCGTTACAGTCTCAGCCTGTGGGTTATGGTAGGCCTCATCTCCTCTTCTCTCCAGCAAGTAGCATGCTCCTTCCGACTTTATCCTTAGGCTGACCGTCCACCATCTAGGTGTGAAGATTTCAGTATAGATCAGATCCATTTCTGCAGTGAATTCACTGTCAATGAAGCAAGTTATTACAGAGCGAAAAGCTTAAGTGCTGTAAGTCCAACAGCCTGGTACTTCATGTGCACTAGGGACTAACTAACAAGCTTACCTAGAGTAACCAGTGACATTGTGGAAAGGGTGCCACACTAGCTAATTTGTGGGTGATCAGGAGAAGATAGAAACAGCTGGGTGAGGAGTCTCAGGTAAAAGAAGCAGTACACAGATGCATGGAGGCATGGACTAATACTGGCATGGCATGTTTGGGAAAGACAAAAAGTTCAGAGTTGGGAGAGGCGGGAACAAGGTTGTTTGGGGGAAGAAAGTTGTGGCTCATTTGTTAAGTATCTGGTTAACCTCTGTTTATGAAGCAACTCATTTGCCCTCTAGTACTTGCAGCAGCCAGTGTGGTAAGCTTAAGAGTCTCCAATTTTCAATCTCTCATTAAATATAAATTGTCTAGGTGGACCTTTATTTTGTTGACAACAGAATTTCCACTTTCTCAGTTGAATTTTCACAAAAATAAATGGAACACCCAAATTTGAAAGGGCATTCCAGTGGCCACAAATTAGTGATTATGCATGTACAAAGATGGGACATTATTTTCTGGCTTGGTTATTTAAAAAAAATCCAGTTTCTAAAAGTATTTTTTTAGTTATATTCATTTTAACAATTTAAATTATAATTAGAAGGCTTTTGTCCATCTAGGCCCCAGTTTAATTCTTTAACTTTTTGTGCTAAAATTACTAGATGTTTTCTTACTTTTTGAGGGGGCAGGCAGAGACAGGCTCTCATTATGAACTCTGGTTGGCCTCAGACTCTCTCTGTGTAGACCAGGCTGGCTTTGAACTCACAGAGATCCACCCATCCTGCCTCCTGAGTGCTGGAATTAAAGGCATGTGCTGCCATGCTTGGCTTTTACTGTTTAAAAACAATGTATTTATAATGTTTTTATTTATTCTTTGAGAATTTCATACAATTCTTCCCTTTAAATTATGATTTTGTATTGTCCATTGACTTCATCTTAAAATATGAGCTCTTGACTTCTGGTAATCAGTCACATTTTATCAAGCCCTTTGAAACTTGACTTCTTTGGTTTGGAAACACTGGGTTTTTCAGATAGTGCTGCAGCATTTCTTATAACTTGGATTTCCCATTCATCTTGGTAGGGAGAATATAATTCAGAATTGGTGAAACTGTTTTCCTCAGCCTGGTCTTGGCCCAGTTGAGAAGGACGGACCATGGGTCCACATGTTCCCAGAAAGCATCGCAGGGCTGTGATTTTCTTAGCTTTTGTTAAACAAGCCACGGTCACTGCTTTGTTATTCCTGTTTCCACAGTGATTTATTACCAATAACTATAAGTGGAAAAGCTGATATTAATGTTCCATATTCTAAACTCAACGTAATATAGTTGTCGAGGAGTTTTTAAGACAAGCTAAATTCCTTCTCCTCAGATGACCCCTTGAAGTAATTTAAACCAGAAATCAACTTTGATGTCCTTCAGGACAACTGAATGAAAGCATCACTGTACTCCCCAAGGCAGTCATGAACTTGACTGGATATACTAGGGGGTAAGGAGGAGAGGGAGAGATTTTATTAGCTTTGCAATTTATTTTTCTTTTAAGGAAAAGTTACTTTATTGGAGAAATATCCCCTCGGCCATGAATCAAATGGAGAAGTTTTATGCTTCTGAGAGGAACTAACATCAGTTGGCTTGGCTTCTGTGTTTCAGGTTATTGTTCCTTTATCTCAGAGCCCATAGCCACAGAGATGGTCACAGTTACTGTTCCTCTCAGGGATGTGAAAGAGTCAAGATTCAGGCAGCAACAGACTCCAAAGACATCAGTAACTGCATGGCCAAAGCGTACCCACAGTATTACAAGAAGCCCTCGGCAGTCAAGCGCATGCCAGCCATGCTCACGGGCCGCTGCCAAGGGTGTGGCACCCAGCAGGTAAGCAGAGAAGACAACGGGGCCTTTGGGGGGAAGTCAGAGTTCCTTGGTGTGGCAGTAGGGGTACTTGGCTTTGAAGCATCTTTCTTGCAACTTTAGAAATACATGCTGACACCTCCTGAATTTTGGTTTGTTCTAGAATGTGTCGCTCATAAGAAACAGACCAGTCCCCATTTATAGCAAAAGTGTCTTTTTTCTTGCTTAATTTACCCTGATTATGAGCTTTATAGTTTAAAATTAAAATTTATTGTGTTGATTAAAATTATTTATTTTCTAGGGATAGGGTTCTGTTCCATTAGAACTATTGAGTTTGTATGTCTAAAAGTGTTATAAAGTTGTTTTATTTATGTATGCATGTATTCAGTGGTTTTGGAGACATGGTCTCATCAAGCAAAGGATGGCTTTGAACTCCTGATCATCTGACTCTACCTTTTGAGTGCTGGGTTATAGGCACTTGATAACTTTTCTTTTTGATGTTGTTGTTGTTTGTTTTGTTTTTGATAACTTTTCAAAATGACTTGATCATCACTGGTATCCTGGGCTTATTATTTTTTTTTTTTTTTGACCAAACAGCATCTTCTCCTACCTTTAGTATTCTTAGTTCCTATTTCATAGACATTTAGAAAAACGCATTAAAAAATATTGATGCCAGGCATGGTGATATATACATATTATTACACGTGCTTGAGGCTGAGGCAAGAGGATTTTAAGGTCAGCCTGGTCTACAGTAGATAAAACCCATCCCTTAAGAGCGCAGGGAGTCGTAGGAAAGAGTGGGGGAAATAGAAGGGCCTGGAGGAGACAGGAGCTCCATAAGATCAGCAACAAAGCCAACAAATCTGGGCCCAGGGGACCCTGCAGAGACTGATGCACCAACCGAGGACCATGCATGGAGAAGGCCTAGCCCCTGTGCTCAGATGTAGCCAATAGGCAGCTCAGTCTCCATATGGGTTCCCTAGTGAGGGGAGCAGGGGCTGTCTTTGACGTGGACTCTGTTGCCCTCTCTTTGATCACTTCCCCCATGGTAGGGAGTCCTTACCCGGCCACAGAGGAAGAGGTTGCAGGCAATCCCGATGAGACTTGATAGGCTGTGGTCAGATGGTAGGGGAGGAGAGCTATCCCTTTCTGAGGACTAGGGGAGAGGGCTAAGAGAGAAGAAGGAGAAAGGATGGGACCTGGAGGAGATGAGGGAGGGGCCTATAATCGGCATGTAAAGTGAATAAATTATAGAAAATAAAAAAAAAGAAAAAAGAAAAACAAGAAGGCAGTGCACTGCTGAGTGGCTCTGCAGCTGTACAGCATTTGAAGTGTTTGGAGCATCGTGTTTACTTGGAAGTTTGAGAAAAGTGTTTGTATTCTGTCTCAGAGCCAAACACATGTGCATTAGAAGTAATTAGAAAAATTCACAAAACTCCACCCAAACAAAGACTCAAAAGAAATACCCAACTTCCAAATGTTGCCTGGTATAGCGATGAATATTTGCCTGTGAAATTGTTGACAGTGAGTCATAAGAACCGTTTGCTGTTCATACCTGGAAATTTGTGAATGAGACACATTGGTCAAGGAGCTGGGCTTCAGAGACCAAGAATCAATTGGAGGACAGAAAGGGAAAGGAGAAGGTGGGAGGGACAGCATCAGAGAAAGCAGAGAGGCAAGGAAGAATGGGAAATGCTTGTGGAAAGTGGAGGACCGC
This sequence comes from Psammomys obesus, assembly GCF_907164565.1. Classification (NCBI taxonomy): domain Eukaryota; kingdom Metazoa; phylum Chordata; class Mammalia; order Rodentia; family Muridae; genus Psammomys; species Psammomys obesus. The sequence goes on along the minus strand of NW_026592510.1, from coordinate 15,219,067 downwards.
CCTGACTGTTGGAGGCGGTAGAACAGAGGGACCTGGGGGCCTGCGTGCAGTGACTGGCTCTGTTTATGAAGCACTCTGGGGACACTGAGAGGGGCTGAGGCCTGGCCGTGTTCAGGACACCAGAAGGTGGTTAACAGTATGGCCCACCTTATATAGAGACTGTCCTTGGTTCTAGATTCGATGAATACCAGTTTAGGGTAATTGATCTGAAAAGATCTTTTAAAAAGATGTGTCTTGGGGCCGAAGAATTGGCTCAACTGTTAAGAGCACCTTCTTGAAACGGTGATTTCCCCCTCCCCTCAGAAACCAAGAGGTATACACTTCCTGTGTACCAGGAACGAGACAGAATTCCAGGTCTTGAAGTGGGTGTAAAAGGTTCAGATAAAGGAAATGGCCAGCTGGTATAATGGAGTGTTTTAAGGGACCTGTGGGGCATGGATACAGTTGCCTTTAAAGATGCAATGTGCTCTTGTCTAGATGGTGTTTAGCAGTGACCCTCACAAGAGCTACCTCCCTGTAAGATTCCAGTCACCTGGTAAAGCAGAAACTCAGCGTGGAGAGCCATCTCTTATTTCCGTAAGTATGGACTGGTGTGGCCTCAGTCTTTTGGGGGTCTACTGTGACAAAATGCCACAGACTAGATAGTTTAGAAGCAACAGAACTTTGTGCTCACTGTTTCAGAGCTGGAAAATCTGAGGTCAGTGCAGTAGCAGAAATGATGTCTAGGGAGGGCTGGTTTGCCAGCTCATAGATTGCACCTTTTCTTTGTGTCTCGACCTGGGTGTATCTCAGAAGGATCATTCACAAGGGCCTCCCTTCATCCCACAAAGGCTCTGTCTACCTCCTAATGTCATCCTTTGGGGATCAGAATCTCAAGGAATTTGTAGGAGCACAGATGTAGAACCACAACATTACTTCTTGGCCGAAAGCTGACCAGCACACGCCTTGAACTGCTGTGGCTCTGATCTTTAATCCTAGTGACATATTATTTCTGGCACCAGTCTTGGGTTTGTCCATCCATTTTACTTCCTGGTTGCAGGAATGTAGCTGAGGTGTAAATGCCTCTTCAGTGGTTGTTATTTCTTTTTCAGGTGGATTGTTTATTAATTCCTCTTAAGCTAATGTTAAAAATTTGATTACATTACTTTTTATTTACCATTACACAGGAAAGGCATCTTTAGTTAAGAGAGCAGTTTGCACGTTCATTCAATATGGGAAAAACCACATTTAATCTCGTTTTGGTAGTTAAACCACTAGGTTGTTTAAGGTGTAGAAAATGATGGCTTCTAAATTGCTTAGGCCTTTTCTTGAAGGTTATCTGTTCCTTTTAAGAATGTAGTTTAAAAAAAAGGGAGAAGACAGAGTAGTGTCTTTTCTGAGCATGTCTGTAAAGGTATAGATGCGAGTCACAGGCTCAGCACTAGAGTTTGGGCTTATAGCCCAGGTAGCAACTAAAAACTGGGACTCGGAAGGGGTCTGTCCAAAGTTAGGGTGGTCTGGGGCCTCTGTGTAAGGAGCTCTTTGCTAACAGGTGTCCAGCTATCTGTCTCACAGTTTCCTGTGGTCTCTGTAGAAGTTGAGTTTGTTAAAGCAATGAGTAAGTTAATCACAAATCCAAGTGTGTGTGGACAAAAGTAAGTTTATACCCACCCCACCTTTTTAGAATAGCAAAATGAAGAGTGACACGAAATTTCCCACATACCTGGCTTTATGTTCAGTTATGTGAAGTGAATTCACAATGGGCCGCTGTCTACCACCACCTAGCTCTGATTGCCAGTGTTCCTTCCCAACTCCTCTTGGCATATTATCTCCAGAACTTTCACATGATGCCCTACTTCTGAGGCCTTGGCACACTGTTAGTCCCTTCTGAAAACTTCTTTCTGCCTCCTTTCATTGACAAGTGTTTTGGTTTTTTGTGTGGTTTTTGTTAGTTTGTTTGTTTCTGGAAGTGCTCCTTTTTGTAAGCACAGTTTGAATTACTGAGAATCCTTATAGATTTTCTTGTCTTACATGAAATGTAAATATTCTGATATTTATAAATTGTGGATCATGCCTAATTTTTTTTTTCCACATGTAAGTTTCACTTCAGTGGGTAGACAAGATGGCTCAGTGGCTAAAGAGGCTGGCCACCAAGCCTAACTACCCGAGTTCAGTCCCTGGGACCCACCTAGTAGAGGGAGGAAACTGACTCCTGGAAGTTGTTCTCTGACTGACTTTCACATTGCATTGGCCATCCAACACATACATAGATAAGATGTAATTAAAAGAGAAAAGTTTACCTCAGTCATTTACAGAACTATTTCCTGGGTTAGAACAATTTAAACATAGCTAAACAGATCATTTTGAGTTCTCATGCGCTAAGTCGTGGGTTAGAAATAATATTTCAAGACGGACAGGCAGAGCGAGGAGAGCCTGTCCAGGAGAGCCCTTGCTGCCTCTCAGTGTAGTGTGGTTTAGTCTTAATAGACAGATCCAGTGTGGAGTTAGTATGCAGTCATTTTTGTTTGTCTTCTCTTCTTCCACTGAGAAATTGAACATTTGGTAATTCTGGCTTTCTTCTTTTGTTGTTATATATTTCGTTAATTTTTTTTTTTTTTTGAGTCAAGCTATTCAAAAGTAGCCCAGGCTGGCCAGCCTCAGCTTCCTGAGTGCTGAGATGACAGGCATGGGCCTTCATGCCCCGTTTGGTATTTCTCTTTCTCAACAAGATCACAGATGGTGATTTAGGGAAAGTTTTTGTGAAACAGTGTAGCGATCCTGTCAGTGGAAGGGAGATGAAGGTCAACATTGTTCCTGGAGGCCTCAAGGGACTTCTCTCAGCAAAGTTGGATGGTTGACTGCCCCAGAAAAGAATTTCAGGAGCCAAAATTAATGAATTTATTAAGTAGAACGTCTTAGTTACTTTTCTCTTGTTATGAAGAGATTCCATGTCCAAAGCAACTTAGAAAAGAATTTATTTGGACCTACAGAACATCAGCCAGACATGGTGACACTTGCCTGTAATCCAAGTACTTGGGGATGCAGAGGCAGGTGGATCTCTGTGAATTCAAGGCCAGCTTCATCTGCAAAGTGAGTCCAGGATAGCCAAAGCTACACAGAGAAACCCCTATCTTGAAAAGCCAAAAACAAACAAATAAAAAACCCTATTATTTTGACGTTACAATCATCAGTACCAAGAAGTCTATCTCACAGAAATACGTAGTATAAAATGGCAAAAGGATTTTTAGAGCCATTTTAGAAATTATTAGAATTCTGTCCTAATCCTAGGCCAAAATTTATTTGACGATGCTTTTTAAATGAAACATAAGTCAGCATCTTAAACAAATTTTTAAAAAATCAAGCATTCTAACACAATACCTCCCAAAGATACACCAAGTCTGTGCTTGTATGCAGAGGAACAATGGTAAGTAAATAGTAAAGGCTTTTGTTTTAATTCAACCATCTTTTTCTATGTGAGCAGAGAACTCTACATTTAGCATAGTGCAGGTAGTAGTAGGCAGTATCCTTGGCTCAGCTGAGGTGTTTGAAGCAGCAGTTGCTGGGACTGTGGATGAGAGCACACACAGTATAAAGTATACATGTTTTGTGTTTAGAACCAAGGTTCCATCCATCCACTCAAGGTTCCATGCATCCACATGCTGCAGCCTGGCTAAGCACAGCCACAAACACTCTAGCTGCATTATATGTTTTAGCTTTGATTGGATTTTTGTCTTTTGTGCACCCAGAAACCCTTCAATCATGGGACTGTCCTTGGGGTTATGACCTATAGTTGAAGAGGCTGAAATCGAGAGGAATATGGGTACCATTTTAGACATTTCACTGAGACAGTAAACCAAACATGATGCAATCTGAATCCTGGGTTTAGAAGGAGCTTGAGAAAATTCAGTTCTCCCAGGGATGTTTCCGATATGGAGATGACAACATAAGACACTCTTGTATTCTCAGGTCAATGGTACTGACTTTACCTTCCGGAGCGCTGGAGTCCTCCTCCTTGTTTTGGATGCTTGCAGCGTTCCCTTCCGGTTGATGGAAAAGCAGATGTTCCTTTCTGCAGACATCAGTCACATGGAAGAGTATTTAAAGACTAGCATCCCTCCAAGGTAGGTCAAACTTGCCCTGCACCAGAGGAAAGCTACCTTGAGATGTGACTGCTCACTACCATGGCACGTGCTTACTTCTGAGCTCTGTTTACCCCCTGAGCATTCCAGGCTCCGTGAGGTATTCCTTCCCACCACAGGCTGATCTCTGGGCCATTGGCAGAGCTTGGATGTAGCTTGCTCAGCTGATGAGAATGCTGCTGGGAAGGGAAAAGCTCATTGTTTGGTGCTTGCCAATGCCGCTCTTAAGAATTAAATTATCTACTTCCCACCTGACTAGCTCAGAAGGCTTGTAATTTTGAAGTAATGTTCTGGCTGTTTTCTTCAGTGGTCTTTGGTTCCACTGATGGACTCTCACAAAGCATTGTACAGTACTGGGTTTCAGGAACTCATCTCCCAGGTCACCTGTATCTGAAAAAAGAGTAACTGGATTTTTAAGTGGTTGAATGTCCTAGTTCTCTTTTAAAAGGAGGGTCTGGTTTTTGTTGTTGTTCTGGGTTGACCAGATCATAGGTGAGGACAGGAAGTAAATTCCAGACCCTTGCTGCTCTGTGGTGGATGTTAAGTGCAGCTATTGAGGAAAAGAGCATACGCTTCCTGTGGATTGAGGCTCTCCTGGCTTTGCATTGTTCTGATGATATATGTAGCCTGCAGAACTACCTCCTAATAAGTCCCATCAAGTCTTTGGATTATTTTGGTATAATTTCTGTATGTGTGTGTTCATGCTGTTTGTGTGTGGGGGGGGTGTATTGGGGACGGAGGTGTGGTGTATATAGAGGCAGTCATCCTTCAGTATCCATAGAAGATTGGTTTGAGGTCCCTCTGCAGAACCCAAATATTCAGATGCCCATGTCCCTTGTTTAAGATGATGTAATATTTGCATATAACTTTCATAGTCCTTCTGTACACTTTAAATCATCTTTAATGGCAAGATTTGTGTAAATGCCATTAAAATAGATGTTCTATTGTATTGTTTAGGAAACAGTGGTAAGGGAAGAAGTCTGTATACAGAACACACGCACATCCCCCACCACCAATTTTTCATTATGTTTGCTTTGTATGTGATGGGAATGTGGGCTCATGCATGCACACATAGAGATCAGAGACTATCTTGCAGGATTGTTCTTCTCTTTCTGCCCTGTAGGCTCTGAGAATTGAACTCAGGCTGTCGGGCTTGCATGGCAATCACCTTTATCCACTGAGCCATCTGGTGTGATGTTTTTTTCCCCAAACAGTTTGGATGAGGGACTGGTAGAGTTTATGTATGCAGAACCTGTGGATAAGAGGATCAGCTATAGGTCCATCTTATGGTCCAGGATAATTTTAGAGGATCTTTTTCTGAGGTTTCAGTATTCTGTGTTTAAAAACTCATCACTCACTTTTCCTCAAACAATTCAGGATATAAATCTTACAATAAACATTAGAAAGCATAGTTTTGCAAGAAGACTTAAAAGCAACTGCCGAAGGAGGAACTTCTTCGAATAAGCTACTTCTCCATCTGGCTACTGGTCATATAACTGTTTAGTTTGCAGAAGCTTATGCGTGGGACCTCAGGATTGCTATGTGTGTATATTGCATTTTAATGCAGTGTTGAGAAGTTATAGGGCAGGGGCCAAGGGAGGTAGAGCGTGCTTAAAATGTCAGCATTCTGGAGGTGGAGACAGGGCGAGCACTATAAGGTTGAGGCCAACCTATGGTCCAGCCAGCCTCAAAATCAAAGAAATGGAAGTTAGATTGCACTGACAGTGACTTCTCGAGAGCTTGTTAGTGGGTTGGCATGCATGTGTGTTGAGGACTTTTCCAGAATAGCCTGATAATTCCGTCCTATGGAGAAGTTCAGATTTGCGGCACTGCAGTGATTCTGTGTCCACTCACCATCACTTTAGGAAGACTACAACCAAGAGCCCGCACGATGGTCACAGTCTTAAGCACTTGTCAGATCTCACGTTATAGTCTACACTGCTAACTGTACACTTTAAATCGTCTCTAATGGCAAGATTTGTGTAAATGCCATTCAAATAGATGTTCTATTGTGTTGTTTAGGAAACAGTGGTAAGGGAAGAAGTCTGAGTGCGGCCAGAGGTTGAAGGAGGGATTCTTTCTCTGAATGAAAGCCAATACTATAAGATGTGCTAAGTAAATTAAATCATAACAGCAGCACATCTGCCATAAGTGGGAATAAGCAGCTTGCTGCCCTGTTGTATTTGTCAGCTGGCACTGCAGTCCACTTCCAAGAATGGTAAGAAATTATACCAACACAAAGAGCTTGTTGGTCAGATACTCAAATAAACCAGGAAGAGAAGCAGGAATCCCAAAGAGCTGAGAGTATTGTGTTGACTTACTGTACACTGAAGATGACTTTGTTTGTTTGTTTGTTTTTTAGCTTTACTATTTTATGTGTATTGATGTGCCTGGTGCGTGCAGCGACCAGAGAAGGCATCAGATTTATTAGAACTGGAGTTACCAGTGGTTGTGAGCTGCCATGGAGGTGCTGGGTATCAAACCCTGGTCCTGTGCTGGAACAACTGCTTTCATCTGCTGAGCTGTCTCCGCCACCCTAAAGACAGCAATTAAACAAACGAAGAAACAAATGTAAAAACAAACAGAAACAAACCAAAAAGAAACCAACTTTTTACACCATGGAGAACTGCTTATGTTTGGTTTTGTTTGTTGCTGTTATTTGTAGCACTGGGGAATGAGTCTAGGGCCTCCGTATGCTTGACCAACGCTGAATCACTGATCTGCATTCCAGCCCTTATCTTTACGTTTCGAGCTTGTGTTTACTTGGTCCTAACAGAGGTAGTGACGCAGAGTACTGGAGTGCCTGAGAGAGACCAAAACTCCTCTCTGAATAGGCTGATCCGTGAAAAGCTGGGTTCCAGTCTGCGCTGGTGTCTACATGACTTTTGGTTTCCACGCCTTTGGTTTTCCCTGTGTTACCACTCTCCTAGTTAAGAACCTGAGAAGTTCCCTTTGCAGCAAGTAGTTGGTACATATGTCAGCAGGGGTGAAAAGGCATCCGGCCTGTTTTCCTTTCTGAATTTGCTTTTATCTAGTATTCCTCTACTGTCCTTAGTGCAGAAATATTCTCAGTAAATGCATGCTGAATGACTGGCATTGCCTCTGATTTTCTAACTTTGACTCACAGGTCAATCGTTCTGTTGAGTACAAGAGGAGAAATAAAGCAAATGAACATCTCGGATTCATTAGTTCTTCTGGGACTGGCCAAACCAGCATACCTTTATAGCAAAGGTTTGTATTCCAGTGAGTACATTTTTTTGATGGAGTTTGTTTACTAGACTCTCTCATTAGCTCTGCCCAGAGCAGGTGTCATTGAAATAATTTCTTCATAAAAGACTTGTTAGAGGAAATGGTTGGGGTATGGCTTGCCATTTGTGTGGCAAGAATCCATTGCTGGTGTCAGGAAGTGTTGGTGTTTATCTGTCATATCTGTCTATCTATCTGTCTATCTATCTATCTATCTATCTATCTATCTATCTATCTATCTCATATATATATGCTGTATGTGATATACATATGTAATGAATGGATATATATATGATGTGTAATACATTTCTGTCTTTGTTTTGCTCAACTCTGACTCACTTCCATAATTATCTTGCTGGAACTAGTAGCTATACACTTCAACTTTTCTCTCTCTTTTTATAGGAAGTATTGTATTTTTGGGATTCAGCGGAAACTTTAAACCCTCATGGACTAAGCTGTTCACCAGTCCTGCTGAGCAGGGCCTCGGGGTGCTCGAGCAGTACCTCCCTTTGCAGATGGAGGACTATGGGTGCTCCAAGGCCAGCAGTGTCCACAGAAGAGACCTGGAACTGTTACAGCAGGCTTCGAAAGTGCTTTAGAGACATGACTGTAATTTAAGTGCTGGGAAAGGAAAAAAAAATGTGAACTAACTTATTTAATTTATGGCATTTTAAGATGACACTGTTAACCCGATGGAACCATTTTCCTGTTTCATACAAAAGGGAGAGAAAGAACTCAACTCAGTTGTTTGAGTGCCAGCTCGTGCACCTTGGCATTGCACAGAGGGTAAAAAGCCCTTTGTCTTCGTGAGGCTGCTTTGTTGGTTCTCGTGCCCCTTGCATTGATAAGCCCGTTGGCGGTGCTTTGCTTTCTGTATAGTGGGATGCAGGGAGGCCTTCAAGAGCTCCTCAGGCTCCTGAGAGGACTGGCTGCTGCAGCATTTCGGATACTTGAAGTCTAATGCTCAGTTATGCAGCCAGCTCCAGTGGCTGACCTGTTCAGTGATACCTGGGGCTCACTTCCGGACAGCCTCTGAGGGTTTTATGTGATGCCAGATAGGGTTTTAAGTGGTGACTCAGGCCCAGCACATGCCCTTTTTTGCCTGGACATGTGCTCTTTTTATTCACTTGTATATTGATTACTTTTGAGGGTTCACCTTTCAAAGAGGGAACCAAATTGGGACAAAGGGCTTTTGAAATCTTTTTGATCTGTGACTATTGAGAAAAACAAAACAAACAAACAAACAAACAAACAAACAAAAATAGTTACTTTCACCAGGTTTGAAGTTGGTGGGTCCCTTTGAAGCTTTAATCCTTATCCTGTCTTGACTGAATATTTGTATTTAAAAGGCAGAGCTGAAGTGAATTACTTTTCTTGGAAAGAAAGAAGCCACTTCCCTAGATGTAAACTCTTGTCATTTTAACTTACAAAAGGGAGCCAGGTGTGGTGGTGCATGCCTTTGATCCCAGCACTCCAGAAGCTTATGGGTCTCTGTGAGTTTGAGGCCAGCCTGATCTACAAAGTGAGTTCTAGGCCAGCCACAGCTATGTAGAGAAACCATGTCTCAAAAACAAACAAACAAAACAAAACAAAACAAAAACCACCCCACCGAAACATATCAACTTGCAAAAGGAAACTTGTCCTTGGCTTTGACCCTGTACCTGTGTTTTGTGTTTGTTTTGGTATGTGTATTTTTTTTTTAAACTTCTCTGCTCATTTTCCTACCAGAGAATCCTAGAGAGCTTACTGCTTGCTACTCCATAAATCCAAGGGGAGGAAAGAGACACCTTTATAGGCTAGAATCATGGAGGCAACAGACATGAACTTCTTTGTAGCCTTTACAAGAAGGAGTCTTTGTTAGTGAATGTAGTTGTCAAAGATAAGAAGAAAGGACGCCGTGATGCCCAGTGCTCCTTCTATTGTGCTTTTCTCCAGCCAGTGGGGACACATGGCAAAGGAGGCTGGCTCTGCAGACAGGAGGGAAGATGCATCCGAGCGTTGCTGTATGGCAGAAGGTGGGTGGCTGGAAAGCCAGGCATGTCCAGTCCGACATCAGCAGTAAACACAGACGAGGTCATCTTCCCCTGTGGAGGGCCAGGCTGATGCCTGTACTTTGTGTCCAGGAGACATTCTAGAACAGTTCTGTGACCCGTGTCACAGAACATGCTACCTCAGAGTGCTGTGACAAACCATGCTGACTGTGAGTGCTCCCAGGTCGGGCATGTGTCTTAATCGAAGTTTGGTTATTTGTTTATGGGGGGTTTTTTTGGATGTGGGTTTTTTGTTTTTTTCTTTCTTACCTATTAAATATATTTAGTGGGTCATGGTTCCTGAAGGTGATTTGAATTGGCTGTGTGTAGGGATGTGTGTGTGTGTGTGTGTATGTATTATGAGTTAAATGTATTTGATGTGTGCTTTCTTGAGTTCTGGGGGTTTTGTGTTGTTGTTTTATTTTTAATATTTGGAGAGGTATGCAGTGTCAAAGGCACTCAGTTTTTCTGATTATGTACTAATAATTAGGGCCTAAATTAAACAAATAAAAGTATGTGTGCATGTATTTTGTGTATGTGTATTTGTGAATCTCTGTAATTGTTGAGAGCTCAGATTTCAGCTTCAAAGAAGTTATTGGCAAAAGTAAAGAATGACCATCCACACAGCAAATTTTGTCAGACTAAGTTAAAAAGGAAGGGAACAAGATTTACCATGAAGAAGAGCCCAGCCTTGGCTGGGTTTTGGAATCACCTGCAAAGCTTCAAAAAATTCAGAAGTCTGAATCCCACTGGCTTACTCCCAGATTGGCGTTAATTGACTTTGGGTGTAGCTGGGGCATGTTATTTTTTATTTTTATTTTTTAATTTAATTTTTTAAGCTCCCTGGGTGATTCCAACATGCAGTCATGTTGGGAACACTGTACTTACAACACCCACCATTCAGCTTTTGTCTATAAAACTCTCTATAGAACTTCATTTATCTGTTATTTTCAGATCCCATTGTCACTCACAGGATTCTCAATCTTAAAGAAAGTATTTTACTGTTGTTGCTTTTTGAAAGCCTTTCTAAAAGCTTTCGTTCACTCTAGTCTTCACTTATTAGACACACATGGAGATGCTGAAGTTTCACTGTGTTCTTTTGTGCTTAGAAATATTATTCCAAGGTGAATTACAACTTGGTGGACATTTTCTATCAGATGAGGGACTTGGCTGAGTTCCAGAAATATGCCTGTCCACAAATCAACTAAGAAACACAGTGGCTTTCAGATGTCAACTGATGGGTGTCTTATGTCTTTGACAGAAGGTCCTGCCTATGAGGGTCCACCTGAGCCAGCCCTGCGTAGATTATGCTGAAAGGTGAAGACTGTGAATCTGAGATGAAAGACAGGCACATGCCCTCATGGGAGTTCACTCTCCAGCTGCCTCCTGGCTGATGTTTATACACTCTGGGGGTGGAGACAGGCTCAGGGCTCCTCTGATCCTCTACTTCACCACACCCTTCTCACATCTTGATACCATCAAGCCGGTTACTTTGTGGGGAGGAGAGGAGGGCTTGGAAGCAATGGGCAAGGGTTGGGTGCACCTGATATCTGGGTTTTCATTCCTTAGTGGGTGAAGGAATGTTTGGAGTAGCCCAGGGGAAAGGCCTTCCATAGGAAGGCGTGCACTTCGCCATAGTGCACTTCTCTTCTGGCAGGTAAGTGTTCAAATCCCACTGAGAATACTTACTAGCTCTGTCCTGAAGCATTGGAGTTTATCCTCTACAATTCTTTATATTTATTGTTTTGAGGTGGGCTCTGCCTATGTAGTCCAGGATAGCCTCTTGCTCAAGATCTTCCTTCTTCAGCCTCCTGAGTACTGGAGTTAACTACCAGTAATTCCAACACCCAGCCTCTTCTACAGCCATGTACAAGCCAGGCCTCTGGAATTCTGGTTGAGGGTTCAGGTACTTACTTAGCCATGTTTAATAAACCAAAGAATTCTAGGGTGAAGAACTTAATAGGGTAACAGATCGTATCATTACTGTTAGTCTGATGTGATGATGAGCCATCTCAGGCTGCTGCAAATGGGAGTAGACACTGGGCTGGAGCTAGTTTGTGTTCTCTCTCCTCCCTCTCTCCTCCTACCCTTTTCTTTCTCTCCCCTTTCCTTTCACTCTCTCCATCTCTTCTTTCTCTCTGTGTCTTCTCTTTCTCATTTGCTGTCTTCTGTTTTCCTCTTACCATATCTTTGCCTCTTTCCCCTCCATACGTGAAGTTTAATACAAAGCCTTACACATGCTAGGCAAATGCTCTAACTGCTGATCTAATCCTTCTTAACCATGAAAAAAGTTCTGGAGAGCCCATCCCAGGCTTCTGGTTCACAAGTAATAAGATGTTACTCACAGTTTGCTGGGTGGTTGATTCAAGCCATTTGGAAAAGAAGGATTTTCACACTGAAGCTGTGTGAAGAAGCTAGCTGATTTAAAGATACTTAGAGCCTGGCACACGCTCTATGGTTCGATGGTATAACTGGAGACAGACTGACTAAACTTGGATTCCTGAATGAGCAACTCTGCCCCAGAGGAGCTCCAAAAACATTAGCCACATGATGAAAATGTTTTAGCTGAAAATACTATGAAGGTTGGGAAGTATTCATGGATGACTTAAAATTTTTCCTTAAATAGACAAAAATGGCTGTCTTATAAAAAAAATGACACATTTAAAGATCATCTCCGGAAAGGGTCAAGATTTATGATCATGATTTCATAATCAAAGTTATTAAACTGACCTGGTAGCTCCTCTTTACAATTTTGAGTTAAGAATGGTGAATTTTTTGCTTTTTTATATTCTAGTGTTTTGACTGTCATAACTGCACAAAAAAAAGGCATGTTATGAAGTTTCCATATAGTGATGTATACATTAGATACATGATTTTCTTCTTGTAAAGACCATATCTACCACTTGAAGGTTCATCACTCTTTATGGTGAATACATTCAAACTCCTCCTTACTTTGAGATAGTTAATACATTATTGTTGATGGAGGAATGAATTCTGTTGCTCTGTGGCTCTGCTGAGAGCTAAGAATGTTTTCTTTTTTCTTTTTCTTTTTTTTAGTTTTAGGTATGTTAAGAAAAGGAAGACTTATTATGTGAAAATTATTTGCAAATTATGTTTTAATGTCTGTAAATAAGGGCTAAACATCGACTGCTGCTAAATTTATGGTGTCTTGGTAATGCTGAAGGAGGCTTTGCCCATAAGGACTCCAGATTTCTACTACTAAACTCTACTGGAAAGTTTACTGAGCCTTGATCTTAGTAAAGGCTCCATGCTGGTCAGGTTTCTTGTCTTGTTCTTGGAACTTATCAACATTTAGAGAACTTAATACTGCTAAGGCTAAAAGAAAACTGTCAGTCGTGTGAGACACTTGAAAGCCAGGCTCTGCCCTTCCTCCACCCACTGGCATTTCCAGCAGGTGGAGCTGGCCATGAAATTTCGTCACAGACTCTCCAGGTGTTGCATATGAAGGCTGCAGTTTGAAAACCCCATAGGACCTAGTAAGCCATCTACTTCTTCCCCACACACATTACAGTAGGATCACATCCAACTACATTTGGAGTACTGTACATTCTTAGCTTACTGGTTCCATCTTTCTACATCGTCTCCCCCAGAACTTGCTTTGATTGATTACTGCTGCACAGATTTGATATGCACCAGGCTATATGGCAGTGATTGAGGCAAAGTTTTATATGAAGGCCCTGATCAGGTTTCCCCTTTCCCTTTGAGAGACCGAAAGATTAAAAATTAGCAGCTATTATTAATTAAGGCCTGAACTAGGTAGGTAAAGAAGTACAGTAATGCCCTGAGGGGAAGGGCCACCTCAGCCTCACTGCATTCTTTCCCCACCCACTAGAGATACAGTTGCTAGGAAACTGGCCCATCCCCCTAGGGAGGGACACCAGGTCATTAATGGTCTGGGAACCTTACTATAGCCAGTCAATTCAAAATGTAGCATTTTGACCAATAGATGCTTGCCAGGTAGGAATTCCCCCTGCCGAGGGTATGCTGGGATGGACCAGAATCTTTAAATGACCCAACTAATCTGGGCGCTAGCGTTCGGCTCCCACCGCTTCGGCAGTGGGGGTGTGTGGGCCCAAGCTGCAGCTTGTAATTTACAATAAAAAGAACCTCATGTATTTACAGCAGAGTCTGTTTATTCCTGGTCTTTTGGGGTTTGTGAACAGAGTAGAACACCTTCTTGGTGTCTGAACGTCTCACTGTTAAAATTCCTCTTTTGGCTATGGTTATTCCTACTTAGAAATCTTAGGCATACTTTGACTTTTGCAGTCTTTTTTAGTTTTTATAAGGAGTTGAAAGAAAAAATATGCTAGGATTAGACTGCAGAATAATAGCACAATTGTCTTGGCTTTGAAAATAGAATTATTTTGTATATATCAAAGCTATGTTAAATGCAGATGTGTTGTCTTAAGGTAGACAAATGATCAAATACAAGCATTTTCTTTGTCAGCAAATACCATTTACTATGTGAACTTCATGGATGTTGGCAAAAAGTGGTCGATGGACTTGGGAATAAGGAAATTGATACTTGTCAGGGGGAAGGGTGAGATCTTGGGTGAGCATGCTGTGTTTCTCATCTCCCATTGGCTCATAATTCCTGGAGGAGGTATCCAGGCCAAGAAGGCTTCTGAAGGAGGAGGACAAGTCTCAGAAGGTAAGGTACATCAGTAACTCCCAACATGGGAAAGAGAAGAAAGTTCTAATGTAAAAGAAGGCCCATGAGAAGAGAAATTTTGTTGATTCCTTCAAAAAGGAATATGCACACACATGTATATGCACACACATATATTTAGATATATCTTTAAATATATACTTTTATATAAAATATTTTATATAGGATCTGTATATTCATATACACACATACATATATATGTTTATGTATACTTTTGAAGCCAAAGGACAACTCTTAGCAGTTAAGAGCTGGAGGCACTGAATTGCTTGGTAGATCTTTGCTTCAGATATGATGAATGTTTGGAAGAGCAGTTTGGGTCTGATGCCACTGAAGGTATTTAGTGGCTTTACAGGGAGCAGCTTTCCACTTCTGATGCTCAGCTTTCTCATCTGTCAAGCAGGTCTGTAAACACGTTGTGCAATTACAGGAAGTACTAAGTGGGAATGGCCTCGGCTCACAGACAGCTGGCAATCAGAAACACCTGGCGGGTTTCAGGTCCTTGTAAATTCTTTAGTATTTTATAACAGTTAAGACTCAGGAGCTCAGTTTTTAAACACGTTTGCAAGATGGCGGGGACACGCTGAGACTACCCTGTGCTGAGTGAACCTCTGTCCTTGTCTTATCTGTATCTGGACAGCAGCACCTGGAGTCAGCCAGTACTTGCTGTGAACTCCCAGTTCACACAGGGAACCTGTGTGAACACCCACAGGAGGATTATGTTTATGCTGGTGGTTGTGAGGGAACCACAGATGTTATCGACCAGAGCTCTGATAGGTGGAAATGATTCTACAGTGAAATTGTGTGGCTGTATAAATAATGCTATACAGCTGCTCTGAATAGCATTCTGTTTTGCTAGTCTTGTGAGGGGAAGCTTGGGTCCCACTAATAGTTTGTCTCTTCCACTAATAGTTTGTCCCTTGACCCCATGGCAGTGGTTCTCAACCTGTGGATCACGACCCTTTGGGAGCCAAACAACCCTTTTACAGGAGTTTCCTAAAAACCATTGGAAAATACAGATATTCACACTACAATTCATAGCAGTAGCAAAATTATAGTTATGAGGTGGCAACAGAAGTAGTTTTATGGTTGATGGTCACCACAGCATGAGGTATTAAAGGGTTGCAGCATTAGGAAGGTTGAGAACTACAAAACAACTCATGGCTAACCATCTCAGCTTTCCAACTACCCATGTTTTCACTTCCCACCCAAGAGGAAAAATCACTAGTATACAGCAGAATGGTTTTGAGCTAAATTTTATTTAATAAGCTGAAGCTGAGTTTCAGACTTGGGAAGGACTGCTGTTGGCAACAAACCCGCCCATGTTTCTGTCCATTTCTTCATGTCCATTTCATACTATCCCAACACCTCTTGCCCTCTGCTCAAGGTGTGTGTGTGTGTATGTGCACTACTGGAAAGACTGAATTCTGTGTGTCTCTGTGTGTTACGTGTTAGCAGCAAGACTGAAATTCCCAGCCCTCTTTTGTAACTCCTCATCCTGTTTATGAGTTACCTGCTCAACACTCAGGATTTTTAGTCCTTGCTAAACTAATTCAGGATCGGGTTTCATGTCTCAAATTCATTCTCCTTTGGGCAGTAATTCCACTTAAATGTCTGCCACAATACCTACAGTGCTAAAAGGAATGTGTACCTGAAAGTTTTAATTATCTAATCCGGTTGATTTGTAAGGCAATATTGTCCTCCCACAGACTGACCTAAATGCAGAAGTGTGGAGAGAATTGTAAACCTGGAATAGTCACAACTTGGAGAATGAGTCACTGAGAAATTGAGTCAATACCAACGACAGGATGTGAGCACTTGGCTTTGAAAGGAAGGGTCCTTTATGTTGATCAGGCCAGGCATGTTGTAGATAATAGCCAATTTTCCTCCAGTGTTAGGTAATGCTCCAGGAACACAGACCAAACAAGAAACACTGTAAGGCTCTGAAGCACTCACTCCTTTTGAATTTGAGCCCAGGGATTTAAGCACAGGCAAGCATATTCACCTGGAAATGTTTCTGGAATTCGTCTTTGTAGTATCTTGCATTTCTGTAAGTCACTTTACTTCAATAACTAAAAGAAAGAGATTTGATAATTATAACTTTTCCCTGTTTCAGCTCTATATTGGAAACATATGCCAACAAGGCTAGGTAAGGTTCCAAGTGGGGAGATGTTACATAAGCAAGATGAGACTGGGCAAGATCAGGGACTTTCTGTGCAGTTTATCCATGAGGAGATCAGTTACAAACATGGAATGGTTCCAGAAGAGGAGTTGCTTTACTGATGATCTGAGATTTCTAGCTCTTGTAAATGTCTTGGAACAAGTTCACTGTATTTCAACTGAAAATGTAATATCTGACATAATTGAATCCCAAGTCTCTGGATAATTATTAGACATATTAGATACTCATGTTCTAAGTAACCCCTTCAAATACATATGTGTCCTACTAGATGGAAATGACACAGGGATGTTTACTCTTATTTGGTCTCTTTGGGAAACAAAGCTATCCAATTAGAGATTTAAAGAATTATAATGTTGGAACTTTCATATCTTCTCTTTCTTTCATTCGTTTGTTCATTCTTTCTGCCTTCCTTCCTTCTTCTTTCTTTCTTCCTTTCTTTCTTGTCTTTCCTTCTCTCAGGGGGTGGGGGAGCTGTGGGAGGTCAGAAGACAGCTTCCATATTGGTCTTGTCCTTTCACCTTGTTTGAGAAAGGATGTATTTGCTGTTTGAAATATTTGTGTGTACTCCAGGCTAGTTGGCCTGCAAGATTCCAAGGATTATCCTGCTCTCTCCCATCCCATCCTAGAAGCACTGAAATTATAGGCGTTAATCCAGCCATGTTAACATGAGTTCTGAGCATCAAAACTCTGGACTGTAGGCTTCCATAGCAAGTGCTTTGCCCACAGAGCCATCTCCCCAGTGCAAGAAAAAGATTGGAAGTAAGGAATGGTGAGAAAGAACGATGATTGGCTCTAACTTTTGCTGGAGGAGAGGGAGGTTGTTTCAACGTGTTAGGTCCCACTTGCCCCCAAAGAAAGCTTAGTGGCTAGAGACATGGCTTGGTGGTTAAGGCCACCTGCTGCTCTTACATATGACACAAGTTCAGTTCCCATCACCCACATGGTGTGTGGAGGTGGGGAGAGGACTCACTACTTCCTGTAACTCCAGCTGCAGGCATTCCTACACTCTCTCCTGTCCTCTGCAGGCACCTGCGTTCAGGCACACATACCGACGTGCATGCACATGGTTTAAAAAAAATACGTTTTTAAAAAGCAAATACAAATAATGGTAAAAAAAAAAAAAAAAGTAGGGAAGGATTTAATCAAGAAAGCTGTGCTGGGAACACAAGGTTCAGGGTTTCAGCCCATTGCCAACATGAGCTTTAGGTTTTAGATAGAGGGAAAAAGTGCTGGCATAATTAAGCTTGGTCAGGGTGTGGTCTGGCTGAACACCATCTCAGTTTGAGTTTTGAAAGGTAGGTGGAAGAAATCATTGCTTGTGGGGCAAGCTGGTTTGCACAGGACCTTTGCCTGGTCTGCACGGATTTGCTGTTCCCGAAATCCAAGGTGACCACAGGTTTGGGACAGTGACTAGAGACCATCAGACACCTTCTGGATGCCTGGGACAGGACATTGTAGAAGGGGACAGTAACACGCCTCTGTTACTTTCATCTTTGTGCCTTTATCCTGGAAGTAGAGGAGATAGGTAAGGTATCATCCGTTTGGATAGAGGCTCCTGGGGTGACTAATGGACCTACATGCAGAGTTAAACATGAATCTGACCCAGTTTTAAGACAAAGGAGAGAGATGTAAAATGAAGATACTGATGTCACGGTTGTACTGCTTTTAGTCACCAGAGGGCCCAAAATGAGTCAGTGCTTCTTAGAAGAAGCAGTTTCTGAGTACCTGTTATTTTCACTTTTAAACTAGCAATGGACTAATTGCTTAATTTCAGAGTTTGCCGAGTATGAGAGGAGACTTTCAAAAACAAATTCTGCCCCTTGTGGTCACCTCCCATGTGTGTGTGTGGGTGTGTGTGTGTGTGTGTGTGCGCATGCACACTCGCTGTCCGTGTTGATCAGCTGTCTGATAATGTATTTGTCGTACTGGTACTGATGTCATTAGCTTGTTGAGGAGTGCACAGGTAATGTCACACTGTTGTGAGTGGAAGATAGAGTCCTGTTTCAAGGGCAGAGTCAAGTCTGCTGTTAATGACTGTGCTGAAGTTAGCTGTTCAGATATACCCTCCCACCTAGTGTGAGGTTCTAAGCCTAGCTCGAGGGTGGCTTAGCCTCTCTGGTTAGATTTCTGTGAATCAATTTGTCTTGAAATGAGCTGCTGAATAGGGGCTGTTAAATTGCCAGGTGCCACACAGGAGAGAATGGGCTGGTAGGGGAGGAATGTCCCTATTCTAGAATACTTTCTTCTGGACTCTTAATGCGCTGTGTTTACCAATGGCTGGGACCATGTTTCTTTCATGTGTGTGGTATGTGCGTGAAATATGTGTGTGTGTACGTGCATACATGTGCTTATATTCGTGGAGTCCAGAGATTGGTATCAGGAGTCTTCCTCTATGGCTCTTCACTGTATGTAGTGAGGGTCTTTCACTTGAATCCAGAGCTCCCTGATTGAACTTGTCTACCTAGCTATAGCGAGCTCCAGGGATCTCATCTCTGCATCCTGAGTGCCGCCGTGTCCGCCGCCATTTACACGAGAGCCTCTCCATGGTAATGAACTGCCAGGCTTTCCTTTGGATTATTTTATTATTTTTTTTTTAATTTATTATGTTTTTTAAACGACTTTGACAGCCTAGGAGACACTTTGTTGTTATTCTGTAGAAGGTTCCTCATTGACATTTGACTGATAATTTTCATGTGTTTACACACGAGGGACTTGAGGAGGGCCGGTCTCGTCGCATGGCAAAGTGCATGTATTGTTAACATGACATCTTGTTCCTGTCAACCTTTGCCAGCTGGTGGAGGACACCCTGTCAGGTTTCAAAGGCAACACCCCTGTTTTGAAAACCCTCCTCTCTTTCCCATGCTAAAGTCTTTGGACAGAAACCACTGTGTGCCACCTGTACCAATCTCCTTTATAGAAGAGAAATATTAATTTAAAAGAATATTAGTTTGTCCCAGGTCAGAGTTAATCATGGTTCAAGGTAGGGTTTGGACCATACAGAAATAACTTGGCCCCATAATTGTATAATTTTAATCTTAACTTGAAAATAAGTATAGTTTAAATACTTTGATTTCATTTAGTTTTACATATAATTTACTTGTCAAATTAAGGCGATGAATGTACTAAATTTAAAAAAAAAAGTCACTTTTCCTTCTCAACAACCCTTCTATTGTTCAGTCTTGGATTTAGATTTATTGGCTATGATATTTTTAATATTAACATATATATTCACACTTTTACAGAGCTGACCTCAGAGGAAAGTTTGTACATATTGGAATGTAGGACAGAACACCTACTAAGTAGTGATGAGGAGTTGAAGCTCCATGGGAACCAGAAAACTTTACCAAAAGCCTCTCCATAGCATTTGCCATCTGGGTAGGAAGTTTCCAGAGACCTAGATCTTGGGATTGTAGTAAGAAAAAGGTCCATGCCCTGCTGGTATGTCTTCTAGGGATCCTCGATTTGTAGATTCCTGGGAGCAGGCACCATGCTTAGATCCTATAACATGCTGGGGATACAAGTCCAAGCACTTGCCTAGCATCTGCAAAGGCCTGTGGCTTGCTGCTTGTACCACAGATAGGTGATAGGTGGCTGGCTAAGATTACCATTTAAGTGCTGGGTTATAATCACAGACTCCGGATGCTGAGGCCTAAGAATGGCATGCTGCCTCACTATGAGGACTGTTTTTGAATAGGAATGAAAATTATGGCAGAGTAAAGAAATGAAGTAAAAGAATGGTGAGCAAAAGGAGTAGTAACAATGACAGAACCATTTATGTTTCAGAGAAATTGGAAACAAAATACTCTGCAGTAACAGGGCAGTCAGGAAATAGAAGTGTGGAGGGATTCAGAGCATGCTAAAAGCCCTGCTGTTTTCACTGAAGAAAGGAGATGCTGATTAATTTGACTCTGTCAAATTGATTCATATACTTTGAATCTAAAAGTATATGCTAAAAATAAAATCAGTTGCATAATTTCTATATGGGGAAAGGAAAGAAGGTTAAGAAATCAATCTTTCTAGTGCACAATTGCATTAGAAACAAGAAAAGCAGAGCAAAATATTAAGAGGGTAGATGGCAGTTATGAAAATGGATAATACTGGTGACAAAAACCTCTGATGGCGCTGAGAAGTAAAACACTGTTTGTGCTCCCTCTCTACACAGTTATGCAGAATAATTCAAAGCAGTCTACTGGCTGTAAATATTGATACAATGTTAAATAACACTAATCAATAGGATTCTTAGAGAATATGAGACACAACCTGACAATAGGAGAATGCGTTAGACAAAAATACCCTTTGCAGCAATTTCCCCATCGACGGTGTCAGATGAAGGAGCTAGTTACTCTGGTGGCTCTTTAAGAGAGAAAACAGAACAGGACTCTCACTTTCCAGTGGCTCAGTCATCAGTTCCTTTGCAGTACATGCCATGTGAGTGCTCACATATATCTTCTTAGCTCTTAAACTTGTCACCAGTTCTCTCACCTTGATCCTTCATACATGTTTTCTCTACTCAGCGTCTCTCCTCCACACAATGTGTCAAGGTCGATACTTGGATTTTTTTTTTTCTTGTCTCAGACTTTAGTTTTGCTCTGGATTATACCCTTGTGTAATTGTCACGGTGCCATAGACTCACATAGCACCCCATTTTCCCTGCAGTGGCATTTGAGATCCTGTCTCTTTTCTCTCTCCTCCCTGTGCTTTCCAGGGCTCCTCACTGAAGCATAATGCCAGGCAGTTGGCTTGCTTTGGAGGTAATCCATCCCCGAAGAAATGAGTTACATAAAAATGCTGGGAGCTCACAGATGGTAGGATTTATACTACGGAGGGAAATGCCTTCAAACAGGAAGTGAGTGACCTTCAAGAAAAAGCTTGGAGAACAAGGAAGAACAGTGCTTTTCAGGCAGGAGCATAAGATGGAAGGGTGTGGCATGACAGGGTAGTTTCTTCTTTCATCTTTTTATTGGTCTGTTGAGAATTTCATGCTTTGATCACTTTACACCTCCCCCAACTCCTCCTACATCCATACCCCTCATTCTCTACCCACCCAATTTTGTGTCTTTTTTTTTTTTTTAAACCGCATCAAGTAGTTTGTGTGGCTTTTATATTCTGGCATGTGTGGCCTTTTGCTGAAGCATGTTCCACCCACACCCTTAAAGAAACCTGGCTTTCTCTCTCCCAGCAGCTGTCAACTACCGATGGATGACTCTAGCTGGGTAGGGCTTTGTGCCTGCCTCCCTTCTCCTTGTTGGAATTTTATCTGACTTGAGCTTGTACAGTTCTTGTGCACACTGTCACAACTGCTGTGAATTCATAGGCTCAACTGCCCTGCTGTGTCCCTGAGGGTTGAGAGATGCACTACACTGTGGGTACAATGATGAATCATGATGGAGCATTTTGCTTAGTCAAATTTAGTGTACCTGGAGTTTATGTGGCAATGAAGAAGGGGGAAAGGAAGCTGAAGATAAAGATTTGGGGTCTTTAGATGGGGCCTGGATTGTCACATCCAATGTCCTCACAGAGTGCATTGGAGCTATTCATCCTATATTTTCAGTTTGTTGTGTGTGTGTTTTTGAGACCTTCTCTTATGTAGCCCACACTGGCACAGAACTCACTGTATAGCTAAAGATGACTCTGTACTCTTGATCCTTCTGCTTTCATTATCCAAGTGCTGGGATTACAGATGTGAACTGCCATTTATCTTTTCCGTTAGGTAAGTGAGCCTGGTCAGCGGCAGTCCCTGTTTTCTGGATGCTCTTAGGCTTGCTGGATGCAAGGCAGAACACCATTCCTTGTGTTGGTAGCAGAACACATATGGGCTTTGCATACTCCTTTTAGATGGACCATGAAGCTGAACTTTCATGAGGCTGTTTATGAATGTGTATGTGTGTTTGTATATACGGTCAATGGTGGCCTCCTTTGGATTACAGGCCTAAATTAAATTCTCTTATTTGTATGCCTCAGTTTCAAATTTGGAAGGAAGGGATTAATGATTCCGTTAGCCATCCCTAACCCCTAACAGATAGTCTTACTAATTTTGTGAACTCCTGGAAAACGAGAGACCATATCATTTTTGGTGTTATTGTTGTTTTGGTTTTTTGAGACAGATTTTCTCTGTGTAGCCTCAGCTATCCTGGAACTCACTTTGTAGACCAGGCTCTCTTTGACTTCACAGAGATCTGCCTGTCTCTACCTTGAATGCTGGGGTTAAAAGTGTGTTTCACCACTGCCTGACTGAGAGGCCATATCTAAAAACAAAAACAAAACAACAACAAACTATGTGGATGACATCTGATAAATGATACCTGAGTTTGACCTCTGACCTCCACATTCATGTTTACACACATACACACACATACATAAACACATGTGCTAAGAGTTGAGCAGCATAGAGGCAGACCTAACTGGGTGACAGGGAATAAGGTAATGACAGATATATGAAGACACACATACAGAAAAGCTAGGATCGAGTAGGCCACATGCTCTGATAGAAACACACTATAGCGGCAGCCAGCACATTTGTTTTATACACATCTGAATGGAGGAGTTGAGTTTGTTAGATACAGCTATTCGAGGAGGTGGGTTTAGCTAATATTGGTAGGAGCAGTCTATAGGGTATAAACTGGAGAGGAGGAAGCTGCAGCTGTTATTTTCTGGACATATATCAACATCCTCACATCTCCAGGGAAGGATTTACCATTCCCTTGAGCCTGACGTGGGGAAGGATTTGCCAAGTGATCTGGGGAATGCTGTGACATTCCTATGGGTCTGATATACTGGGGTTCTTGGCATGGCCATACCCATGCCAACAAATACATATTCACTTAGGACTTCACCTGCTCCCCTTACATGTACACACGTACACACACACACACACACACACGTACACACACACACACACGATCAAAGTAAAGTTAAATAAAATAGACATTTAAAACAAAAATATATGACATGAAGAATTAATACTATTTTTTTTTTGAGACAAGGTCTTGACAGACTTGCCTGGAACTTGTAATCTCTCTGACATAGCACTACCACACCGCACTGAGAGGTTTTTGTTTTGTTTGTTTGTTTTTAATAAAATCAACAAGCTGGGTTGGAGGTGTAGCTCACTCATTGGTATTCACAAGGCTCTAGGCTGATCCCTAATACCACATAAGTCAGGCATAGTGACATATTAATGTTCTTCCAGCACCCTGGAAGGTAGAGACATAGGAACCAGAAGCTAAAGGTCATCCTTGGCTGTATCATGAGTTCATGGCCATCCTAGGTTATATAAGACCCTGGATCAAAAGCAAAACTCAACAAACCCAAAACAAGAAGAACCAAATCTCCAGCAAAATAAACTAAAATAGGCTCAAAATCAGGAATGAAAAAAATAGTTACAACTGAAACCACAGGAATTATAAATGATTATTAAGATTTATCATATATTCTAACATATTGGTAAAAACCTAGAAGGAATGAATATATACAGTATGTTAAAGTTGAGGGAGAAGAATTAGAAAATCTCTGCTGACCAATAAGCAGAAAGGTGATTAAATAAGCAGTAAGAAGTCTCCCAATAAAGAAAAGCTCAGGAGCCAGGTCCCATGGTGCACTCCTGTGATCCCAGCGCTTTAAGAGGCAGAGGCAGGCAGACTTCTGTGAGTTCAAGGCTAGCCTGTTCTACAAAGTGAGTCCAGGACAGCCAAGGCTACACAGAAAAACCCTGTTTCAAAAATTTGAAAAGAATAAATTTTACAAAAAGAAAAGATGTAGCCCATGGTAGTTCAGTGTCCAAGTGGGTGCCATAGTAATGGGAACAGGGACTGCCTCTGACAAAAATTGATTGGTCTGCTCTTTGATCACCTCCCCCTGAGGGAGGAGCACCCTTACCAGGCCACAGAAGATGACAATGAGCCACTCCTGATGAGATCTGATAGACTAGGATCAGAAGGAAGGAGAGGAGGACCTCCCCTATCAGTAGACTTGGGGAGGGGCATGCGTGAAGAAGGGGGAGGGAGGGTGGGATTGGGAGGGGAGGAGGAGCTTATGGGGGGGGATACAAAGTGAATAAAGTGCAATTAATAAAAGTTTAAAAATAAATAAAGAAATAAATTTTAAAAAATAGAAAAGAAAAGCTCAAGGTCTGGTAGAGTCACTGCTAAATTTTTTTTTAAGATGTTGAAAGAACTAAACCTTTTAAAACTAGTCCCAAACATTAAAAATGAGGGAATTCTTCCAAAATAATTTCACAAGGCTAGCATTATTTCTGTCCATAAATCAGATAAGAATGTAATAAATGGAAAAAATGCCAGCTGCTACATACTTGATTAGCATGAAAGCAAAAATAAAATGTTTAACAAAATATGAGTACACTGGGTCAGTGAGAAGGCTCAGCAGGTAAGGCATTACTGCCAAGCCTGATGATCTGAGTTTGATTTCCAGAACCTATGTAGTGGAATGAGAGAACCAACCCCCCCAAGCTGCCCTCTGACCTTCACATGCTTTCCATAGCTCATACAGCCTCCATCCCCAAATAAACTGTAACAGAATTGAAAAAGTGTGAGGGAACTGATCTTGGTGGAAGACTGAAAAATCATTTGCTGTGTGATCTGGAGCTCATGTAAGATGCAAGGACTTTCAACATGTGATACATCATATCAGCATGATATAATGAGTATTTAATATATTAACAAAAATATTTCATAAAATGTAACATCCCTTCATTTAAAAAATGTAACTCATTAGGTATAGAAGGAATATACTTCAACATAATAAAAAGTAATGTATGCCAGACCCACACTTAACATCATATTGAACATGACAAACTGCAGCTTTCCTCTGTGATATGAACCAAAACAAGGTGGCCACTTTCACCACTTCCCTGTTAAATAGACTGAAAGTTTCAGCTAGAGTCATTAAGTAAGGACATCAGATATGAAAGTAGGGTGTCAAATTGTCCCTAATTTGTAGATAACATGATCATAGACATAGAAAACTTAGATCATATAAAAAAACACTATTAGGACTAATAAATGGATTTAG
Source organism: Psammomys obesus (assembly GCF_907164565.1). NCBI lineage: Eukaryota > Metazoa > Chordata > Mammalia > Rodentia > Muridae > Psammomys > Psammomys obesus. The sequence goes on along the minus strand of NW_026592510.1, from coordinate 15,193,777 downwards.
TGGGTTGTTGAAAGGTGTACAAAGTCAGCACATAAAAATTGCTTCTTTTAGGCTGGAGAGACAGCCCAGGGGCTAAGAGCATCTGCTGCTCTTCTAGAGGACTGGAGTTCTATCTGTAGCACCTGCATCAGGCAGCCCACAACTGCCTGTAACTCCAGTTCCAGAGGACACCTCAGCCCCCCACCTCTGCTGCCTTTCGGGGTCTTGGGCTTTCTGTATTCACACAGATACTATATATGCACATAAATAGAAACAGAAAATATTAGAGATAATTTGTTTGCTATTGTTGTACACATAGAAAAGCTACTATCTGAAAAGCAATCGGAAAATTAATCCTATTTAAAATAGGTACAAAAATTCTAACTGAGTAAAATGTAACCAGTGAGGCAGAAGATTACTACAGTGAGGACTATAAAATAGGACTCAGGGTGTAATTCAGTGGTAGAACCCAGGCCTGTGCAAGACTGTGCCCTCTGTGTCGCTACATAAAACCAAAATCAAACCTACAAAAACACATGGGAGAGAAATAAAAAGAGGGCATAAGTAAACAAATTTTTTTTCCTATATTCATAGATTAGAATAAATATTATTAAACTGTCCATATTGTCCAAAATGATCTACAAATTTTATGTGGTCCCTATTAAATACCAATAACGTTCTGCCCAGAAACAGAAAAACCAGGCTAAAATTTATATGAAACAATAGGTTCCCCCCAATCCCCCAAATAGTAAACTTGAACAAAAATAACAAAGCTGGGGTAATCATTTTATCTGACTTGAAAATGTGCCACAAAGCTTCGTGAGAGCAACCCAGTGTGGCATTGACCCTTACAGACTCAAGGAAGTAAGCAGAGCAAATAGGAGTCAGTCTGTCCACTTATATGTGATGAATTTTCAACAAAAGTACAAAGAATTAAACCAGAAGAAAGAACATACTCTTGAACAAATGTTTCCAGGAAAAACTGTATCTTTACTTGTAAAACAAAAGTAAAACAGACCCTAGAAACCGAACTTCCCAGAAAAAACAAAAGCAATGCCTGTGTTAGAGATTTTACAAGGCCAAAGGAACTCTTTGATTATGGAAACTTACAATGTTGCGGGCCAGAGCTAAATGATCTTGAGCTATTTTAGTCCCCTTAAGAACTATTCATTGCCCACACCCTTGACTGAACTAACATCTTCCAGTTGGTCTTTGCTAGAAGGCTGAGGAGAGATATGAATAAGAACATCTCATGTAACCCTGTCCACAGTGAAACATGTTTTCTGGTGTAATCTGAATCCAATTCCTAAGCCATTGTTCCTCAAAGAATAAACTGTCATTATTCTCTTTGAAGCAAGAACCCCATTTTGTATTGATAAAGTCTACCCCCCTCTATATATACATATCATATGTGTGTGTGTAAAATGGACTGAATCTATGTATTTACTTATTTATAAATAAGTAAATATATTTCATACTATAATTTATTTAAAATATATTCACATATAATATATTTACATATATATGTAAATGGCATAAAATTGCATGTAATATTTACAACAATAAAACTAGTAGAAAGTGGAAAATATTTCATGATATGATATCTTTTAGGCAAGAACTCAAAAGCACAGACAACAACAGCAAAAAGTGCATGTATTGGGTTATGGTAAACTAAAAAGCTTTTGCACAATAAAGAATATAATTAACAGAATAAAGATATAACTTACAGAATGGAAGAAAAATATTTACAAATTAAGTCTCTGGAAAGTAATTAATGCCTAGAATATAAGGAGAATAATAACAAAAATAGCAAATAGTATAAATAAACCACAGGCACAGGACTTAAGTAGACATCAAAGGAAATCATATAGCCAACAAGCACATGTAAAAGGCACCTCATCCATACAAATTTAAATGGCTGTAATGAGAAAACATGTAAGTGTATTCTGTCTTTCTTCCCACCGCACTTACCTTTCTGCTCATTGCCAGTGTCTTCTACTACACACACTGGATTTTCCTTTTCTTCAGGTCATGTTTATTCTACTCTTTCCTGTTTCTGTGACTTTCTCCATTCTTTAAACCTTTTTTTTTTATGTCAGAGCATATTGAAATATTTTCAGAAACACCTAAGGAACAGGTAATGTCAATACCATAAAGCCAGTTTGTAAAAACTCCATAGAGATGTTGACTTTCATTGTGACAAGGCAAGATGGTTTAGAGGTTCCTCCATCTTGTATTCTTGCTGAGGCCATTTGGGGTTTAACTAGAAATTGGTCTTCTTGATGTGGAATCCCGTGGGAAATGACCTAATTCTATTCTAGAAACCCAAGGTCAGGATGTTCTAGCTAACTTAGGACTTCTGTTAAAATGCCTGCTTGCACAGAAACTTCAGCTAACTGCTTATCTCACCTTCTGTTAAACGGCTTGCTTCTGTGAAGCTTCTTGCATCTGCCAAGACTGCAGTGTTACTTTAAAAAAAAATCCTGTCTTCTGGACACTCAAGGGGTCCACCTAGGTCCATAAATACTTGGGTGTAGTTCTTTCTGGCTGGAAAAAGAGTCTCAATTGACTAAAAATGTGTCCAAGTAATTATCATCTAGTGGCATCATATGAGTAGCTGTGGCTCAAAATATTCTGCATACACTAGCAGTGGCAACTTTCTCACCATGTCTTGATGACATAAACTGTAAAATGCAACCCCAGTGGTAAAATGAAGCTCCAAATTTAGAGATGTTCTGAAGAAAAAGACCATGTACAGCTTTGTAGTACTGAAATATGAAACAGAATTTTTATATAAGCATGGTCATTGAAATTTATAAACTTCATTTATAATTATGATAAGTTCCTACTTTCTATTTAGCAGTTCTAATACATGCCATATTAGAATTGATGTGAATCTAAACTTTTCTTATATTTTTTCATCTCTCCAAAAGGAAGCATGAAATACCCAAGAGCCCAATGTTAGGATATATTTTTAAAATGCTACATACTCAACAGGTCTGAATATGAAGAGATTGATTTGGGGGAGCAGAAGGAGAGAATAGTTAGAGGAAAGGAGAAAGAGGAGCATGGGAGCGGGGTTGCCCTAAGAGAAAAGTCAGAGAGAAGGGAAGGGGAAAGAAACTAAAGTAGAGACAGAGCAGGTGGGAGTGGCATGTGGGTTATATCTGAAGCACCTGGCCCAGGTGATGACATAGGACATAGGTGACATTGTCAGGACCCTAAAGTTCTCTAAGGGCAGGCCAGTTGAATTGCCTTTACAACATAACATTCCTCCCTTTTTGTTTAATTAAAAAATTGAGGACAAAAATAAAAATCAGTGAGGAGCTATGGAGGGGTGGTGAGGTGAGAATGAGGACATTGGGCTGCTTCTCATGCAAGGCAAGTTAAAGTACATAAATGTAGGTTCATTGGAAGCAACTTTTGGTTGCCATGCAAGGGGAGGGAGGGGGAGAGAGAGAGAGAGAGAGAAACAGTAAGAGTGCCAAAATGTCTGGATTACATTGTGAGGATGAGGGGAAGTCTCCGTCCTGGAAGGTTCAGGGCAGAAGATGGGGTTTGCCAGCCATCCCTAGCAGCAGATAGGGACTGAGGAATGCTGGGAGAAGCTGGAGCTGTTTTTCCGGGGCCTGAAGCACACTTTTCCAGCCTTTTGTTGATAATAAATGGATAACGGGTGAAGAATCTTTTCTGGCTACTTCCTGTTGACACTAGGGTGGCAAAAGGGAGGCCAAAAGGCTGAAATGTTGGCCAAGTCCAGGATGAGTAAGTTGTTTTGACTCTGTCTAGGATCTGTGAGAATGTCTGTGGCTGGCAGGGAAAGTGCAGGTCCAGCTTGAAGCAGTCTTCGAGGTTAGGCTGAACACCTGCAGGTAGCTGCTTTGGCAGTGTCATGGATGTAGGAAACACCTGGGTCTGGCAGAATCCTGGAACATATATATGGGCAGAAGACAAAGTTAAGTATGTTAGGGAGAAAATTTTTGGGAGAGCGAGTAGAGAGGGAAGGTTTTGGAGTGAAGAGAAGCTTGAACATGGGAACTTCCATTTACCTGGTTGCTGGCAGTAATTTAAAAGGCTTCATTTTCGATCTGTCATCTAGGGGATATTGAAACCAAGTTTGTTTGCAGAAGCATGCATGCTTAAAGTGGGCGCTAGGCGTGGAAATCTGAAATTCTCCAGAAGGCATCCCAGAAAGGAATCTTGAGGAATGGCTGAATGGACTATTTCCATTGGTCAGGTAGGAGTCAGTGACCTTCGAGGCATCCCAAGAGTAAGGTTTGACTTGGTAGATTGGCATAATCTGTTCTAGCAGCTTATCAGCACTGATCAGAGACAGAGCATAACAGTTTCCTGTATGATTTAGTTTAGAAAAAGTTAATAGCTTATGAAAGTCTAAGGCTACACTATAGATTAATAATATTATCATATTCAGAGAACAAGACAAACGTATTTTAATCTTTTTGAGAGTGAAGATATAGCATAGTGACCAAGTTTTAACATGTATCCCATAGCGTGAGGGTATCTAGGCAAAAAACTTTTATCTAGTAACCCCTGAGTTATGAGTTTTAAAATCAACAATACAGTAGAATAGCATGAAATAACTTTAAAATCACATTTGAATTTATTATACCAAATCCATTGGCCAGAAAGCCTAGTGACCAACCCAAATCACAGGAAGCTTTTGGAAGGAGAAACAGCATTTATTCATTCAGAAACAGGTAAAGACATAGAAGTTTGACACATATTTTAAATTAGCTTGTTAATCTGAATAGACCTTTATAACCTTGAAGTTTCAGCACCATATAAAATTTACTTTGAGCCAGGGTTGAATCATATATACAGCAAGTTGTAAAAATATAACTTTGAACTTATATAAAAATCCATACCAATTTAAAATGAGACTTGTTGCTTCCTTAATCAAAAAGGAGATAAAACAGTTAATTATGATTAAAAGTTTTAAAATTGTTGTTTCATACCCTGCGGTCACTAAGGTTTACAGTTAAATCTTAACTTTTTTTTTTTTTTTTGAGAGCGGGAAAAGAAATCAGAAAATTTTTATTTAATGGGAGAGCAAGCAGAGAAAAACAGTCAGGACTTTGAGAAAAGAGATATAGGGAATCGCTTTTCATTTCACTGATTGCTCTTAGTGTTTCTGAATAATATTAGACATTTAATTAGAAGGGCAAATATAGGCGTAGGAAGCCAGAGGTTTTCCAAAGGGGAGAGAATATGAAGAAGCCATTCCTGCAAATGAGAAAGGGAAATGGAGTGAACCCTGTGGACAGTGGTTCATCAACCACAGCGGGTGAGGGGCTTAGCCCTGCTAAGCAGGAGAAATTTGGTGCCTGACACAGGGCTTTAGGAGCAGTAAGGCTGAGTTCCTCATAGAGGGAATCTCAGCCACAGGAAATAGAGGCAGGAAGGGGCACAGAGGAGAGTGCAGTTTTGCAGCGCCGAAACCAGTAGGAAAGAAACATAGCTCTGCCTTCTTTATCCCCAAATCAACATGATGGTTCGTCATGTGTTGTGCGCAGCCACAGTGGCACGGCAGGTCCTGGGGCGATTGCTGGAGGCATGGCAGTCTCTGTTCCTGCGGCAGTTTGAAACTGTCCCTTAGTGGCACAGCTGAGCTGGCGTCTAACAGTGCGAGCAATCGATCATGAAAGGCTGGAGCAGATCACACTGGCTGTAGGTTGAAGGTGCAGGTCCCGGGCATGTGTGGTTGTTTGAACAGCAGGTATAGTAGGAACAGAACACAAACTGGTTGCGGGCAGCATGGCTTGGGTGTAAGGGGTCCCCAGCATGGCCAGACCAGACACTACCAGGAGAGGCCTTCGCCCGGCCAATGCACCAATGTATTTTAAAATGCTACATACTCAACAGATCTGGAAATGAAGAGATTTATCTGGGGGAGGAAAAGGAGAGAGGAGTTAGAGGAAAGGAGAGAGAGCAGGAGGGGCCAAAAGACAAAAGTCAGAGAAGAGGGAAGGGAAAAGAAACCGTAACAGAGAGTGAAGCAGAAGGAGAGCAGATGGGAGTGGCAGATGGGTAATATCTGAAGCACGTGGCCCAGGTGATGACATAGGATGCAGGTGGTGACGCAGGATGTTGTCAGGATCCTAACGGTCCCTGAGGGCAGGCCAGCTGAATTGCCTGCACAACTTAACAACCAATGCTCTGGGGAAGGGAGAAAAAACAAACCATTTATATTTTATCCCAAATTAACTTTGCACAGGTGTGTGCTTCATCTGCAGGCAATGTAGGTGTCATTTTTTTCCTACTCAAAACTGAATCTGATTTAATTTCTGCAAATTTAGCTTCTTAATTCATTTTTAAAGCATTTATTTATTTTACGTTAAACATAGATTCTTTTTCTCATACAAGATATCCTGATTATAGTTTACTCTCTCTCTCTCTCTCTCTCTCTCCCAGTTCCTCCCCACCTTTCTTACTCACTGGATCTACTCCTTTTCTGTTTCTCATTAGAAAAGAACAGACATCTAAGAGATAAAAGCCAAACATAACAAAAAATAACGAAAGGAAGCAAAAACCTTCATATTGAACTTGGGCATGGCAACCCAACAAGAGGAAAAGAGTCACAAGAGCAGGCAAAAGAGTCAGCGATCCACTCGTTCTCAGAGTCCAAAGTCCCACAAAAACACTAAGCTAATAGCTATAATATATATACAGAGGACCTGGTGTCGTCCCATGTCGGCCCATGTCGGCCCTGTGCTTGCTGTTTCAGTCTCTGTGATCTCATATGCACTTTGATTAGTTGATTCAGAGGGTCATGTTCTCCTGCTGTCCTCCTTCCCCTCTGACTCTTACAGTCTTTCTGCTTCCTCTTCCAAGGGAGCTCTGAGGAGAGGGATTTATTAGAGACCTCCAATTTAGACTCTCTCTGCATAATGTCTGGCTCTGGGTCTCTTTATTTGTTCCCATCTGCTGCCAGATGACTAGATAAGGCATTGATCTGTGAGTATGTCATTAAGAATTGCTTATTATTTTCTGTTTGTTTTGTTTCTGCTGTTGGTTTTTTTTTGTTTGTTTTGTTTTTGATCAGTGGTATTAAGCTTTATTCTGGGTCTTTGGGCTATTTAGTGTCTTAATTCTTAGGGAAGGGAAGAGAAATGACTTTGTGAAATCCCAAAGATCACAATCATTCATAGATCTGTAATGCTGGAAGACCAGAAATTGCCTAGTTATAGAATAGCATCCTTATAGATTGGACAACTACTGTATACAATTTCCAATGTGACAAATGAGCTATGCTTCCCCAAGTTATTCTCCAATCTGGAGGGAAAAATCAAGCCCAGATTTAGCAAGCACACTGGGATTGCTAGTAAATAAATCTTGTGCTTAGACTATATGGTTATAAATGCCAATCAGGTGTTCCTTACACTGCACGTTCTTGAGAACAAATCTTGTCCTGTCTCCACTCTGCCCTCTATCAGTCATAACTATTTCTCTTCCTGCCAGTTACTTTGCTTTGTTTTTCTCTCTTGTTGTGTCAAGGTTGGTTTGTTCTGTGGAAATAACAAAAGCCTGGATTTCCTGCTTTCCAGAGCTCTGGGGTGAGTTAAATCTACAGATGTTTATTCATGGTGACAATCCCTGTTGGCAGGTTTTACCAGTGCTTTTGTTTGAGGGCTGGCTTTGCTCGTTGGTGCTAGCTGAAAGGGAATCCTAGGAATTTGCTTTCATTTAGATCAGACAGTTGAACCAACTGAAGAATGCTTGCCCACTTCTCTTGGATCTTATAAGCCTTAGAACCAAATTCTGTTTGTGCAATTTGAGAACTTTTTTTTGTTTGTTTGTTTTGTTTTGTCTGATCTGCCTGAAGATAGGGAAGCTCTTTGTTCATTGTCTCTGATCTATTTCATAAGAAAATTTCCATAGGAATTCTAGGAAGAGAAACAAATGGCTGAGGCAGAGAGCAACATTTTTGCTATTGAGTGGCTGGTTCTGTGGCTAGCAGGGCAGCCAAGCCTAAGGAATGTTGACAGTCTTTGAATTGGAGCCCTATGTCTGACCACAATGCTTAATAGTTTTACAAGGGAAACTTGGTATTTGGTGCTAGGGGCCTTCCCTGGCTTCTTTTGTCTGACTCAGGCAAACTACTGGGGCCTGTTTGAAAGAGTTGCAGTAAGGAAGGATGGTAGAGCAGAGCTTGAGAAGGTAAACATGACTTGGTGTCTCCTGACAAATACTTTTCCTTCCCACTGCCCTCATCAGATGTTACGCGGTGATGGTGGATGATGGCGACCTATCCGCGGGCTCTCTCATTCCAGAAAGGGAAGGGCGTATATCTGAGAAGCAGGTATTAGGAAGCTGTGGTTTAAAGAGCTGGCATAGGAAGCAGGCCTGGAAATGGAAGCTGAGGTGATCTGAACAAAGCAGGTTACAGGAATCAAGAGGACCTGGAAAAAATGCCAAGGCCTGAAGTCTTTGTTTGGAAAGTTTTGCAGGATAAAGGCTGGCCAGGTCTCAACACTGCTTTTTCATCAGAGTTTCAAAGAAAAATACTGAAAAACAAAACAAAACAAAAAAACTACCCTCAAACAAACATCTTTCTTTCCTTTTTGCTGCCCAGATTTTAAGTTCAGTGAGAAGACTGGTGAGTTGGATATGGAAATGTCATCAGCCTCTAAATAACCCGAGAACCTCCAATCTTGGATCATATCAACAGAGATATGCTGCTTTGACCAAGGCCAATTGCTTTATTAGGCACATTCTCCTAGACCCTTGACCTTTCTGTGAACTATGTAGCCTTGCATATATGTAGAACATTTCTCAAGGGTACTTTTTTAAGGTACAATTTTCCTATGAGTTGCCCCTTCTTATGTTAAGAAGTGTAGAAAATATAGATTGATTGTGAATATTGTTTTGTCAGTTAAATAATTTATATTATTCATGTTTTTTTTTTTTTTTTTTTTTTTTTTAAGCTAGTGATAGAGCACACCTCCCTTTATACACACAGCTTCTGGCAACCATCAAGGCTGTTGTGGATGTGACTCCTAATGCTGATCCAAGCTAAAAGCCTCTGGCATTTTGCCTGGTGCCAAGTAGAGCCAGAATGGGTGGGTAAACAGGGTGCTTTTCTTGCCTTCCTCTTTCCACTTTCCACACATTTGCTCTAACACTTGAGGTGTGGGGGTGGGGGTGTGTGGCAGAGAGTAGCAGCCTGAACTGAGAATGCTCTCAGGTTCTACAGGCTTTCTCTGTGGATGCTCAGGCTTGACAGCTCACTTGTGATTGGTTCCATTCTCTGTCTCAGTTGAATACACACATAGCCAGTCAGGGTTCATCCCACTCTGCATAAACATAGTGCACATGGGGGACTGGCTCCCAAGTCTCCTTCAGGGCCAGTTCTCAGACCCTCCTGCCCTCTTCAGGATGGAGAAGCCTGAAGACATGACCTAGCAGTCACGTTTCTGGCCAGGGATTTGGCTCCTAGACGTTCTTGGGAGAAGGAAGATACATCTCCAGATAAACTCCACACACAGGCAAACTCCCTCTGGACCCCACTGCTTCTGTGCTCCAGGCAGGGAGTTTGTCCCTGCCTTCTGGGAGGGAGAGCAGGGGTCTCTTTCAGGCTTGCCAGAGATGGAAGATGGTGCTGCTCCTGCTGTTTAGGGGTGACCTACTCTCTACATACTTGCTCTGCATGGGGACTGTTTGTGATTGGCACCCCCAACATCCGATAACAACCTTCTCAGCTGAACACCTGAGCTCTGCTGAGAACCAAGGGTTGTAACAATGTCAACCTGTCTTGACTGGCAGGCATCCTGATTCTATTTTCCCACTCAGAGTTTTCCCACTCACCACCCATTTAAACTGGCAAATGAAAGTTAACCTTTTTGCCTCTTTGCTGCCTGCCCAACACAGCTTGGAGGGACACCAAGACAAGAATCTGAGATGGACTTGACAATGTTGAAATGTTGGTTTACAGTGACTAGCTTCAAACTTACACGTAGTCCTGGCTGGTTTTGAACTCAAACTTCTGCTTTACCTCCCTAAGTGAAAGGATTACAGATGTGTGTCACCTTGCCTACATAAAGAATTGATATGATTTTGGTTTTTATTTGACACTTTTAAAAAATGAATTAATGTCCAACAGAAGGAATTTACCACAGACACACCTTTAGAAATGTTGCTAAACAGAATTCATTTTTTGGGGGGCATTATTTCCAAAATATTAGAAGTGCCAAATGTATTATGTTTAGAAGGGTCATGAGGCCCTCTCATGGAACATGGGGAAGTGTACATCAGATGCTTACCTCAATCAATCATGGCACATAGGCTGTGAGCTCTCTAACTCTTCTTTTAATTTTATTCAAAGTGCTTCACACTGATCGTGTATAGTACGCCAATATTGCTCATAAACAGCGGACTTTCCAGATACTGTTCAGTCTGCGTTATAACACTACAATGAATGTATTTTTTTTTTTAATCTTTCAGGGCTACTATGTATCTGTTACATATTGAGTCTAAAATGTCTCTCACAGGCTTACATGTTTGAACACTGTCCCCTGATAGTGGTGCTGTTGTAGGCATGTGGACCTAGTTAAAACTAGGTCACCAGGGGTGGGCCTGTGAAGGTTTTCTCTGGCTCAGGTTCTGATCAGCTTATTCTGGTTCTTGGTTTGTGCCACATGGGCAGGCACAGCCTGCTACGGTGAACAGAGATGCTGCTGTTTCTACAAGCTCCCTGCTATGGTTGACTGAAATCCCTCTAAAACTGTGGGCCAAAATAAACATCTCCCCCTATAAGCTATTTCTGTGAAGTATTTGCTTACAGTAGCAAGAAAGATAATTAATATAATGTCATTCTTCTAATCTCATTAGATGTCTTATTCCCTTTGAAGTTATCTCACAGTTCTTGGATAATCTACCGTATGTCTTTCGGTCTCTTTTCTCTTTGCCATTCCGAAAGTTTCTTTGACATGTCGCCTAAAAGAATTCTTTCTTTCTGGTACAGGGCTCTTAACTTGTAATGTTTTTCTTTGATTCTCAGGCATTCTGTCTATTTTTTCACATTAGCTATTTGAGCTTTATGAGTTAAAATCTTTTTTTTTTTATTTTTATGAAAGATCTTTACATATTAGCCATTGGTCATGCGTGTGAGCTGTCAGTGATTCTGAAGCACGGTAGAGTTTGAGCAGCATTCCTGTAGAATTACTCACTGTCTACCTACGTAAACAGAAACCCACTTTCCTAGTCAATGAAAAGACCCCATACCCCTCTTTGACATCATCTAAAATCTTTTATTGTGTAAGGGGAAGGGGCAGAGAACGTTGTCAATGATGAATTAAACGTAACAGAATTTGGGGACTATTAGCTCTTGCATTTGTTGTTATGCTTCCCAATCCTTACTCATTGTTAATGGCCTTTGTTTGTGTTCATTTGAACCCTCATTCCTACAGTCTTGATATTTGCAGCGTTGGTTATCTGGGTTCAGAGCTCAGGGTTTGCAGTTACGTCCTGTCAGCAGCTTTGCTGTGACTTTGCTGTGCTCTGGCCTCTGGGGCAGCTATGAAGTCTGTTGTTTGTCTCATGAGCAGTTGTTAACAGGAATTCCATCTTCCTCTGTGTGGCTTTGAGAAGTCTTTCCTTTGTGTCAGGTAACCATCTCTTCTTCGGGCACATTGCTCACCATTCTTTCCATTTTTGTTTGTGGACTTTTAAAAGATAAGGATTTGTGAAATCCTTGATCTTTGCTTTTTATGTTGGCTCTGGAGGCTCAAACCTGGGCCTTCACACTTGGTGGTAAGGCATTTACTTGTTAAGTCAGATCCCCAGGCTAAATTATCTGTCTGATAAGCAATACTTGAGCAGAACAGAATATTCTGACATGTTTCAAAGTGGCTCCTATGCAAGCCAACTATTCCTGGAGGAAAAACTCCCAAAAGTGTTTGGTTGTAGCATGGCTGCATCCCGAAAGGAATTTTAACTCCCAGACATGTCTACATCGAAGTAGCCTGCCAGCTACATTTTAGGGTTTCCTACACTTTTCCCTTGGAGGCTGCTGCTCACTGACTTATGTTATTGCAAAGTGTTATTCTCTGTAATTCCCCATCTGTAGCTTCCATTTCAGAGGCAGTGGTTCACTCTCTGACCTCATTTCTCTGGTGGATTTAGGAGGATTTATTTATTTTCATTTTACTTAGTCTGTTGCTCATTAGAATGGGGTAATAACTGCCTGTCTTATTTATACATGCAACTACAAACTATAAATCAACCCCATTCTTTATAGCTCAGCAGCTTAGAGACAGACAAAAGGTTTGTGTTAGACTGTGTATGTGTGAGGAAGCATTTGTTCATTGAGAGCCATGGATGAAGCTCATTGCTTGAGGGCCTGTCTGGCATACGCAAGCCTCTTGGTTTGATTCCTAGCACCACACAGTGCTGTGACCTGCATGCCTTTAGACTTGACCTTACAGGGGTGATGATAGAAGAAGAAATGACAGACGCATGTATGAGAAAGCTGGAATTGAGTGGGGGTGGAGATGCACCAGCAGCTCCAAAGTCAGTTCACTTGTTGTATACGGCTGAGCAAGGAGGTGGGATTGTTGCGTATAGCTGAACGGCAAAGAGATGGGTTAGCTAATCTGAGTAGGAGGTCTCTATAGGTGGGCAGCTTCAGATTGCAGTCCTAGAGGAGAAAGAAACGGTGATGGTTTGTTTCTGCGTATACTAGTTTAAGATAAAGAACAAGTATTCTTAACATCCATACATGGACCAGAGGAAGGCTTTGCCTTTCTTTTGAGCCTGATGTGGAGAGGGCTTTGCTGTTCTGCACATGGCTGTGCTCAGGTCAATAATGTACATTCACTCTGGACTTTATTTGCTCCCCCATCTTCTCTTTTCTTATTTCTCAACTGCTCCTGATGCATCCTGACTTCTGGTCTGGCAGCAGCTCTCTGGAACATAGTCTTTGGAACCTGACTGAGTAGAGAAAGAAATAAAACACTGTGGTCTCTGAGTTATTTAGGTCATCCTGCTCAAAAATTAGAAAAAACTAAAAGACCAATACAATTCTTCTTATGTAACTTGCATCTCTCAGTGTTGTTTGTAAGAGCTGGGCCATAAGGTCTGGACACAATCCTACTGTGACCTGGTGAATCTCAGTGATAAGATCACTCTTTGTTTGTGTGTTTATTTATTTACTTATTTGTCCTGTGGTGGGAAATTCTCTTCATGTCTTTAAGGTGGCTATGTAGACTTGTTTGTAAGATTGAAGAGAATAATTTGTTACTAGCCTCCTTATAATCCACAGGGCATGACCTATGAAGCCAGACTCCCATGGGATCCAATTTGACAGCTGGGATTTGGTGAGGAAATGGCCAAGGGTCTAAAGAATTATGTATAATACTTCATAAAAACAGGAATAAATTCAGGTTTCTTACCTCTGTATACATTTCTCAATCCTTCTCTTGTTTCTCCCGAAGCAGCAAAACCATTGTCCCTTCCTCTGGTGACCAAGGACACATCTCCCAACATAGTCTAAAAGGTAATGAAGCTGCAAAGTTACCAACCCACCTCTATGGTTCCTCAAAATCTTCCTGAAAGTACCAACATATAATGATCTATCTTCATATTCTTATCCCACGTTTTATACCCATCAGAAAGAAATTTGCCCCTTCTTAGCTTAAACTGGTGCTCCCGACAGAAGCATTAAAATGCACAGCGCTCTGGACCAACTCAACAGCCAAAGACAAAAAGAGTGTTTGGAACCACTAAGTTAGAATTCACCAAAAAGCAAGAGAAGAGACAAAAGATGAAAAGAGGCAAACATGGGAAAGTACAAAGGAGAGAAGACAAGTTGCAGACACCCGGATGCATTCATCAGGATGCTTAGATGAAAGCGAACGAAACAGATGAAGGCAATGTTCACCAAAAAAATAGCAACCAAAACTTTTCAGAGTTTAAAAAATTCATAAATGTGCACATTTAAAAGGACACAAAAGTTAAAAGGCTAGGTAGATACAAATGTACATCTAGAAGAGATGGTAAACTCTCTCAAAGAGGAAGACAGAATTCCTGTTAACAAGTGCTCATTAGACAAACAACAGACTTCATTGCTGCCCTAGAGGCCAGAGCACAACAAAGTTATAGCTTCAAGCTGCTGACAGGAAGTAACTGCAAACCCTGAGCTCTGAACACAGATAATGATGTTGCAAACATCAAGACTATAGGAATGGGTTCAAATGAACATAAGGAAAAATCACTCCTTTTAATGAAAGAACCATTAAAGATAAGCAAGGACTGGAAAGCAAAACAGCAAAAACCAAGAGCCCAGTGGTCCCCAAATGATGTTTTGTTTAATTCGCTATTGACAACATTCTCTGTCCCTTCCTCTTACACATAATAAAAAAATTCCAGATGATGATATCAAAGAAAGTAGAGTGCTGTGGGGCCTTTTCATTGTCTAGGAAAGAGGGCTTTTGTTTATGTAGGCAGACATTGAGTAATTCTACAGGAACGCTGTTCATATTCTACCACGCTTCAGAGTCACTGAGATGATATGGGTATGGACTCACCCTAAGGATGTTTGAGTCATTAGGTTTGGAAAAGCCATGAAGTATCCAAATTTTGACAGTTCCCAAGGAGGCCAGTACTGCCACTCTGCAGTCTACACTCAGAGGTCCAACCTGCTCTCTCTGTTAGGAAAACTATGCAGCTAAGCATCAGATCAGAGAACTGTGACTGTGCATTAAGGAATAAAACTCCAAATGAAGAGATGGCTCAGCAGTTAAGAGCACCGCCTGTTCTTCCACAGGACATGGGCTCAATTTTTATTACTCACATTGTTTGTAACTCTAGTTCCAGGGGGAAATGACATCCTCTTCTGTTCTCTGTAGGCACCAGATGCATGTATGGTATACATACATACTTTCAGAACAACACATACATAAAAAATGAATATTTTAAAATATTATAAAAATATTTTAATGTATCTTATAAGCCAAAGAGGAAAAGAATGTATGGATATAAATTGTACCAAAAACAAGAGAAAATAAGTGTGAATGGAATATGAGGAGATGTGATAGAAATCTCAAACTGAAGCAGCAAGGCTGCAGGAGCTCCTGTGGGGAATATTCAATAATCTCTAGTATAGATAGGGTATTGCACCATATAATAGTAAAGGCACCTATTTTCTTTATTCAGCATCTCAAACCCACTTAGGTGTGTTTGTAAATGTCCACAGCATTGCTTATGATTAGGAAAAACTGCAATAAACTGACCCTACAACCAAGCTGTAGGTTCAATCCAGGGATTTCACTCAAAACACTAGAAATTGAAATGAAAAGTTCTATGTGACTAGAGTCCATGTATAGTTTCTTTAATGTTCTGTATCATATAAAATTATTCACTCTACATAGTTTATTTTGTAAAATTAAAAAAATATTGTGTGTGTGTATGGTTGAAGGAGTCAGTTTTTTCCCTCCAATAAGTGAGTGCCTGGAACTAAAGCAATTGGGCTTAGGTTGTTTGTCTTTACTTAATGAAGACTTTTACAGACCTGACTCCAAATACATCGAATCATTTAGTGAGAATTTTGGCTTCTTTAAAAAACACACAGAAATATTATGGGAATATGTTTTTGTTTTAATCTAAGGTGTGGGGATATGGGGATACTACTCAAAAGCTGACTATGATTTGCCTCATGCTCTGGCAGGGGCATGATTTTGTCCCCCATTACATAGTTTCTGTGGGCATGTGACATTTGGGATTCTGGGAACTTTTCAGAGAATATATAAATGCTAGAGCCCCAAAAGGTACGTTTCTGCTGGTTTCAGTTTGTTATGCAGTCATGTGCAAAGAGGAAACAACGAGAGGAAATTAGATATCCTGATGGCAAAGATCAAACTTGCCCTAAGGAACTTGAAGCCCCTAATCAGCAGGAAGTAGCCCAATGGTAACAGTGCCCCTTTCCCCCTCTATCCTTTATTCTTTCCTAACTAGTGGTAGAGGGCTAAAAGAGTGGAGTAGGGTGGAAGAAAAAAAAACCCCACAACATAGAGTGAAACTCTAAACCACCTGTCTTAAGATAGTTAATATAAAGGCTGAAGAGCTGGATCGGCAATTAAGAGCACTGGCTGTTCTTCTAGAGGACCTGGGTTCAATCCCCAGCATCCATGTAGCAGCTCACAACTGTCTGTAACTACAGTTCCAGGGGATCCAACACCTTCACACAGACATAGATGCAGGCAAAACACCTGTGCACATAAAATAAAAAGCTAAAAATAAAGATAGTATAATCTTCACTTGAAATAGTACTTAATAAGAAACTTGAATGAAATCTTGGCATAAATGACTTTGAAAATCCAGGATTTGGATTAGACATGATTTATTATAGTATTTAATAAGAAACTTGAATGAAATCTTGGCATAAATGACTTTGAAAAATCCAGGATTTGGGTTAGACATGACTTACTGTTTAACTTAGAAAAATACACCAGAAGTTAGAGGATATTTACATTCCTGTTATTATGACTTTAAAATTAGTTTATGCTTCTTTTGTATATGTTGTCACAGAATTATCTCTACAAAGACATTTCTTATCACTGGGAAGCATTTTTATAGTAGTTATTGTCTCAATGCTGGTGACGTATGAAGCTTGTGATGTTGAATTTTATTTTAAGAAACACTCCTTAAGTTACTTGTAATAATTCTCTGTGTGTGTATGCTCGCAAGCAAGAGAGAGAGAGACTGGAACTTTTATCTGGAAAAAATCAACAGTGGTATCTATTCTTATCTTGTTTCAACCAGAAGATAAAAACTATTCATTAAAATTAGGAATGCATAACTTTAGAAAATCAGCAATTCTATCACTGGAATTAGAAATGTATAAAAAGAAAAATCAGTGATTCTATTAGTAACCTAAAAACTATAATAAATATACTAATTTTCCAGGTATGTGTGATAACATAGTAAGATAGCCAAAATTAGGATGTGAAACACAAATTATAGAGTATGTGCAAAAAGATGGTATTTATTTAAGCAATGAAATCAATGAATGCAATCCTGAAGATATTCCGTACATCACTCTTTTACCAGAAACTGAAATGTCAGGCGAATATATCTGTCTATTATGCATAATATAGCTTGTGGTGGATTACAAAATACAAATTACAATGATCCTGATGATGGCAGGAGAAAGGATGATGCTTTGATGGTATCAGACACACTTCTGAAAATACACGCTCTAAGGGTGCTAGGGTGCAAATGGCACTTGTTGAATACAGTGTGGGGACTTAGATTTTCAAAAGGTCATTATATTTTTACTGAGTTATAGAAATGCATAAATAAACATGTAAAACTCTATTCTCATATATGTTGATGATCTATTTTCTTCACAGCAGTTCCCCTTCTTATTTCCCATCCCAAGTGAGCGCATATGTCATCATGCAACTAACTGCTGTGCTACCATGTGAAACTGCAGAGTGTTTTGCCACGATAGCAGTGAGCCAATGGCATATTGCTGCTCTAGAAACATCTGAACATCTGAACTTCTAGTGACTTCTTGCTTGTCCTTGATGAGTCCGAAAATCACAACCAACCTCCTGCTGTTCCCTTAGCACCACGTAAAACCGGTCACCTGATGCTATGTATTGGGGATCAATAGGTGTTCCTTCCCAAACCTAAGGCAACCACTCCAGAGAAATGGAACCAATAGCCCCACCCCCCCCCTCTCTCTCGTGTGTGTGTATGTGTGTGTGTGTGTGTGTTAGAGTTTTGTAGGGCAGGTTAGCAGTGTGAGCATCCCTATAAGTTTTAATGCTTGAAGGTGTGGAGGGAGATTCCATCTTCTTTGGAGACCTTAGTCTGAAAGACTTCACCCAGTTGAAGGAAGCCTAGTTACAAAAACAATAACAACAACAACAACAAAAAAAGATAATCTTCAATCTGACGTACTCACAGTCAACTCTAAGTGTTTACAAGATGCAACAAACAAACAAACAAACAAACAAACAAACAAACAAACAATATTGTCATGGAGTCATCAAGGCCTGGGTTTGATAAGTAACTGAATAATAGCCAAATTAGTCTGTAAATTTAGAACTTGTTGTACCTTCTTACTCTCAACTCACCAACGGGAATCTGCTGGATTCTCACCATTCTCTTCAGTTTCTATAAAACAGTGGCCTTCAGTCCATTTAACTGAGCAATCTGTGCTCCTGATTCTCCTTTTTTATACTTTCTCAGAGAATCCTTTGTTAGGGATGTCCACTGACTTTCATGTCTTCACTTTTGCACATTTTTTTAAATCTTCCTTGTTATATAATCACAAGAGATAATCTATCTCAAGGAAGCAACCCTTCATGCTCCATCACACACCCCATTTCACTCTATCTTTTCCTCTCATAATAGCTCACACTTAATTCTGTGCTAAGAGAAGAGTCCTTAAAATAAAGAAAACTTCCATGTTAATGGAAAAATTGTGATGGATTCTATCTGAACCCAGGACAGCTAGTTCTTATAGGTAGTAAATACGTATTGAATGATACAAATATACATGGCTTTTGTTTTTGAAGTGCCAGAGGTTGAACCAAAGCCTCACGTATGCAAGGCAAATACTCTACCACCAATCCGCATTTGCTAGTCTTCCTCAGAGCAAGTATTTTCTTATGTTTTGAAATGCATAATGTTTTGAGAGTTGTGATTTACATATGAAATAATGAACATTTGTTAAGTTCAACATTTGCTTGGGTGTGATTTTTTTTTTCTACTGCTTTCAACCTGTTGCAGATGCAAGTTAACTTCGAATGAAACACAGTTGAGGTAAAGACCCAGTGCAAGGACATATTTAGCACTAGCACAAAATAAAGACAAGAGAGTGCTTAGAAATGCAGAAATGCTGCATGAGACAGAAGAGTCAACAGTTCCATCTCCTCAGCCTCTTTCTTGGCATGCTAAAGGCAACTTATTTGGATTTAAGTAATCATGCATGCAACTTCAGCTTCTATGATAGACTCTTAGGAGGAGATTTTAGGTCAAGTAAATTGGTCAAAGTAATTTCTCATGGAAATACTATGTCAAAATATCAGTTTTCATAGAGTATTTAATGTTTTAGGTGAAAAAGTCAGTTTTTTGTGATCTTCTCTCCTTTACTCCTCTTTTCTTTCCTCACCCCCTTCTTTCTCTCTTTTCATACGTGTGTGTCCCCTTGTGCCCTGTTCTGCTGGCGATGCAACTCCTAGCTTGGTTTATTGTACCACCCTTGCACACTTGTGTCTGGACACCGCAAAAGCAATTTGATTTGAGACATCTAGAATGGATTATCGTCTGCATTGGTTTAATTACTTTTCTGTGATTTGGTAAAGCACCATGGCCAAGGCAACTCATAGAAGGAAGAGTTTCTTTTGGGCTATGGTTCCAGAGGGATAAGAGTCCGGCAGGGAGGCAGGACAGCAGGAGCAGAAAGTTGAGAGATCACATCACCGTCTGAAAACATGAAACACAGAAGGAACTGAACGTGGGTCGAGTACACGAGGGCGTACTGCCCATGGCCTCACCAGTCAGTGCCACCAATTGGGAACCAAATGTTCAAATGCCCGAGCCTACAGGGAACACTTCTCCAACCACCATAACATCTATATAAAATCTAATATCTCTCCTGTTCGTCCTGTCTTGGAATGCTACTACCACAGTGTATGTAGATGTTCAGGCCAAGCACTGGGGACTTGTTAATGACTCTTTTCTTCCCTGTCTGTGGTAACCATTTGTTCACTGGAAGCCATTGTTTTTGCTACTCCACACCTCTTGGGGTCATCTACCCATCTGAAATCCCATCGCTGCATTCCTGGCTGGGGCTTTGAGCTGTCATCATTCACTTTTCTCTCCTCATTCAGGCTTGTTATCCATCCCTTCGGTCTTTTTCCATGCCACCACTGCAGTGACTTCTTAAAGCACATATCTGGTCCCCTCACTCCTTCAACTAAAATCCTCTGATTTCTTCACTGACATCAGAACATAATATAAACCGATTGACTGGCAGATGGTCTCTCCTTTGCAAGCTTTCTGCCTTCTTCCCATTTTCCACCAAATGAGAACCACACAGTTTCTAGCAGACCAGCTTCTCTTGGGTTTTGGGCTAATGCCTATGTTGACCCTGGTGGCTTTTCCCCCTTTTTGTTCTTTTTCTGTACTTGAATGACTCAGTCACTCAGCTGTTACTTTTAAACAGCCTTCTTGCTTTCTCTTTTCTTAATGTAGCTTCCGTTGACCTGTAGGCTCCCACAGCACCATATAATGATTGGACGTAGCATCTACAGCACCACACATTTGTTACTTGTCAGAGTTACCTAAGGTCCATTAGCTAGGGACTACACTGTAGCTTTCAGCTCCCAGAGTAGGGCTTATTCCCACGTGCACAGCTTGGAGTCGGCATGCACGTGTCAGTGAATGATTACATCTAGACTTCCCTAAGAACTATGCTGATGGCTACAATCCAGACTGGTTTCTTTTCAGTCCATGTTGTAGAAATAAAGAGAAGGGAAGTAGTAGAAAGAAGATGAATTTCTCAACAAATACTGAATGTCTGCTGAACAAATGATTTTTTTTTTTTTTTGGTTGTTTAGGACAGGGTTTCTCTGGGTAATCTTGGCTGTCCTGGACTTGCTTTGTAGATCAGGCTGGCCTCAAACTCACAGTGACCTGCCTCTCTCTGCCTCCCTGAGTGCTGAGATTTACAGGCATGTGCCACTGTACCCAGTGAACAAATGAATCTTTTATAAAGACTTTTGTAAAGGTCTGAACTAAGAGCTAAAGTAAAAAAGGATAGAGAAAAAAACAAAACAAAACAAAAAAACATACAACACTCCTATCAAGCAAGGTGACATAGAGCGTTACAAAGGCTTTATATATATACATACATACATACATATATATATATATATATATATATATATATATATATATATATATGCACAAATAATAGCTACTTGGTAAAAAAAAATAAATAAATAAACAGCCCCAAATACTAACCTTGAGATTTCCTGAAGGATACGTGTTTCAAGAAGTCAAAGGTCAAACTTCTGAAAATCTGGAAAGGAATCCTTAGGCATGTATGTTTGATCATGAGTAGCTTAGCCACCATTTGTGAGATATACTGAGTATTTCACAAGCATCATCTCAGTCTGTATATAGCATGAAAAAATGTAGATTGAGTGCAGCTGGCTGTTGCTGCGGAAGCTGAAGCTTTTCTATCAGATCAGCTGGATGGAAGTGGGGAGCTCTCTCTTATCAATGAAGAGTCTTCTCTCAGGATGCTGAACTGGGCTTTGCTGACCATGCACAGTCAGAGTGTGAACTCCCTATCACGACCCGTACACAGCTGTAGTCCCAGCCATGGCACATTTCCATGCTGGCTTCCTGATTGCTCTTGTGGGTTTCTCTATCAGGAGCCTTTGGGGAACAGGAATGACAAGGGCAGATGCAATAGTGGACCAGAGGCTGTGCAGGGTTTTTACTTAATCCCACCTTTCATTTCCTGTGTGGTTTGTGGGTGTGAGTGCTAAGAATGTACTTCCTCTGCATAATGAGGAAGTGGCAGGGCCAGGAGCCAGAATAACTGATCAGAATGCCCCAAGGAATGGAGTTAAATGGAACTATCCATACCAGACACTCAGGCAGCTTAGCTCCTTTCTCTCTCTTTCTCTCTCTCTCTCTCTCTCTCTCTCTCTCTCTCTGTGTATGTGTGTGTGTGTGCATGCGTAAGAGGGAAGAAGAGAAAGGGAGTGACACCATGCAGGTAGAGAAATCTGTCTTCCCTTTTTAGGAGTGCCTCAAAATAGATGTCTCTGATGAATTTAGAATATGTTATGAACTCAACATTACTTTATTTTGCTATCACAAATTTTTGTAATTAGAGAATACTGATCTGCTTACAAAGATGGAAACTAAGAAAGGCTCAGCCACCTAACACGCCTCTGGAAATGAGAAGCAGAGCTTGAGTTCCAGAGTAGCAGCACTAATGGACCTGGATGAAGAGTGTGGCCTTTGGTGCCCTTTGCTGGCTCATAAGAAAGAACCCATTGTAAAACACCCAGTAGTTTCCAGCTGGTTTTTAAATCATTGACACTTGAAATTGTACAGTTTCAGTGAGTGGAAGTCTCAACAAGACCCAACTGACTTGCATTCTACCCACTCAAGGAAAATTTCTGGCCAGAATTTTCTGTCGAAAGCATATGCAAAAAAGAATCACGGTGCTGGAAAAACAGAGACAAGGAGGGAGAAGAAAGAAAGAGTGGGATAGAGGGGAGGAGTGAATCTGGAAAAGAAGTTTGCAGAAGACAGAGAGGGAGGGAGAAGCAAGTCTGGAAGAAGGAGATGTTGGGGGTAAAGTAAGGAAAAGAGGAAGAAACATTAAAGAGAGAAAGTAGGACAGAAGGAAGAAAGAGGGAGAACAAGAGGGACGTGGCAGAAAAAGAAATGACTAGTTCAGCCCTCATTACCATGGGTCTCTTGGCCTTAAGTGAATCGTGAACAAGAATTCCTTATTAAGGAAAACAAATAAAATGTATAAAATAAGAATTCAAAGAGACAGTGCTAGAAACAAAAGTCCCAAACAAACAGCGGAACAAAATGAAAAAGGAGCTTTCAGAGCTGAGGGAACAACTTAAACAAAACAATGTCATTATAAAACTTAATTGGAAACATAAATGAGAAAGAGCAAAAAGCAGAGCACGCACAGCTGAAAATCAAATTATTTACGTAGAGGAACCGCTGGCGACAATCTCAGTGAACACAGGAAAAATGTGAGGGATGAAAG
This sequence comes from Psammomys obesus, assembly GCF_907164565.1. Taxonomy (NCBI): domain Eukaryota; kingdom Metazoa; phylum Chordata; class Mammalia; order Rodentia; family Muridae; genus Psammomys; species Psammomys obesus. The sequence goes on along the minus strand of NW_026592510.1, from coordinate 15,171,018 downwards.
CGCTTCAGATGCAAGGCCTCAGGGTCACCCCTGTGTCTGCCTTGCTGGTCCCTGTGCTCGCTTGGATCCCCAGTATGTGGCCACTACCTCGTTGGTTGCTCAGTGACCATGCCTTACTCTCCTCTATCAAGCCCAAGCAAAAACTCATCTTGGCAGTCGGATTAATATCTACTATTTATGTATTTGTTTGTTTACTTACATATTATGCATCTTCCTTCAGTCAGGAAGTGCTTGGCAGCAGGTGAGAGCCTTTTCATACTGAAGGCTTCTTTGTGTGGTGTCTTTCTGGTAAACCAGGAGGCCTTGGCTATTAACTCCACAGCCTTCTTTTCACATCATACTTGACCAAACAAGTGTAAAACAAGAAAAATAAACCCTTAAGCAAAACTACCACCATGATTAAGCACAACTGTCTCTTTGTTCAGAGTGCCTAAATGGGGCCAGATTAACCAATGCCAGTTGATGTAATAGTCCCATTTAAATTTATGTTTACAGTTAATAAACGGACACCAATACTTTTCAGGTTTTCTATTTTCTCTGTTAATGAATGTTCTGTTTTCTCTCTGATTCCTGAAAATAACATCTTCAATCTCTCTCAAACATTTGGCACTCCTATGCTCCTGCTCACTCAGCTGATCACTTCTTATGTCAAAGCAAACAGAAGGTAACCTGCCTAACTTTCTGTCCATGGTGTTGATACTCGGCTCTCATCTTTCTTAATAATGTAGCAGCTAAGTGGCCTCCCCTTCCTTCAGAAGACACTTTCTGTCGGAGCTTCTAGGGCTGCACACATGACTTTCCTCTTCTACCTCTGCCTCTAGCTGCTTCACTGGACTCTCCTCTTTCTGATCTCTGCTTCAACACATCCATAGACACAGCCCCAGGGCCACTTCTCTGACTCTTCTGATTCCACACTCTTCCTCATGTTTGCTGGTGTTTCTGAGGTAGGACCTCGTCATGCATTTTTCTTCAGGCTTTTCAGGTGACTGTGGCATAGTAAGGACTGAAGCTCACTTAGCTAGTCTAGGTGATTCCATTCATTCTCTTGGCATTCATTTCATCTTCATGATTACTGCTTCTAAATTTCCTCACTGAACTCTGGCTTAAACACAGTGACTTTGGTTTGTTGACTTTAGAATAGGTATGTGACATTTAAACCCAACTTGTCTGATCTTCCAATCCACTCCCGCTCAGTAAGCTGTGCTAACTAACCCAGTTGTTTGAATGGAACGAAACCCACCAGTCAACTGAGCAAACTAAAGACACGCTGGAATTTGTTCTTGTTTCTGTTGCTTTCACACCTTATTCCTCCCTTCTAGTCTGTTAGCAAATGTCATTTACTCTCATAATGCATGCGTTGTTTGCTATTTGTCCACATCCTCATTGTTTTCTCTCCAGTCCATTGGCTCTCAACTTTTGGGTTTAAGAAAACCGCCTTGTGGGTTGTGTATCAGGTATCTTGCATTACGTTACCATTAGCAACAATAGAAACATTATAGTTATGAGGTAGCAACAAATTACTTTTATTGTTGCAGGTCACCACAACATGAGGAACTGTATTAAAGGGTCATAACATTAGGACAGTTGAGAATCACTGCCTAGTCCAAGATACTGTCATCTCTCCCCTGGATCTATAGCCATCTCCTAAATAAGCTTCCTATTTCAACCTTTTTATATCACTTCTTCTACCATTTCACTTTCTAGACAGGGTTCAATTTGGTTGTTTAAAATTGTAAATCATCCCATATGCCTCTGTCCCATTCTTCCAAAGGCAAGGAACAGGTGAACTCCATAGGCTTTAAAAATTCTGAAACTAAGCACTGAGCTTTGAAATACATTGCCCTTCCATTCTCATCTTTTCTCTAAGCCTTGTTAATTCATCTTGAAACCAAAACTTAGGACACAATCAATTTCCCTTAACTGGGCAGGAAGTAAGCAGAGAAAGATGCAAAGTCTGCAGGAGGCCCCACGCCCAGCAATGGAAACTCGGAGGGTTCTGATGACGTCTTCAGCTTGGGCCTGCCTGATGGGGGTGAAGGATACTGCCATTTCCCAGGCATGGTGTGTCAGATAGGAATGTACTATCAAAGGAAATGGCCTGATACAAACAAGGACACCCAGATCAGGCGTGGATGGGCCACTGTCACGGTAAGTCCAAGTTATCGACACTCAGATCGATTCCCTTCCTTTGTTGTGTCCAAACGTTTCATTGTATCAAGCTTCCTTTGTTAAAAAGTATAGATCCATGCTGACCAGTCCACATCCTTTTTTATTCCCTCAGCTTTGGGTTTCATTTGTCTGAAGGCCAGTGATTAGCAGAAGATCATCTGGTTCTGACTGAGAGCAACGCCCTTGAACCATTTCCATACTGGATGTATCCCATATGTAACTTTTTCATTTCAAAAGGTCCTAGTACAAAGTTATATATATATATATTTTCTGGGCTGAACATGTTTTTCACAGGCAATAAAGGTATGTTGCAATTTTTAGATGAATAATAAGTGCTTTTGGAGGCTAAATCTAAGGTGTAAAACCCAAAGAAGAAGTTTCCATTTACTGAGATATGGCCCAGAGATGGTAGGAAATGCTGATAGGAGTAGTTCCAGCTGACGTTTCCTTTCAGGATGTTTCAAGGGAGGGGGAAGTCATTCTGAGACAAGCTTATGATTCTCCACTGCACATGAATGTTGCCAAGGCCAAGCATAGAAAAAGACTGTGAAAGGCACGCCCAGGGGTAAATGCCAGCCTCATCCTGTGTGTACCCCACTATTTACTGAGCAAGTTCAGCCACATCCTAGACTAAAGAAGAGCTGATATTATCTAATAGGTCCTTCTTAACCATGTGTTTAAGGATGGAGAAAATAGAAAGAAAAGGAAATGCTATCTTAACTAAGGTCCAACTATACATTTTCTTTAAATATTCTGACTGTCCAAGAAAGGTCTTGGGATATGTTTTCTATTGCACTGAAATCTAAGACACTGTTATCTCCAGGAAGTGCAGTCTGGGCCTCACAAATGAATGGTTAGGGTGTTTATTGATAACAGCCATTTACAAAGGCACAAGCAATCACAGGAACTATGAACAGAATAATAGCAAAAGCCCATGTGCTCAGGAAAGGAACATGTGCCCAGAACACAAGTGGACTCTGCCTGGTCATCTCCCCGCCTCCTGCTGTGCCTTCATGTCTACTGTCAGAGCCACAGGCCATGAGCAGATGATAACATTAACTAAGCTAGACAGTCATCTGAGGTCTCTTTAAAAATAAAGCTAGGGGTTGTTGGAGAGATGGCTCAGTGGTTTACAGCATGGGCTGCCCTTGCAGAGGACCCAGGTTCAATTCCCAACACCCACACAGCAGCTCACAGCCATCTGTAATGCCAGTTCTGAAGCCCAATTCTAACCTGCATGTAATGCACAGACATGTATGCAGGAAAAATACCTCGACTCATAAAATAAATTTTTGGGGCTGTAGAGATAGCTCAGAGGTTAAGAGCACTGGCTACTCTTCCAGAGATCCTGAGTTCAATTCCCAGCAACCACATGGTGGCTCACAACCATCTATAATAAGATCTGGTGTCTTCTTCTGGCATGCAGGTGTACATGCAGATAGAACATTATATATATAATAAATATAACATTAAAAAAATAGTAAAGCCAGGGTTCATCAATAGGATGGAAGAAGTGATGGCAAGAGCCTTGCCTGAAATCCATCCACTTGTTATTTTGCAAAACCGAGACATTCTAAGGGTTGTTGCAAGAGGCAGTGTGGTAATTGTTTTCCAAGGGGCTGGGTTGAGGGTGTGAACAGATTATAAGACTGCAAATTGCTTTGAATACAGTAGAGATGTTCTTAGGGAAGTGATTTCTACTACACGTAGCAAATTAAATTCCAGATGTTCATGACTACAAAATCTCCACCAGATGTCCAGACTCATAGTGGCTGGGGATGTTTATTGTGCATGTAAAATACTCAGCACCTGTTCCCTAGAGACCTCTCTCACCCCTTTTCATCTGTACCGGCATGCTAATCATGCAGGGATGATGAAATATTTAGGCCTCACTTCATAATTAAAGGGGCTAGGAAGAATGTAAGACTCTTAATTACTTTATTCTCAGAGCCAGTTAAGTAAATGACTATAGCATGCCTCTTGAGACATTTTTGGAGATTTATTAACTATATTGTTTCAAAATGTGGGATCCATTTTTTGAAGCTACTCCAAAGTGGAAAAAAGTTATAAGGCCATATAATCCAATCCTGAGGACAAATGCTGGCATTTTGCATGGAATTCTCATTTAAATACAAAGTAACCCCCATTGCTACCACTAACTTCATTTGCTAAAGAGTCGCTTACTGCAAAGCCTCTACTTATGTAGAGCAAAGGATTGCTTTTACTTTTTTGTTATACTCAGCACAGGAAGACTTCATGCTGCTAGCACATCCATGCCCTTTGGGTTCTAATCATAGATTGCTATGGGCAGGGCAGAAACACCTCACTGGCCCTCTTGCCATGTAAGACGTGAGTCACATCTTACAGGTTGCACATTAACCAAGCTCTACCCCCATCAAACAAAGAGTGATTTCTGTAGTTTGTGTCACAAGTACCCTGTTACCCAACCTCTGTCACATAGCACAGGTTACAGATTAACTCAACCTGCTTCCTTGCAATACAGAACTTCCCCTTCTTTCAGGAACCTTTCAGAACAGATATAAGGCTGTGTCCGGCAGGACTGAAGCCCTTTCTTCAGAACCTCACTTTGTCACACTGCCTGTCTGCTTTTCCAGTGTTACTAAAACTTTTCTGTGTGGGATGATCCAATTCAGTGCCTTTCTGTGGAACTCCTTTCTCTTCTTCCTCTCTAAAAGCTGACATGACCCTGTCCCCTGATCATCGCCCATCACCAGGTAAAGCAGATGCTGTGGGAGTTGGATACTTTAAACAAATCACCTCTTTTGTGGCTTACTTCAGCTTGAATGTCAGTGTGAGCTCTGCAGTTCAGGACTTGCACTAAAAATAAGAGTCATGGCTACTATTCTAGCACCTGAGGACACAGACAGAGGAAGAGGATTATCACAAGTTCCAGACCAGCCAGGGCTACACGGTGAAACCCTGTCTCAACACACAAAAGTGAACAAGCAAAAAGAGCTTAAGATCATTGCTACTTGGAGTGTGTGCTTCCACTTCCTTGAGATCACAGCTACCAGTTGCTGCTACAAGGAACAGTCATCAATGTCTCCATAGGTTGTTGCGTTAGACCAACATTAGGCAAGAAGAGGAAAATTTCATTGAAGTTCCTCTTGCTGTGAAACTGTATCCACACATGTGTACATACAGGCACACACAAGCACACATGTTCACGAACACCCATACATACACATGCATACACATATGTACACACGCATGCACGTACACATATACACACAGGCACATATATACACACGCACACATATAAGTGCATGAGTGCATGCATATTTACAAATATACATATATGCACATTTTCATCCATGTTTTTTTTCTTTTTTTCTTTGCATAATATTTTTGTTGATTATTTGGATATTTTGCATCATGAACCTCAATCACTTCCCAGTTCTTCCAGGCCCATGCCCCCACCCTTGTGACCGCCTCACCCAATAAAGAGAAGGAAAAAGAAAAAAAAAAACACCAAATAAGTTCAATTTGTGCTGCTCATATACTCACTGGAGCATGGTCAAACTCCCAGTGGTCAGCCCCTTGAAGAAAACTGAGTTCTTGCCCATCCTCACCCCACCAGGAACCATCAGTTGTGGAGAACGACACTTTAGCACCCTTATCACAATTTTCAAGAGTTCTTTTCTGTCCAGGATGTTACTTTTTTGGGTGGTGCGGTGAGAGTGGGGGTCATCATAGGATATAAGCCTTCTATGCCTGTGTTTCTCAACAGGGTCTGCAGTCATAAATACAATGGCAAAAGCATATCCATGTTTGTATTTTTTTTTTTTTTTAGATGGCAAGACAAACTATGTTTTTATAAATTTTGCCTCTTGAGGCCTGGCATATGATAAAGTTAGTCTGAATTTTAAAAATTCAGAGTGGATTTTTTCAGATGAGTTAAAGTTTATAGGAAAACTAAGCAGAAGGCCTAGTGTCCCTACATGCTCCAAATCCCCAAACATGGAATTGCTGAGCTCCTCATCAACATCTGGCTCTGGGGCAGACCTACACTGAGGCATCATGGTTACCCAAAGCTGTCCGTACTTTTTCTTAGGCTCTGCTTTGGCCATATACATCCTATAGAGTTTGATGAATTGCAAAACGACACATGGCCACCATTACTGTATTATATAGAATAGTGAACCACCTTAAAAACCCTCTGTGCTTGTTGTTAAAAGAGGAGTTGTTTTTTTTTTTTTAAACTTATTTCTACTAAAACACACACACACAAATCAAGTACCGCAGGGAGTGTTTTTCTTTTTTCTGCTTAGACTATTTTTTTTTCCATCTAATTCTGGCTTCCTGTTTCAGTAGAGGGCACTCTGACCTAGTCTAGAACCTAGTGGTTTTTCTCTTGGCCAGTTGTGGAAAGTAAGTAGCATCCGTTAGTTCTACAGAGAGCAGTGGGCACACAACTTAGAAAATCGGCATTCCAGACTCATGATGAGTCCTTCCCGTGTAACCTGAAGCTCCTTATCTACCTTTCGCCTACAAGGGCCACTGTTCTCCACTGTAATTCACACGTTTTACAAGTAGCCTTTCTGACCAGTCTATGAACTCTTCTGGCTTAGAGTCCTTATTTCTCATTTAGGGTGTAGCATAGGGCACGGCAGAGATTATGTACTCAAGAAAGGTCTGTTGAAGAGTTGGAAGCTGGGGATGGTTTTGTGTCTGACTTACTGCAGCAAACAAAAGAAAGCTTGTGTGTTTGTTCATGTTTCTGTAGAAGACACCATTCTATCTTAAGGACTCACATCTATGCTCCACACTGCTTTTCTCTAGGTGTCAAAAATAACATCTGCCTTAACTCCAGACCAGAAGAGCACAGCCTGTTAGCTCGCTATGTGGTATTTTGTCTGAAGCCCATAACACGCTAGTTATGACAAGCTGTGTAAGTGTATAAAGGGTGCAGGCACAGACCCAAGTGAAATCCAGCTGACTGACTTACACTTTCTTGGTCTTAAAACTCTTTTCTCCATCTCCAGTCTTGAAATCCTCACCAACATTCAATCATCAGCTAATATATACTTTAGCTTCTCAGCTAACAGACCACAGTGACTGCTTCTTCTGTCTCCGTGGGAATGCTGCACCATACCCCCCCCCCCTTGGTTAAGGTCTGGCTGTGTACTTTAGGTTGGCCTTGAACTTGTCATGTAGCCCAGCTTGGTCTTGACCTTTCACTTCTTCTGTCATCACTTCTGAATTGTCGGGATGTCACATGTTTATATCCATGACTAATCTTGCAAATTTTATCTTCTGGGATTTTCCTTCCTTTAGGAAAGTACTTGTCTTTCTTGAGCAGCTATTGAATGTGCCATTACACCTAACTTGTATAGCGTTTTCCTAGTAGTTATTTCTATGCTCATCTTGCTGCTAGAAAACTGGAACTCACAGATGTCAAAGAGCTTAATTATTATTACCCAAGTAGCAAATGATTAATGGCCATCTTAAAATTAGTTTGGCCAGAGGCCAAGTCCCTTGCTTTCTCTAGTATATGACACTGCCACAGGGCAAAATCCAGTATAGCCATGAGATGGCAGAATTCTTCACAAGATGGGAAAGGAGTGGCCTTTTAGTTTGCTTTTATTGTAGGCTTTCAATGTCAGTCTGCTTTTCTTGATAACCTACCTGTTACAACCTGGCATAAAGGAGAACCTATGAATCAGAAATTTAAATTGAAACAGTTTTAAAATTTTACAATTAATATATAGCCTCCTTACAGTGAGGTTCCCAAGTGTGCATGTGGGGCAGTCTAGAATAGAGCTTGGTGAAGTTTCACTGTGGAAAAGGAAAGATTGGACATGGCTGTCCTGACTGCTATCCTTACAGTGAGGTTCCCAAGTGTGCGTGTGGGGCAGTCTAGAATAGAGCTTGGTGAAGTTTCACTGTGGAAAAGGAAAGATTGGACATGGCTGTCCTGACTGCTATCCTTAGGAAGGCATGCTGGCAGGGTTCGTCCTTGACCTGTGTGGGGGGCTTGGAATTTCAGTAATAATGGCTTACAGTGTGTTCATCCAGACAGTACAGTTATGCTGAACACTTTCTTTCTGGGAGTCTCAGATTTTGGTAGTTGTTAGACAGAGGCTGCCCATATGACTGGCTCTCAGGGAAAACTAATGTTAAAAACATTAGTCAGCACTTGACATGTTACAATTCCTTACTGTAGGAATTAGCATCCTGTGAACATCAATGAGACAAGAAGCTTGAAGCCTTGAATCTAGTTTACGCAAATTTGGCCCTCACTTTTCTCTTTATTTTACTTTGTAATTTTTATGTATTAAATTGTAGCTACTAGTCTTGCCGTATTCTAGTATGACTGTACATTGAGCCCTGTGAATCTTTCTAATAAGATGTTATACCTGGTGGTACTCTTAAGACTTCCTGACATGGCTTGATTATGGTTTGTCTTTTCAGAAACTCTTACTGGAATTCAGTGTCTATTTCAAAACATTACAAGGACAAACTGTAATCCCAATGTAGTGTTTGGAAGCAGGGACTTAGGAGGTGACAATGGTTAGATAAGATCATCAACATGGAGCCACACTATGGATTTGGATTATTGGTGGCTTTGTTAGAACTGGTAGAGGGAACAAAGACACTTCTATCCTCCAAGTTCCTTCATCTCCCCACGTGCTGTCGTGTGTTGATTGGGAATCTGCCAGCAAGGAGGTAATTGTAAGATGTGGCCTCTTGACCCTAGACCCAGACTGTGAGCTAGGTAGACTTCTTTTCTTTAAAACTTACCTGATGTGTGACAACAGAAAAGAGACTAGTGTGATCACCTTGCAGACCTAATAGAGAACATTTCTATCCTCCTAGTAAGTTCCTTTATGCCCCAGTAAATTTTCTTACTTCCAAAAGAGACAACCATCATTCTGAATTGTGTTGTCATAGATATATTTTTGAAATTTGCTTTAGGTTTTTAAAAATTTTTTTTTAATTGACCCATTGAGGGAATTACTATATAGCCCAGTCTGGACTCAAATACATCCTTCCATTTCTGCCTTCTGAGTGCTGGGATTCTAGAAACTCACTACAATACCTAGCTCAAAGTTCTTATAAAAAAATCCAGTTTCAAGGCTCAATCCACAGCCTTGCAGTTGCTTACAAGCATTTTACCACTAACCCCCATCTCCAATTCATAGGTTGGCACCCCCCCACTTCATTTTAAAGCTTTGCAACAATAGGGCCGTAAAGCTATGCGCTCAGGTTTGATTTCTTTCTCTCCACATATTTTTTAAAGATTAATTCGCAATGCAGCATATCAGAAATTGGAAAGCATACCAATATTGCTTGTTTTCTTCTTTGTATGGATATCTGTGCTGTTTCCAGGCTTGAGCCATTATGAATTAAAGCTATGATAATGTCTCTTATATGTAAAAGCCCTTGTGAAGTTTCTCTAGAAAACTATTTAAGGGTCAAATTGGTGGATTGTAGATGGATATCCACTCTCCCACAGATTCCCTTTGCCTTCTGATGACTATTGCTACTGAGCATCTGTCTACATGTATATATATATGTGTGTGTGTGTGTGTGTGTGTGTGTGTATTTTTTGGAGCATGTCAATACTTTCTTCTGGGAAGTGATTCATGTATGATTTTAAATTAAAAAAAAAGATTTCAAAGTTTGGCTTCAGTTTATCTCATACCAGAGTTTTTTCTTTCTAACTGTGATTTATGTTTTTCTTTCATATGATGCATTGTATAAATTTTTCATTAGTGTATTTAAAAAAAATCAGGTTAGGGGTGGCTTGATGGCCCAGCACTTGTTGCGTGGCGCTGATGATCTGAGTTCAACTCCCAGATTCCATGGTTAGAAAATGATTGACTCTCAAAAGCTGACTTTTACATGTACCCCATGGTATGTGTATGGCCATTCATATACACGTAATATACACAATAAAGTTATTAGTATTAGGTTATGATTTTTATGTACTTTGGGTCATTACTCTGGGTGTGTTCTCATTGTTTATGGGTATTTCCTGTGCCTCATTTTTTTTTATTTTCTTCCCAAAACATTATCTGCAATTCAAACTTGATACTCTTCTGTCAATAATTTTTATAGAAAGTTCATTTTCTTTAACTTTTGGGAGGAAAGGTAGGTTAAGACACTTTCTGCAGGGTTCTTTTGTTGTTTATTGTTTTTAAACATAGTCACTCATTTTGGAGATTGGGTTTTCTTAGTTTATCTGGACCTTTCATTTATATATATGTATACATATTTTAATTTTTATATTAATTACAGTTTATTTACTTTGTATCCAAGCTGTGGCCCCCTCCCTCATTCCCTCCCAGCCCCACCCTCCCTCCCTTATCTCCTCCCTGCCCCTCTCTAAGTCCACTGATAGGGGAGGTCCTCCTCACCTTCCATCTGACACGAGCCTATCAGGTCTCATCAGTACTGGCTGCATTGTCCTCTTCTGTGGCCTACCAAGGCTGCTCCTCCCTCGGGGGGTGGGGGTGGCCAAAGAACCTGCCACTGAGTTCATGTCAGAGATAGCCCCTGTTCCCCTTATTAGGGAAACCCCTTTGGATGCTAAACTGTCATGGGCTACATATAAACAGGGGTTCTAGGTTATATCCATGCATGGTCCTTAGCTGGACAATCAGTCTCAGAAAAGACCCCTGTGCCCATATATATTTGATCCTTGTGGTGCTCTTGTTATCTCCAGGTCTTACTAACTCCCCCTTCTTTCATATGATTCCCTGCACTCTGTACAAGGTTTGGTTATGAGTCTCAGCATCTGCTTTGGTACACTCCTAGGTAGAGTCTTTCAGAGGCCCTCTATGGTAGGATCCTGTCCTGTTTCTTGTTTTCTCCTACTTCCAATTTTTATCCCATTTGTCTTTCTAAGTAAGGGTTGATCATCTGATGCCAGGACCTCCTTCTTTTAGCTTCTGTAGGTGTACAGATTTTAGTATGTTTATCTTATCTTATAGGTCTAGTATCCACTTATAAGTGAGTATATACTGTGTGTGTCTTTTTGCTTCTGGGATACCTCACTCAGGATGATCTTTTCTAGGTCCCACCATTTGCCTGCAAATTTCATGATTTCCTTGTTTTTAATTGCTGAGTAGTATTCCATTGTGTAAATGTACCACAGTTTCTGTATCCATTCCTCTGTTGAGGGAAATCTGGGTTGTTTCCAGGTTCTGGCTATTATGAATAAAGCTGCTATGAACATGGTTGAACGAATGTTGGACCTTTCATTTTTGAGGACTAATTAGTTCCAGTTTTATTCGCAGAAACTTCCCCATAGCATATTGGACCTGATGCTGCCTCAGCACTATTTTTTAAAGTTTTATTCAAATAAAGTCTCAGATATTTAATATTATAATAAAAGTTATCAATTCTGAGTTTCATAAATTCCAATTTTATTTAAGTCTTTATATATATTATTTTAGCTAAAGGTTAAAATATGATACTTTTTTTGAAAATCATTTTTTAATATAATTTTTTATTTGTTACAATTTATTCACTTTATATCCCAGCTGTAGTCCACCCTCATCCCCTCCCAATCCCATCCCCCTCCCTCATCTCCTCCCATGCCCCTTCCCCAGTCCACTGATAGTGGAGGACCTCCCCTTTCCATCTGATCCTAGCCTATTAGGTCTCATTAGGACTGGCTGCATTGTCTTCCTCTGTGGCCTGGTCAGGCTGCTCCCTACTCAGGGGGAGGTGATCAAAGAGCCAGCCACTGCATTCATGTCAGAGACAGCCCCTGCTCCCCTTATTAGGGAACCCATTTGGAGACTGAGCTTCCATGGGCTACATCTGAGCAGGAGGCCCACGTTATCTCCATGAATGGTCCTTGGTTGTAGTATGATAATACTTTTTAATCACTAGAATCTAAGTTTTTAGGATCAGTTGTTTTATAAAGATTATTCTAAAACTTGGTTTTATATAGGGTCCACTTATTATTTGACAATTTTATACATAATAACAATATATCTTGACTGAGCTCACTTCCAATATTTATATAAATAATCTACAATCTGATTACATTATATAGGGCAAGGCAAGCATCAGCTGGAAGCAGGTGAGTTCCCTCTTTTATAACATTTACAGGCACTGCAGTTGCTAGGTAACACCCAGCACTCCTACTGAGCGGACCTAAGACAATTAGATGGCTGTTAGTTGTTCCCAGCATGCCAACCTTGAGTGATACCTTGATGTTGAACCCTCAGGTGATGATTTGCCATACTGGTCAGTGCTGTGGTTCATAGCAGGATAGGACTACGATTGCATTTCTCCCTTGGCAGTTTGCATAACGTCTGCTGACACTCAGCCAGAAGGCTTCCTTGTTAGTTTCAGATGGCTTACTATGTCCAAAGTGTGTAGTGTTGTCAGCAATAGGATCTCACCATCAAGTTCTGTGAAGCAGTCAGGGACAAGAGTAATAGCTTATATTGTTTCAGGAGTCTCTTTTGACTCCCGCAAAATTCAACTCAAAGGGAGGTTAGCCATGCCCAGCTTTGAGGTCTTGTTAGATAGTCTATGGGTCTTAAGGATAGCATTATCAACTTAAATTGCATTAGTTTATTTAAAAATAATATATATATATATATATACACACACACATATATGTGTTTATAAGTATGTAAACACATATACTTACATATGATGTAGCTATTTTTAAAAGTAAACATAAAATAATGTTTCCCCATGGCTCTGCCCAAACATCTTTATTTTTCCTCCATCCCCACTCCACCCTACTTTAAGGTAAGAAGAACAGTGATTTAGGTAAGGTCCTCTTTTCTGCAATTTCTCTGCAAGCTTAATCCCTATTGTGAGAGATATGGAGCCACTTGAACGAGTGATTAAGGCTCTGCCCTTGTATATGAATTAACAGGTAACAGTGTAGCCAGTGGGTGAATAGATTATTTTAAGAGCAGTTTGCTATTATAGCCAGTTTGAATAGGTCTTGTGTGTATTCTCTGTCTCCCATTGCAAGATTTCCTGTGTTGATCCAGGACTCTGCCAGCAAAGGAACCAGTGTCAGCTTCAGCCCCTATGCTTTAGGTTGTGATTGTGACCGCAAAGGAACCGTTTCTTTATAACTTGCATTCTATTTGGCAGCATAGCATTAGCAAAAGAAAAAGGCCTAAGATAAAGGGCTGGGAAAGAATACATACCTCTATTTTTCAGCTCTTTTTCTTTCTGTTTTTAAAGATTACCAAAAAAATATCCAGCCTTCCTTCGACTTGCTTTCCATGCCTTGTTTAAATCCCCAGGTGTGTATTTTGCTGGCTCCTTATGTAAATTGTAGCTTTGCAGAAGAATCTCTCTACTCCCCCCATCCCTCCACCTTTCCATTCCCCAAAGAGACTATTGTCAGATGTCTGGATCTCAATTCACATGTCCAGTGGTTCTCAGAAATGTGCAATCTTTGCATAATGAAATTTCCCCAAAGTTGTGTGGCTGCTTCAATGCCTTCCCCACTGACTTGGATCACTGGACTTTTGGGGAAGGATTGATTTTTTTTTTTTTTTACACTTTTACTTTCAGATTATGTATTTTTTTATTTTTAATTTTTATTTTTTTTGCTGCCTTCCTTTTACATGTTTATAAAAAGTGACGGTAAAATCGTGAACCTTTATGCTTAGTTTCTCTACATATTTTATAACATATGATATTTATTTAACGATCACTTCCATTATTTTTAAAGATAAACAGCCAAGTAAGTCTTTAGAAGGCTGTTATGTATGAAAAATGACTCCTGCCTGTGAAACAAGAAGGAAGAACACTCACTAAAGTAAGAGCTTGCTACTAGGGTAACACCAAGGACCATTCATGCAGATAACGTAGAATCCCTGCACAGATGTAGCCCGTGGCAGCTCAGTCTCCAAATGGGCCCCCTAGTAAGGGGGAACAGGGGCTGTTTCTGACATGAACTCAGTGGCTGGCTCTTTGATCACCTCCCCCTGAGGGGGAGCAGTCTTACCAGGCCACAGAGGTAGACAATGCAGCCAGTCCTGATGAGACCTGATAGGCTAGGGTCAATGGAAGGGGAGGAGGACCTCCCCATCAGTGGACTAGAGAAGAAGGAGGGAGGGCAGGATTGGAAGGGGATAAGGGAGGGGGCTACAGTTAGGATACAAAGTGAATAAATTGTAATAAATAAAAAATTAATTAAAAAATTAAAAAACATATGCAAAGCAAAAAAAAAGACTTTTTTTTTTCTTATAATATGGTTAGTGACTAATTTTAAGTACATCAGACTAGAGTAACCACATGATGAGATGCTTCACTTACATAGTCTTTCTAAGAATGGCCTGGCATCTCTGAGTCCCATAAATAGAGATCAGAACCAAATCTTGGGGCTAGGCCTAGGAAGCTGTGTTGGACACACATGGGGTGTGCACACATATGTACTGAACGTAATGCTAGTGTAGCTGTTTGGCCCAGTGACCACATTTTGAGACATATTAGCACTCTCCAAAAGCATTTTTAGAGAGCAAATAAAAAAGTGAACTTTGATAGCTATATTATCTATGACAGGCTGGGAGGTTTATAAAAGAAGTGGTCTATTGTGAACATGCATTTACCTTTTTTAAAAATATGTTAAATTATCAGAATGTCTCAGTGTTTGGACCTGATACTAGAGTTCTGAGGCTAATAAGAGACAGACCCTGACTTCACAGCTAATAAAAGACTAACACGCAGAGGAGCAGTTCCCAAATGATGTATAAAAAGCTTCCCCTTGGCACTCTTCAGGGATGTATCTGTACCTTCAAAATTTCTTCTCTACCTTTTTGTTACAAGCCCAAGCGCAATCAAAATGAAGAGTGACCATTTCAGCAGATGTGGGCAAGGCTGTGGCCCAGTCCCTCCTACAACTAGACGATCACACTATTCTGTTTTTGTTTTGTTCAATAAAATCATAACTACCAGTTAACAATTCTTCTGGTCAAGGAGTGTAAAACCCACAGTTCTCAAAGGTTTGTGTGAGATTAAACTGTAGCAGAAGAGCACTTTTGAGTATTGTCAAGTTTATTAAGACCCAGATGCCAGATCCTGTTTCAGGTAGCTCAGGAGCAGGTCCTGTGCTGCCCTGATTAGTAGTCTCTGAAGAGCACTCCTGCCTCATGACCACCCTTTGCACCAAACAGTGTTAGAGGAGAGTGATCAGTATGGAGATAAGGAGGTCATCCACAGAGCACCTCAGGTGTCGAGG
This sequence comes from Psammomys obesus, assembly GCF_907164565.1. NCBI lineage: Eukaryota > Metazoa > Chordata > Mammalia > Rodentia > Muridae > Psammomys > Psammomys obesus. The sequence continues at coordinate 15,155,651 of NW_026592510.1, read as the reverse complement.
GCTGTTGTAGGAAAGGCAGGACATCCAAGCAGGTGGAGTGACATAGACAGTGTGGTATTTGCAATTAAAAGCCAGCAGTAATGTGCGTGTGCATGCGTGTGCGCATCTACACAGACACACACAGATACACAGGCACACATCAGAATCTGGAAACAGTGGACACCAACTAAGCTCCATATTCCACAGTAGAGAAAACGAATGTAATGGAAAAACTAAGCCTCTCTTTGAGCATAGAGGAAATAAAGACAATAGTTTTTGAGGCTCACGGAAACAAACCGAACCAAGAGTTAGCAGGATGAAAGATCTCAGAAACATCAGAGAAGGTTACTGGTTGCCTTTTGGGAATGAGTTGGTTGTAGTTCTTTCTGCCTTGAAACAGACGGTATTTAGAGCCCCCATCAACATCTCTGATTCTCTGATGTACAAAATATGTTTACATTTTGGGGCATGAAAAGAAAAAAAAACAGTCTATGGGCATTTCTTCATATGCAAAATAAATCTGATTAGGCTTGAAACATAAAAAAAATGTGCATTTATGGCTGTAAATTCAACATATGTTGTAAGTCCTCAACTATATCCCTTGACAAAGTGTCCCACAATTACCAAGTTTCTCATTAGAGTGAACTGCTGGAGAAGGCTTTGTTATTGGGCAGCAAAGCCTGCTCTTGGTCAACAGATGAAATAATTGGGCATTCTCATTAGTGGTGTCTCAGAGTTCACAGCACATGAGAAAGAACATTAGCAGCTGTCGGCCCAGTGGCTTCCATGTTGCTGGGTCTTCGTTTCTCTTCCCAGGAGGAAGCATGCGCTTTCTGGAAAGGAAGGAAAATGATAAGCACATCAAAAAGAAAACCATCTCTGTGTGTTTCTGAAGAGAAGCACAGGGCTCATGATTACCACAAACTTTTCTGATAAAAGAAAATTTTTCCTGCTTTTTATCCCTTTAATGGCTGCCATGTAAGGTGGATCCCAGGGTATTTTCACTCTTAATAATAAAAACGCGAGCCTTCTCAGGAGCAGCTAACACAGGGCTGTGTATGAATAGCCCGCACACACACTTCAGTTTTCAGCATTCAGGACCACAGGGCAAACAGCCACTCAGGTTCAGCTGCAGAGTAAAGCCAGGGCCTCTTTATTTGCTAAATTGGTTTGGTAAATGAATTTGTCACAGAAATCCTCTCTGAAAGGAGCAACTCAGATCTGCGGGCTTTTCTTGATATATTTTATGTCATTAGGAATATAGTTTGACTCTGGGTCTTTCAAAGAGACCCCTCATAGTTCCTCCAGTTGTTCATTTCTTTATGGACTTACACTGAAGGTCTGCCACGTGCCAAGGTGCATACTGGGAGCTAACTAAAGACTTGGTTTGAGGACTTTTTGTTCCCCCAGAGAAGAGTTAGGTAAGTAAACTACATTATCCCTTCCCCCAACTCCTGCATTACCTTAAGGTGGAAAGAGTTGTTTACTGGGGAATGGCTCACAGATGCACATGTGGGATTGTCGAAGGAGGAGTTCATCTTACAGAGCATTGGTTAAGGTCGGGATGATCCCCTAAAGGGAAGAAGGGCACCCAGGACAGGAAGTGAGAGCAATTACAAGCTCACAGGATTCCTGTGATTTTACAAAAACATAGGGAACTCGGATTGGATTTGAATTAGTTCAGGTGGTTCCAAGAGTTAAAGATGGAGCTGCAGGAAGGGTCATACAGTGACCTACTTCAGGTGGCATGAGGAAAACTCATGTCTTAGAAAAGATTTGTGTTGATGAGTGGACCTGTCACGTCTACACCACACGCTTCATTTGTATAACACAACAACATTTTTTTTTCTTATACCATGGGATTTCTGTGAATATCAAATGAGATAATGTGTGTCAAGCTCTCAGACTGCTCACTGGAGTTTTCTGCCCTCCTGAGTTGTGGCACTGCCGTTGGTAGTAGTGACAGGGGCTATTCTCATTGTTTGTGTAGTTCAGAGGATTTCTGGAAAGGCATTTTTTCTTTGTCAACAACTGTAGGAGACCCAAACAAGAAACCCTAGAGAGTTTGTCTTAGCGGCCCCCTCCCTACCACCACCATGGCTAGAAATGGCATAGGAGAAAAGTTCTCCTTGGAGAAAGCCAGTGAGTTCTGGGTTCTTTTCTGGAGCAGAGGCTTGGAAGAAAAGTTGGGACAAACTCTGCGTCTTCAGCTAAAGATGAAGACTGCTGGTGAGAATGTTGAGAATGAAGACATCAGTTGCATCACAGATGAGTGTGTTCGAGCCCAGCTGGCTTCTGCTCACCCTGACACTACTGTCACAGTGCTCTCTAGTGGCTCATGGGAAGAGAACATTTCCCATTGCTAGTAGGATGGGATTTCATAATATTTGCACCTCAGAGAACACCATTCAGTCATTTAAAGAACAAATGAGAACCATCTCAGAGGCCCTGGAAGAATTTCCATGAGGAACCAAAAAATAAACAGGATGCAAAGGTCCTAAGTAATAATCAGAACCTGTTCTTGTAAGGCAGCCACTAAGAAGGCTTCCCATAATGCATATAGTACACGATTAAGTAGAACTTTGCAGACATAATAATACATAAAAGAGTATTGACTATACTGTTGACCGGGAGCTATGGCTGATATATGTGGAAAAAAGATAAGACATTTCAAAAGCCAACCAAAAATGAAAAGAAAAGCTTTACATTTGTGCAAAATTGTGTCTAAATATGTATGTTCGAAATAAACCCATTTACAAGTAAACTCAGATGATGAACATTCTGAAAGCTTTCTCAGCAAAGTGAAAATTTAAGATAGACTTTCTCTTTATGTATTTATAGAGTATTAAAATGTGACTTTAAAAATCTAAAATGACTCCTTGAAGAACTATGGTTTTACAAAGGTAAAATAGGTTTTGCAGAGCTCCTTCTGAAGCCTGTATGGTACAAAGGCTGTTTTGGGAATTCCCAGCTTTTTACCAGAGAAGTCCAAAAGTATCATAGATCTGACCCTGACTTTGCAGTTCTTTCCACTGTCAAGCATCAACATGCGATCACACTGTTTCTGAAAGCTTGCTTTTGCTTGTCTTACAGTGATTTCATTCTATTTCGTGTGAACAGCAGTAAAAGTCTAGCTGAAGCTACTAGATGAATATGCGATAGTGTGCCCTTCTCTTTTCCCGTATATAACAACATACCACAGGTAGGGCAGTGTATAAAGAAAAGAAAAAGTTTTAAAACTCACAGTATTAAGGCTGTGGAAACTCCCTGGAATCTACGAGGGTGATTCCAGTGAAGAGCCCTACTAAGAGAGGCTACAGAGCCTGAACTGGCCATCTTCTGTAACCCGGCACGCCTTCCAGTGGTGGGACTGGGACACCAATGGAGCCACAAAAAATTTGACCTACAGTTTGTCCTGCCTTCAAGACATGATGGGGTAATGGTGGCGCAGAAGCTGTGGGAGTGGCCCGCCAATGAGTGGTTCAATTTGAGGCTCCTGCTATGACGGGGAGCCCACTCCTGACACTATCTGGAGGGTCGGGAATCAGAGGCTGGATAGCCCAGAGATCTAGGATAAAATAAATAAATAAATAAATAAATAAATAAATAAATAAATAAATAAATAAA
>NW_026592510.1:15113495-15152035 GCF_907164565.1 Psammomys obesus | reverse complement strand
AAATAAATAAATAAATAAATAAATAAATAAATAAATAAATAAATAAAATGATTTTTTTTTTTTGAAACAAGGTTTTTCTATGTAGCCTTGGCTGTCTTGCTTTGTAAATTAGGCTGGCCTTGAGCTCAAAGAGATATGCCTGTCTCTGCATCCCCAAGTGCTGGGATTACAGGCTTGCATCATAGCACCCGGCTCATGAAGTGATCTTAATGATATTAATGATCTGCTATACTCATAGACTGGTGCCTAGCCTGATATTCATTAGAGAGTTTTCATCCAGCAACTGATGGGAGCAGATGTATAGATCCACAGCCAAACATTAGGTAGAGATTGGGGGACCCTGAGGAAGAGAGGGAGGAATGATTGTAGGAGCCAGAGTGGTCAAGGACCCCATGAGAACAAGGCCCACAGAATCAACTAAGCAGGGTTCATAGGGGCTCACAGAGACTGAAGCAAAAACCACAGAGCCTATATGAGTCTAACCTAGTTCCTCCGCATATATGTTATGTTTTAGTAGCTTGGTGTTCTTGTGGGACTCCTAACAGTGGAAACAGGGGTTTTCTCTGACCCTTTTGCCTGCTCTTAGAACCCTTTTCCTCCTACTGGGTTCCTTCATCCAGTCTTGATATGAGGGGTTTGTTCCTAGTCTTATTGTAGCTTGTTATGTTGAGTATGGTTGATATCACTGGAGGACTTCTCTTTTCTGAAGGGGAACTAAGAAGGAGTGAATCTGGGGGAGGGTTGATGAATGAGGAACTGGGAAGAGTAGGGAGAGGGGAGGCTACGGTTGGGATATAATGTTTGAGAGAATAATAATAATAATAATAATAATAATAATAATAATAATAATAAAATAAACTCATCCAGGCATGGTGATACACGCCTGTAATTCCAGCACTCTGGGAGGCAGAGGCAGGTGGATCTCTGTGAGTTCAAGGACAACCTGTTCTACAAAGTGAGTCCAGGACAACCAAGGCTACAAAGAGAAACCCTGTCTTGAAAAAAAAACAAAAAACCAAACTAAAATTAAAAAACAAACCAAACCAGCCAAACAAACAAACAAACCAAAACCCAAAAGCCTCACAGTATTTATTTATTAGAAGTTTAATGCCTAAGATAAGCGAATTGGTGGGAGCCTATGGGAAAAGAGAATAGAAACCCAGTAAACAGGAGGCAAGGGAGAGGCAAGGCTGTATGGTCCTCCCAGAATTCAATTCCCTCTTAAGGTCCCACTGCTTCAGTACCTCCACACTGGGAATCAAGAATTCATAACAGAAAGGTTGAGAAAGAAACTTAGAGCTACCCCAAAATCACAGTGGGTTGGATGACACAGTGGGAAGAGCTACCATATACTTAGACCATTTTGGATTACTGCAAGAGCCATGTGATGATAGAGAGGGGAGGCGACTGGCTTATACTTCATCTAAACACAGTAGAGGGTCACGTGACAAAGTGGGCCGTGGGCCGAGACATGCTTGGACCACTTGATGTGACACTAGGAGAGGATCCCGGTTTGCACGGGATGCTCTTCGTTATCCACACGTGTACCGTGGGGCATACTATGGTGCTCAAGTCAATGTCTTGCAAAGACTGAGAGGAGGAGGGTTTAGCATGACTCCAGGTATAGTGTATCCCCTCGTTTCTTCTTTCAGAGTAGTTGCTGGCTTTTGTGCTGTGTATCAGGGACATGAAGAGAAAGATCTGCACAGCTTCTGATAGGCTGGCAGCTGATAGGGACAGAAAATACTAATGGTCTCACAGTGAATAATCAAAAACTGAGCTATGGGCAGAGACAAAAATCTGTATGAAACAACAAGAATGCCTGGTGGCCTGGAGTCAGGGACAGACTCTGGGGTGAGTCTGAGGCTGCAGGTAAGTTCCCAGTGAAGCAAAGACAGAATTGAAGACCATCTCCCAGTTGGAAGAGCTGGGCCAAGCTGAACCCACAGGGGAGGGACATTCCTAAAACATCTGTTGCTAGCGTCTCAGCCAGTTTAGGACAGCATAAATGCGGTCCGCAAAGCTTACTTTGTATTTGCGCACTGGGGTGATGAGAGCTAAATGTGAAAACTCTTGATTTCTCATCCTTTACACTATACTGTAGATTAAAAGCCTCCTAATAGCTAGGCTTTGCGGGTAAGAAACTTAAAGTTATTGCTTAATTGTTAATGATTCATGTAAAAACAAGGGATTGGAGGTGTGTGTCATTATGTTTGGCTAATTATTTGCATATATATGGCCATTACCACTCTACCCTAGCCACTGTGTGGGTGTCCAGCTCTGCCTCTGGGGATGTGGCTTTGCTTGTGAATGATACAGATGGTTGCCAATGGAATCTTAATCTTCTCCAGTTTCATTTCAAAAGCTTATGTTCCCTTCGCCGAAGTCCCAGAAGTTGGCTTGTGGAGGGAAAAGAAAATTGCTACAATGACTCTAACATTCTTTAGCTATGGATCTTTCAGGCAATTTTCAAGTCTATGTAGGACAGTAACAAGGCAGGAATTTTAATCCACTGAAAATTAGCATATGACGACTCATCCATACTGGGCATTAAACTAGTTGGTGGGTAATGAAAAATTATTAAAATAGAATCAGAGTGAGAGAGACCTTTATATTGTGAAATTAGTGCTTATTAGTATCTGCCTCTCCTGGAGGGTAGGCAGTTAATGAAACTTGGATGGTAAAGGGAGACAGCAGGGCTGCCTGGGGGAAGCTGATCTCCCTGGCTAAAGAGCAGCCTTGGTGTCATTCCCTTCCAGGTACTGTTACTTGCTCAACCCTAACTGTCCAAGCTATAACATTTAGCTTTAGGTACTGAGTCTTCTGCCTTAGAGACTGACCTTCCTGCCATGGGGACTGGCCCTCCCGCCTTGGACACTGGCTCTGCTGACTCTGTTCATGCCTGCCACCTGCTGCCCTTGGGTTCTACTCCTTCCTTCTTTATTCACACCCACTTTTGGTCTGTATAAATGTTCCTTCTTGGTGGAACATAGGGCATATGGAAAATCCCAACTAGTAAGAATTCTTAGAAACACATTTTCACTTTCTAGGTTAGAGGTTCTTAACCTTCTTAATGCTGTGACCTTTAATACAGTTCCAGTCATAAGATTATTTTATTGCTACTTCATAACTGTACTCTTGTGACTGTTATGTAATGTGAATATATGAGATGTAGAATATCTAATATTCAACCTGAAGGGGTCGCAACCCACAGGTTGAGAACCACTGTTCTAATTCCTTCTGTATAGGAAAGCACAGCAAAGGACTTGGGTTAGGAGTCGGGTGAGCCAGTTTTCAGACCCACCATCAGCTGCTTCTTGGCTGGGTCTGCACAAATCTGTAATTCAAGTCCAAAGCAACATGGCAAAAGAAATGCTTTCCTACAAAACAGAATGCAACAGCCTCTTACCACCATCCCAAAGGGAGGAATCAAGGTCTCAATAGCTACCACAAATATTCTACTCGGTGGGCTGACAAACTAGAGCTTCCAAGTCAAGTCCACTTGAGAAAATGGGTTCCTTCCCATGTTCCGTTGTTGATGTATCATTCATGGCTATTTTTGTGGCCAGTGCAATTGCCACATGACTGGTGCAAATTCCACATGACCAAACAAAGCCAAGCCTATTCACTTCAGGGCCTTCTTCAGAAAAGTTTCTGCCAATCCCTGTGCTGGTTTGCCAGAATCCTGCCTTGATCTCCCATAAGGAAATTATTATGTTATTCATCATTAGTAAATGCTATAGGAAATAGTAAGTGGCAGAGAAGAGAATTTTCCTCTTCTCTTTTTTTCTCTCCAACTCCCTTGGGTGCCTGCCTTGTTCTCTTTCAAATTAATAGTCTCTTTTAAAAACATTGTTGTGGTGTGTGTGCATGCACACACCCACGGATAACTTAGTCTGTATATTGTTTGTATGCTTTTGAGGCTGAAATTAGTACTGTATAACCAATTGGTGTGCCCTTCCCTGGAGAAGACTGTTTTATCCACTCTCAGCATTCCTTAGTTGCCTCTCGTTATTTGTCTATGGTTGAGGCCTTGTGAGCTTTCCTCTTTCCATGTTAGCATGTTTATTGGTATTCTGCTTGCTTAGGCCATGTCTAGGCACCATGCTAGTGAGACTTCATGGGTGTAGCTTTACGGCACAGATTTTTTTTTTTTAATAAAAAGTTAATACAGTAGAACAAGAAAAAAGTAGTGAGTATCCTTTCTACATGTCTGTCACTCCGCATCCCTCAGTCAGGGTATATTGTTCACAGTTAGAGTGGCTTGCTCCTCAAGGTGCCACTATTGGGTAGCAGAAGTCCCAGGGCCTAGGGAGAGGTCTTTAGGCTCTGGAAAGCCTGAACTTGAGGGAATTGTGAGAGCCTGATTTTCCCCTCTTTGTGTTTCCATACTGTACTTCTCGACTCATGGCGTAGCAGTATTCTGTCATATTCTACCACGATGTGCCACTTTGTCAGGGACTCAAAACAGTGTAGGTACTTGACCATGAGCTGGAATCTTCAGAACCATAAGCCAAATTGAACCTTCTCTTCAATAATAAATTGCCTCAGGTACTTGGTTATAGTGATAGGAAGTTGACGGATATCATAGTTTTCCTCCTCTAGAACTGAGATCATAGGCCTGTTTTTGTGTTGACCAGGACCATTGGATATGGCAGTATTCTGAAAGGACTTAATGGAAGAGAGCGTCGGCTTCCAGTGATGTTCCTCCCTACTTGTCAGTTTCAGTCGTCTCAAACATGTGGTATTTCTTCTTCACTTTTATACTCATCCATTCAGATCTGAATATCAAAATGACCGTGGTCCCCAGCTCATGGTAATATTTTGGAAGGTTCTGAAAATGCCAGGAGGTGGGGCCTGGCTTGCAGGAGTGGCTCTCGGGGAGTGGGGCTGGAAGGGTATCCCTGGCTGCTGGTTCTGGCTTTGGTTTCTCTTCTGGTCTGCCATCACATGCACAGTTTGGGCACACGTACCCACCAGCATATGCTGAGTTGCTCTGTCATGTGTGGTGGATGGAATACTTTAATGCCATGCACCAAGTCACAATTTTGTCTCCCTTAAGCTGTTTCTGTCAAAGCTTACATGAGTTTAATACCAAACACAAAACTTCTTCAGCTATGAGGTACAAGCTGGACACATGCTTGTATACAGTTTAGTCGATGATTCTACTTAACCATGAGAGCCTCAGATTAACTTTGTATCCCAGCTGTATCCTGCTCCCTCATTCCCTCCCAATCCCACACTCCCTCCCTCATCTCCTCCCTGCTCCTTTCCAAGTCCACTGAAAGGGGAGTCCTCTTTCATCTGACCCTGGTTTATCAGGTATCTTCAGGACTAGCTGCAAAGTCCTCTTCTGTGGCCTAACAGGGCTGCTCCTCCCTCGGGAGGGGGGAGGTCAAAGAGCCAGCCATTGAGTTCATGTCAGAAATAGTCCCTGTTCCCCTTACTAGGGTACCCACTTGGATACTGAGCTACCATGGGCTACCTCTGCACAGAGGTTCTAGGTTATATCCATACATGATTCTTGGTTGGAGAAACAGTTTCATAACAGACCCCTGTGCCCAGATATATTTGGTCCTTGTAGAGCTCCTGTCCTCTTCAGGTCATATTAACTCCCCGTTATTTCTTATGATTCCCTGCACCCTGCCCAAGGTTTGGTTATGAGTCTTAGCATCTGCTTTGATACACTGCTAGGGAGAGTCTTTCGAGGCCCTCTGTGGTAGGCTCCTGTCCTGTTACTTGTTTTCTCCTACATCCAATGTCTATCCCATTTGTCTTTCTAAGTGAGGATTGATCATCTGGCCCCAGGCCCTCTTTCTTGTTTAGCTTCTTTGGGTGTATAGATTTCAGTATGTTTATCCTTTCTTATAGGTCTATGTAAGTGAGTATATACCATGTATGTCTTTCTGCTTTTGGCATACCTCACTCAGGATGATCTTTTCTAGGTCCCACCATTTGCCTGCAAATTTCATGATTTCCTTGTTTTTAATTGCTGAGTGTTATTCCATTGTGTAAAAATGTACCACAATTTCTGTATCCATTCCTTAACTGAGGGAAATCTGGGTTGTTTCCAGGTTCTGGCTATTACGAATAAAGCTGCTACAAACATGGTTGAGCAAATGTCCTTGTGTACTTGAGCATCTTTTGGATATATGCCTAGGAATGGTATAGCTGGATCTTGAGGAAGTGCTATTCCTAATTGTCTGTGAAAGCACCAGATTGATTTCCAAAGTGGTTGTACAAGTTTGCATTCCACCAGCAATGGAGGAGGGTTCCCCTTTCTCCGAAACCTCTCCAGCATGTATTGTCATTTGAGTTTTTGATCTTAGCCATTCTGATGGGTGTCAGGTGAAATCTCAGGGTCATTTTGCTTTGCATCTCTCTGATGGCTAAGGATGTTGAGCATTTCTTTAAGTGTTTCTCTGCCATTCTGTATTCCTCTACTGAGAATTCTCTGTTTAGCTTCGTACCCCATTTTTTAATCGGATTGCTTGATTTGTTGCCTTTTAACTTCTTTAAATATTCTGGATATCAGCCCTCTGTCAGATATAGGGTTGGCGAAGATCCTTTTCCAGTCTGTAGGCTGTTGTTTTGTTCTGACAACAGTATGTTTTGTTTTACAGAAGCTTTTCAGTTTCATGAGGTCCCATTTATTTATTGTTGATCTTAGAGCTTGTGCTGTTGGTGTTCTGTTCAGGAAGTTGTCACCTGGTGGCAGATATTTTAAACATCATTGGATCTGTTGGGTCCTGAAGGCCAATTGGCAGCTTTGTTTCGCAACTTCAGAGATGAGAGCTGACTTTTATTGTGTACATTATTTAAAGACATTATCGATCGTTACCTAGTGCTCAAGTGAATGTATGCAACATGTCACAATGAGGTGAATGTTACCCCATCAGGAAGTTTAACTAAGTGGCAGAGTAGTTATATTCCTGTGGATTCAGCTCCAACGCTCCACTTTATAGCATCTAACACGCTTTCAGTCCAGTCACAGTGCTGCCATTCAAGTTACAGCCATGGTATTCTGGGAAATGATAAGAGAATCAAAATCTCTATACAGTAATGGTGCTCCCTCAAAAGTGGATGGCACTACATGGGAAAGAAGGCAGCCAGTTTGTAGACCCTTATTGGTGAAAATAAACTGCCTGTGGGGTTTTCTAATGAACAGGATAAAAAAAATTAGCATAGCCCAGGCAGGCAGCTGTGTATCACGTGTCAAGTGCCACACATTTTTTTCTACTAAATAGTCTACAATGAAAATAGCAGTAATAACGGGAATTAACATCTGATTAAAAAATTTAAAAAGACTGTTGCACACTGGAAAAAACAAACCTACTACAAATGGTAAATAGCTGGGTTAAATTAATGTCATTATTAGCAGCTTACTCATTTTTAAAGGTATAATTTTTATTTTTTATATTAATTACAGTTAATTACTTTGTATTCCAGCTGTAGCCCCCTCCCTCACTCCCTCCCTCATCTCCTCCCTGCCCTTCTCCAAGTCCACTGATAGGGGAGGTCCTCCTCCCCTTCCATCTGACCCTAGTTTATCAGGTTTCATCAGGACTGCCGCAATGTCCTCCTCTGTAGACTAGCAAGGCTGCTCCTCCCTCAGGGAGGGGGGGTGTCAAATAGCCAGCCATTGAGTTTATGTCAGAGACAGTCCCTGTTCCCCTTACTAGGGAAGGTATAATTTTTTAAAGAGTTCATTATTTTGGAAGTCTTTACTCTGTGGATCAGAAAGCCAATGTGAGCTAACTCATGCCAATTTTCTGGTGTTTATTTTTTTCTGAAAATGCAGGCATCAGGGAAAGGACAACAAAGTGGATTTCAAGATCCTGCAACCGAATATAGAGCTAGTACCATCTGGCCCACAGAGGCACCCCCTATGGAGCAGGTGGCAGTGGCACCTCAGCCCCTCCCAGGTTAACACTGCTATTCATTTTCTCACTTGTCAGAGTCTTTCCCAGCCCCCAGCCACGCCCCTGACAAAGGGCCACAGCTAATACACATTTCAGTAACCTTCTCAAAGTTCCTGGGACTCATATTGAGTTAAGGGGCCCTGCAGCTATGAAGTGACTCAAGCCTGGAATTAGTGGAAAGGCTACACCATTCTAGTGCTCTGCTATCCATTTTCCCTGTTATGAGCCCTTCTTGAAAATTAGTTAGCTGCCAATCATGTTTTATCTAAGGGACTACAGTGCTTATAAGTTGCTGTCAGATGTTATAAGCATTGGATCTGTATATGAGAAAAGAACCTGTGATTTTTGCCTTTCTGAGTCTGAGTTAAATTGTTTAATATTGTTTAATACCAGGCCTTTCAGCTTTTCTGAAAATTTCATTTTACTTTGCAGCTGATAAAATTCTATTGTGTATACATACCACATTTCCATTTTCTATTTACCTGTTGATGGACTTGTAGGCTAATGCGAATGCTGGCATAACACCACGGACGTGCAGGTATTTCTGTCACAAGATACAGAGTGTTGGGTTATGTAACCAGGAGTGGTATAGCTGAATCATGTGGTGGCTTCTAAGTTGTTATTTTGTTTAGTTTTTTTTTTTTTTATGATTTGTTTTGTTTTTTGAGACAGTGTTTTTCTGTGTAACCTTGGTTGTCCTGGACTCGCTTTGTAGACCAGGCTGTCCTCAGACTCACAGAGATCCACCTGCCTCTGCCTCCCTGAGTGCTGGAATTAAAGGTGTATACCACTACGCCTCGCTAGGCAAGAACTTTGTTATCTTTTTAATTTAATATATATTACTTCTTTTTTATTAGTTAATTCAATTTGCACCTTAGTCATAGGCCCTCCCACCTGACCTCAAGCTATACTAACAGAGAAATAATAATGAAAATTGTATGGCATAGAAATAGGCTGGTTGATCAGTGGAATTGAACTGAAGACCCAGAAATAAATCCACATACCTATGGCTGCTTGATTTTTGACAAAGAAGCCAAAACCATATAATGGAAAAAAGACATCTCCCAGAAATGGTGCTGGCCTACAAGTAGAAAAATGCAAATAGATCCATACTTATCACCCTGCACAAAACTCAAATCCAAGTGGCTCAAAGACCTCAACATAAAACCAGATACTCTATATCTGCTAGAGGAGAAAGTGGGGCACAGGAGACGACTTCCTGAACAGAACACCAACAGCACAGGCTCTAAGAGCAACAATCAATAAATGGGACCTCTTGAAACCGAAAAGCTTACGGAAAGCAACGGACACTATCATCAGAACAAAACAACAGCCTACAGACTGGGAAAAGATCTTTACATCTGACAGAGGACTAATATCCAGAATCTGTAGAGAACTCAAGAAATTAAATACCGACAAATAATCCAATTAAAAAATGGGATGCAGGGCTAAGCAGAGACTTCTCAACAGAGGACTCTCGAATGGAGGAGACACACTTAAAGAAATGCTCAATGCCCTTAGTCATCAGGGTAATGCAAATCAAAATGACTCTGAGATTCCATCTTACACCTGTCAGAATGAAAATGAAAACCTCAAGTGACAACACATGCTGCTGAGGATATGGAGAAGGGGGAACACTCCTCCATTGCTGGTGGGAGTGCAAACTTGTACAACTTTGGAAATCAATCTGGCACTTTTTCAGAAAACTGGCAAGAACTTTACGAACAAAAACTCTGATACAAGGAATTGACAAGGAGGCAGAGGCAGGCAGATTGCTGTGAATTCAAGGTCAACCTGGTCTACAAACAAGTCCAGGACACCCTGGTCCACATGGCAGCAAGAATCACAGACATTGTGGTGCTTTGAATAAAAATGGCCCCCATAGGTCCATGGGGAGTAGAACAATTAGGAGATGTGGCCTTGTTGGAGAAGGTGTGGCTTGTTGGAGGAAATGTGTTGCGGTCACTTACTGCTGTCTGTCTAGCTGGATGTAGAATTCTCAGCTTCTTCTCCAGCACCATGTGTGCCTGCACACCACCATGTTCCCACCATAACAACAATGGACTAAACCTCTGAAATGTAAGCCAGTTCCAATTAAATATGTGCTTTATAAGAGCTGGCATGGTCATGCTGTTTCTTCACAGCAGTAGAACTGTAACTAAGACATACATCAACATGGTTGCCATTGGCAGCATGGATTCTGGAAATCAACATGGCCTCCAAGGGCTGCACAGACCGTGGACATCAACCCAGCCTGCAGTGGCAGCACAGATCACAGATGTCTCTTGAGGAGACTCTATCCACAAAATGAACCACTCTTCATCTCGGACATACTGCTGCTGCTCAGAGTCAGGGTGATCATACGGCTGGGTAGTGTGTCCTGGGGTTTGAATGAACTCCAGGCTGCTGCACACCACCACCTGGCCCAAGGTGCGGGACACTCTGCTGGCATTGCAGGCACAATTTTCTTGCTTGCTGTCCTTTGGCAAGCAAGTGTCCTTTCCACACTCTCCTCCCTCCAGCTGGGTGAGTAGCAGCAGTTACAGCTCCATGCTGTGGGTCGGGCCTGAGGGTCTAGTGGCTACACTGGTCGTGTGGGTAAGGTTGGCCCAGCGGTGTCTCAGGGCTCCCTACAGCCTGAGGACCAGCCCCACTTGGCAACGACATGTTCCTTTGTCCACCACTGCACAGCCACAACTGCCACTGCATCTCTAGTTCTGCTTGTCTCTGCAACACGTTATTCCACTCCACCATCCTCATTTCCATTCCACGAACCTACTTTTGAAAGGCATCTTTCCATAACACCTGCTTTTTTTTTTTTTTTTTAAGTTGTTTCAGAGATACTGTACACTCTGAAGGCTCATCCTTGGGACCATGTCTCCCTGTGAAGCCTCTGTGGGTCTCCTAGGCTTCTCAGAGTGGCCCTGTGGCCCAAAGGGTCAAGGAAGCCACTGCCATCTTGAATCTCAGTTGCCTGTAATTCATTGTTTAGGGGTGGGCCCTTGTGAAATTTCCTCTCTACATTCAAATGTCTATTGGTGTCATCCTGTTCAGATCTTGGTTAGTTAGCCATACTGTTGAGTCATCATGGGTGCACCTTCTCTGTCATTTCTAGGAGTCACATGGTCACAAAATCTTGGCTATGCTTGTTCCTTTCTTCAATTTAAAGTATTGATTCTAGTATTCTCTGTAGAGCTAGTTTGGTAGACACACATACTTTTAGTGTTTACATCATGGAAAGTTTTTTTCTTCTCCTTCAACTAACACTAATAGTTTTGCTGGGTAAAGTAGTCTGGGTTTGTATCTCTGGCCTTTAAGGACTTGGGGTAAATTGCTTCATGCTCTTTTGGTTTCAAAGTCCAATGGATGCCTGGCCTAACCTGAGACCTACCCCTGGGAGAGAGCCAACTCCTACCACGATTAATGACACTCTTCTATGCTTGTAGTCAGGAGCCTAGCATAGTTGTCCTCTGAGAGGCTCCAACCAGCAGCAGATTAAAACAGATGTTTAGACTCACAGCCAAACATTGGGTGGAATGCAGGAAGCCTTGTGGAAGAGTGGGGAAGATAGAAGGACCCAGAGTGGACAGGAGATCTACAAGACGACCAACAGAGCCAATTAACCTGGGCCCAGGGAGGCTTTTAGAGGTTGAAGCACCAACCAAGGACCATGCATGGACTGGACCTAGGCTTCTGATAAATATGTATCCAATGGGCAGCTTGGTCTTCATGTAGGTGGCCTAACAAGGGGAACAGGGCCTGTCTCTGACATGGACTCTGTTACATGCTTTTTAATCACTTCTCCCAGGTGGGGCTTCATTGCCAGGCCACTGTGGAAGAGGATGTGCTCAGTACTGATGCAACTTTATGTTCTGGGGTGGGTTGCTGTTGCTGTTTTTGTTGGTGCCCCTCTTTTCTGAGGGGTAGGGGAAGGGAGGACGGGAGAAGAGGGAGGAAGGGTGGACAAAGAGGAGAGGAGGGCAGGGGCTATGATTGGAATGTAAAGTGAGAAACCAGCAATTATTCTGATGGGTTTTCCCTTATATTTGACTTATATTTATTTCTCTTTCAACTTTCTATAGTTTTTCTTCTGTGTATTTAGTGTTTTAACTATGATATACCATGTGTTGTTTCTCTTCTAGTTCTGTCTTTTCGGTGTTCTGTGTGCCTCTTGTACCTAAATGAGCATGTTTCCTTTAGTTGGAGGAGTTTTCTTCTATGATCTTGTTGAAGATCCAGTATATATCACTGACATTGGATTCTTTTTCTTCTTCTATCTTATAATTAATAGATTTTTAACTTTCTATGGTGTCTCAAAGTTTATGCATACTCTTTCACATACTTTAAAAAATTTATCTTTTTTTTTTTCTTGAGTGGTACAATTCTACTTTGTGCTTAAGTTATACTATTTTCTACTTAATCTTTTCTGCAGTTAAAGCTTCCTACTGAGTTTTCTAGTTAGGTTATTGGATTTCCCACTTCAAACTTTATTTAAGTTTGAGTTATCTTTAAAGTTTTTATATCTTTAATGTCTCAAGTTCTCTTCATTATATCATTCAGCAGTGTGTATTTTCTTGCACTTGAGCCAGGAGTTTTATTCTTGTCCTCTTAAAGATCATTTGGTTGCTAGTGTCTTCTTTAAACTTGAATTTTTCGATCATGTTTTAATTGTTTTAAAATCTATGTCCTGAGGTTCATGTAGATAATTTCCATTGGTGAATATTTCTATAGGACTGCCATTTTTTGCGGGGGTGGGGAAGGTTGGAAGCCATTCTATCTCTACCTTTCATATTGTTTGTGCTTTTGTAATGGGACCTGGGCATGCGGAGGTAGTTTGTTTTGTTTCTGATTTTCTGTCCACCTATGCTGAGTGGCAGTTTGGTTCTATTTTGCTGTTAGGAAAACTTGGTTGCTTTCGGATCACATAGAAGGAGCATGTAGTTTATTCCTTCAGATACAATCTTAGTTAGGGTTTCTATTGCTGTGATGAAACACCATGAGTAAGAGCAAATTGCCAAGGGAAAGGTTTATTTAGCTCACACGTTCACATTGCTGTTCATCATCGACAGGGAGGTCTCTCTAATATAGATCCCAGTTTATGTTTGTTGAACCTTGCTGTTAAGGTGTAAGTTTGGCTTTGCGTTACCAGATAGCCCCTGAGCTCTGTGAGAAAATGAGGGACTTCCCTCTCAGCTGGGTTCCCTCTCCCCCTCATTTGGGGAAACCCCAGATCCTCTAAGGCAAGTCTTATAGCCCTCAGGAGAAATTCTCCTGATTAAGAACCCTGTTCAGCAAGCACCTGGAGATTCCTGGAAATAGCCCACCCTATGCTAACGAGACCTTAGCTTTTA
Organism: Psammomys obesus; assembly: GCF_907164565.1. Classification (NCBI taxonomy): domain Eukaryota; kingdom Metazoa; phylum Chordata; class Mammalia; order Rodentia; family Muridae; genus Psammomys; species Psammomys obesus. The sequence continues at coordinate 15,138,762 of NW_026592510.1, read as the reverse complement.
GCAAATGACCTTTAATCATACCTGGGGTTTTTCCCCAACACATAGGATAATTAAGTACTACGCTCCCCTTCTTAGGACTGTACCATGACACGTAAATGAAGTCTTAGCCCCATTGAATCAAACAATCACCCTGGAAACCCAAGGTTTTAAAACTGCCCAAGGTTTACAAGTCCCTGTTTCCCATGAAATGAATGGGCTGCCATCATCTTTTCACCATAACCATCTGAGACTCACCATTTTTTTTTTCTGGGGAGAAGGGCTCCCCTCCTCTCTGAAGAATTCACACCTGGACTCTGGGCTTGACTACCAGTCAGGCAGCCATGTGCTGCTGGCTGCTGCAATGACACACACGCCATTCACCCGTGTGTCAGCTTGGATTGTTGCCACCATTTTTTTTTTCATGTTGTTCTGTCCAACACAGTGTCTGTGGGAGCAAGTGGCCAGCTGTTTTGGGAGCAGCCTTTACCCTTTTCTGCCCAGATCATGCACTTCCCTTTTGATGCTCAATGATGGAGTCCGAGCTTCCTGGGACCTGACAAAGCCCAGGCTTCCCCCAGACATGGAAGGACAAATGTTTATATGTTTTTAAGTTGCAGTAAATAAATGGATAGGCTATAAACTAGAAAAAAGAACATGAGACACATTGGAAATGGTGGAGCCAAATAAGTCACATGGGATGTGGAAGTGGAAAGAATGTTATAGGAGGGTAGAAAGGTCCAGGGAAGTGGGTACTAAAGAGGATTAAGGAGAAGAGGGAGAATCAACGGAAACAAACTTTTCTTGAAACCTATTCTAATTAAACATTTAGAATTGAAGCTGGGCATGGTGACATACACTTTTTATCCCAGCACTCAGGAGGTAGAGGCAAGTAGATCTCGAGTTCAAGGCTAGCCTGGTCTACATAGTGAGTTCTAGGACAGTCAGGGCTATGCAGATAAACCCTCCCTGGGAAAAAAAATTAAATTTAAAAATAAATAAAATAAAATGAAAAAATACATAAATAGATCATTTCATTTCGACAGTCACTTAAGACTGTTGTTTACGCTTACGGTCATTACCGCTGTGTATCTTATACAGAGTAAAGACCTTACTTGGTCAATGCTATTCAAGATTTCATGGTTGCTATTGGAATCAGAAAATGTTTTAAGAACTGCTTTTTCATCTGCATTTCTGGCACACAAGAGACAGACACCTGAGTCCTTTAAAACAATCCTAATACTTTCTTCCTTGGTGAGAGGACAGCTAGTAAGTCTATTTAAATATTCCTGCATACTCAACCTTTAGGTTCCCTCATCTACATTTTATCAAGAAACTTTTGCCACCAGCTTCAGTTCAGCCCAATTAAGAGTGAGTTTTGTTAATTAGCTGAACAGTCAGAGCCATTGCTAATGACTCAGACAGAACAGTGAATCCAGAGTCTGTTCAGTACACTCATATAAAAATACCAGCCCCATAAATTACTTCTCCCCTCAATGCTGTTTATATCATCTGAATGCATTTCCACACATAGCCCTAAGGATATGTGGTGTACGTTTATGCAGCCTTGTAGTTCTCTTGGCATGTCAGCCCTTTCCTCCTGGGTTTGAAACAGACCTTCTGAGACATGCAGGCATCTGATTATTTTTTTATAGATTTGTAAGCAATAAGAAGATGTTAGATAAAGAATAAGAACCTACAACTATTTTTCATCATCATCATCATCATCATCATCATCATCATCATCATCATCATCATCATTTTATAGTTTATTCTTTTTGCATCCTTCATCTCCTCCTGGTCCCACCCTCTCTCCCTCTTCCTCCCCTATCCCATTTCCCTAGTCCACTGATAGGGGAAGTCCTCCTCCCCTACTGTCTGAACCTAGTCTATCAGGTCCCATCAAGACTACTTGGATCCTCCTCCTCTGTGGGCTCATTGGGTCATGCCACCAGGGAGAAATGATCAAGTAGCAGGCAACTGAGTTCGTGAAGAACTGACAACTCTTAAAGTAACAGTACAATATTTTCAAGTTAAACAGAAGAAGTCTTCTCAAAGATGGTGGCAAAGATTACTTTTGCTAATAAAAGGGGCTCCATGAGGTTTGAGAGAGTACATTATTTGAATGTTTCCGAATTCTACAAATTGAGCTATTCTTGTTCATGAGGTTCAATCCTTTTAAACAAAGTAACCCCAAATTTCTCCCAAAACTCTTAGGTGGGGCAGGATTCAACTTTCATTGTGTTTTAGAAACATCTAGGAGCAGACACTGCCAACTCTGTGTAGGGACACCTGCCCAGCAGCTACAAAAAATATTGCTTGTACTGAGATGTCTTGGTTCTCTGATTATGTGGCTGGCTAAGGATCTAAGACTCCTCCAAGTTTCCAGTTTCCTCCCTTCTTCTCTTCTTCCATCCATCCATTCCTTCCTTTCTTCCTTCCCTCTTTTTCATTTTCATTGCTCCATTGAGGTATAATTAACAAATAAAATGCTATAAAAGTACACATCCTGATGTGTGTGTGTATATATATATATATATACATGCAGTAAAATAATACTACAGGTAAGATAATATTTTCATTACTTATAGACCAGCCACTTTTGTTTTTGTGGTGAGAACATTTAAAGTACATTTACTCTATTCATTAGGGTTCTCTAGAGGAACAGAACTAATAAAATGAATTATATGTATATTTACATATGCACACACACACACATATATATATACATACATACATAATTCTGGGTCATCTAACAGTAGCTGCTCTACATGAGCAAGGCTAAGAATCCAGTAATTACTTCATCCATTATGTAGCTCTAATCTTGCACTGAAGGCCTGGAGGACCTCTGGAGAGCTGCTGGTCTGCCTTCTATGTTGGGAGCTAAATGAACTTGATTTTAATATCAGTGTAGGAATGCTATTGTGGCAGCAAGAAAGTGGATGCATTTGACAGAAGAGTGAAGACAAGCAGGCGAAAAGCAGTTTTCTTCTTCCATATTTTTTCCTTCTTTCCTTCTTTCTTTTTCTTCTTTCTTTCTTTCTTTCTTTCTTTCTTTCTTTCTTTCTTTCTTTCTTTCTTTCTTTCTTCTTCCCTTCCTTCTTTCTTTTCTTTCTTCTTTCCTTCTTTCTTTCTCTCTTTCATTTCTTTCTTCTTTCTTTCTTTCCTTTCTCCTTCCTTCCTTCCTTCCTTCCTTCCTTCCTTCCTTCCTTCCTTCCTTCCTTCCTTCCTTCCTTCCTTCCTTCTTTCTTTCTTTCTTTCTTTCTTTCTTTCTTTCTTTCTTTCTTTCTTTCCATTTAGTATATACCTTCCCACTTCAAATAATCAGATCAAGAAAGTCCCTCGAAGGAATGCCCAGCTGCTTGTAATTGATTTGGGTCCAGATCCAGGCGAGTTGACAACTATGATTAGTCATCACATCCACCTGTTTCTAACTGAAGTCATTATGCTAGGCGCTGTCCCTCTAGAGTTCATTCATTCCGCGTTATTGAATTTTTATAGTAGGTGAACATCTTCCTTTACTCTCTAGTCCCTGGAAACCATTGTTTCACTCTGAATAACAGGGGAGAAAGTGTGCACCCTTGTCTCATTTTTGTTTTTAGAGGAAATGCCCTCAGTTTTATCCACTCAGTGTGATATTGGCTGTAGGGTTAGCATGTAGCTTTTAGTATGTTGAAATATGTTTCTTCTGTTCTGGTTTTTTCAGCACTTTTATCATGAAAGGATATTGAATTTTCACAGAACCCTTTCTACATCTAGAGAGATTATAATATCAGCTTTGTCCTGGAGTCCATTTATGTAACAAACCATATTTATTTATTTATTTTTATGTGTTAAGTAATTCTTGTACCCCTCAAATGGAACCAAGTTGGTTATGGTGTCTGATTTTGAAGTCTTTTGTTGAATTTACAACCATTTGATTGAGACTATTTACATCCATACTAATCACAGAAACTTTGTGTGTGTGTATTCATAACAAGTTCTGGTATCAGGGTAGTGCTGGACCGAGAAGAGTGTTCACAGTGTTCTTTTCCTTTCTATTTTATGGAATGATTTGGGGAACATTGGCATTAGTTCACTTTTATGTGTCTGGTAGATTTGGCCTCAAATCTATCTGGTTCTGAAATTTCTGTCACTGGGAGACTTTTTGTTACTGTTTCAGTATCTTATTATAGGCTTGTTAAGATTGTTTAGAGCCTCTTTTTTTTTTAATTTGTAGGTTATATGTATCTATTATCTATTTCTTCTATATTTTCCAATTTAATGGAGCATGGGTTTTCAATGTATTCTTTAATTATAGTTTGAATTTTGTTGGCTGGTGAGATGTCCCCATTTTATCTTTAATTTCACTCATTTGGATCTTTTTTCTTCATTTTTGTTAGTTTGGATAAAGTTTGTCAATTTTGTGTGTATATTTCTATATTTTATATTTTTGCTTTAGCAAATGTTTTAATATTTATTTTATATTTGTTCTACTCATTATTTATATTGTTCTCTACACTCCATTTCATGAACTTCTGCTGTGGTATTTGCTATTTATTTCCATTTAGAAATTTTAGGCTTGGTTTGTTCATGATTTTCTAAGACCCTGAGGTACTTTGTCATTTATTTCAGGTTTTTGCTGATTTTTTTATGCCAATATTCATAGCAGCAAACTTAGCTTCTAGAGCAGACCTCAGCAATATCCAAATGCCCTGATAAATTGTGTTTTTATTTTTATTTGACTGTATATATTTTAATTTCCTCTCTGATTCTTCAACAATCTACTAATCATCCAAGAGTATATTGTTCAGTCCCATGTATTTGTTTACTTTCTATGGTTTTTCTTAGGAGTTTTAGTCTTATTTTATTATGATGTGGGAAGATATGTAAGTTATTTTCATTCATCTGTATTTTATAAAACTTGACTTTATGATTCATTTGGAGAAAGTTCCCTGGGCTACTGAGTAGTATGTATATCCTGCAGCTTTGGAGTGGAATACTGTGTAGATGTCAGTTAAGTCGACTTTTTCTAAAATAGAGTTTAAATCTGTTTATTTGGTTTTTTGTTGTATGTTCCAAAAATCTTTAGTTATAACATACAGACCATGGTATGTGTGTGTGTGTGTGTGTGTGTGTGTGTGTGTGTGTGTATGTGTTCTAATAAAGCTTTGCTTGTAACAGACAGATCATCACCAGAACAGACGATAAAGGAGAACAGTTTTTTGGTGTTCTCTGTAGTTTTCATCACTTCTTGCCAATTATTTAGCTGTTGTTAAATTCAGAAGCAATTTCCCACTGAGACCTTAATTACTATACTATCATTTTATGGGTTGAGTGTAGGATGCATCCTCCTGAGAAATGAGGTCTGCATCCTTGAGCGGGGCACTTTACAGGGTTTGAAAAAAGTAAAAACAAGCAGCGCATGCCTGCCTTAAAATGTCTAACAGAGAGGCTATGCTAGGTTGGATCTGGGACACAGGCTATGGCAATGGGCCTTGAACACATGTTTGGTGTCCTGTTTAGTGCACTGTGGTATGTATAAACATCGAGTAGATGTGTGTGTGGGCATGTGTGCATGTGTGTACATGGGCAAAAAAAAAAAGCCTACAGCAAAACCTATGGCCTTCAAAATATAATAATTTCCACTTAATAGCATTTCCATATCAACAGACCAGGCTCACAACAGAGGCAGGTGGTTTCTTCTAATAGAGCAGGCTTCCGGCTTCCTGTTCCCAGCTTTATAGAGCCCTGCACGACATTGGTACACATCATTGTAATTCTTGTACTGTGTGTTCAACTGCCCCGTGGTGTCTGGAAAGCACTGTTTGGATGCACTCCTTTGCTGCTGGCTCTCACAGCCTTTATATCTTTTTCCTTTTCCTACAATCTCAAAACCAACTCTATGAAGCTGAAATATAGTCAGAGGAAATGTTCGGGTACTGAACCTTGCAGCTGTTTTAGCTTGTGTGAGTCGACTGTATGTTTGCACAATGATACGATCAACAGATGATGCATGTCACAGAATGGCTCCTCCACACTAAGCCCACATAATTCTGCCTGCAGGATCAACGCTTAGCTCCACTTGCTTGTTTCACTCTTACCTCTGAATCCCACACATGAACTTATGGGAATTTTTATACCCAGGAGTTGGATAGCTGGCCCTTGTTCCCGTTTTTATGAGATACAGCCTGATTGATTTCCAAAGTGGCTGTACATTCTAGTCCTCGGTGGGGAGCTATTGGTAATTAATAGCTGCTAGGAGAGGGAGAGTCAGATTTCTTTAAGGGTGTGGTCTCTACTGGATTGGCCACCCTCCAGAGGATGTCCCCACACCTGGGAGTATACAGTATATGGGCAGCACACACTGGATTCGATGGGTTGTTTCCTTTTTTTAGGGACATGAATTTTGGGATAGGAAAGTGGATTGAATTTGGGAAGATTTAGAGAGTACAGTTGACGTGAATATGATCAAAATACGTTGAATGAAATCCTCAAAAAGTTAATAAAAAGACCTTAAAAGATAGAAATGTTATAAAACCAACTATTTGTGTTCTACTTGGTATAAAAAGTATTATACCAATTGTGGGTGTTATTTTTTTCTTTTTCTTTTTCTCTTTTGTTTTTTCCAGACAGAATTTCTCTGGGTAGCCTTGGCTGTCCTGGACTAACTTTGTAGACCAGGCTGGCCTCGAACTCAGAAATCTGCCTGCCTCTGCCTCCCAGAGTGCTGGGATGACAGGCGTGTGCCACTGTGCCTGGCCAGTCATGGGTATTTTAAAAGCTGAGGAAATGCGGTATACACTTCAGTTCAGTAAAGGGTGTGCTGATTTTCGTGGAGCTCCTGGGAGTACAGGCCTCAGAAGTTTGCATTCCCACCAGCAAATGAAGAGTGTTCCCCTTGCTCCACATCCTCACCAGCAGGAGCTGCCACTTGAAGTTTTGATCTTAGCCATTCTGACAGGTGTAAGGCGTAATCTCAGAGTCGTTTTGATTCACATTTTTGCATTTCTCTGGTGACCAGGGATGCTGAACATTTCTTTAAGTGTTTCTCAGCCATCAGAGATTCCTGTCTTGAGAATTCTCTATTTAGCTCTGCATCCCAATTTTTAATTGGGTTGTTTGGTTCAAGGGTGCTTCATTTCTTGAGTTCTTTATATATTTTGGACATCAGCCCTCTGTCAGATGAAGGGTCGGTAAAGATCTTTTACAAATCTGTAGGCTGCCATTTTGTCCTATTGACGGTGTCCTTTGCCTTACAGAAGTATTTCAGTTTCACGAGGTCCCATTTATTAATTGTTGCTCTTGGTGCCTTAGCTGTGGTGTTCTGTTCAGGAAGGTGTCTTTATATGTCAATGAATAAGCAATTTGCTTTTATGAATAGAAGTAATCTTTATTTAGTAAAAATAAGTAGTTATTTTTCTCCCTTAATAGCAGGCATAGCACCTTTTCCCATGAAAACTAGCCAATAAGAATGGAACTTCCAGGTGAGTGCTGCCTTGATTTCTCCACGTTTGAACACTCAACTGTACACTATTTTCAGGAATAGGGTATTACCATCAAGTTCTGGAGGATAACCAAGGGCAATGGCAGTAGGCTTTAATGTTTGGAATAAGGGTCTTTGGGACCCCACTGGCTAACTTCAAAATAATAAGCACATTATTCCTGGCACTGGGATTATTTATTTGACAGTCTATGGTATTGAGAGTCATTGTCAGTCTGTTATAGGTGACTCAATGTGAACTCATTTTATGTATGTATTTGTTTATATTTTAGGGAGCTTTTATAGGAGTAGGTTCTCATGAGATTTTTTTTAGTGGTTTTCAGTGTTAATTATTTCTCTCCAATCTCTCCCCGTCCTGATCTTTTATCCTAATCCACTAAATACTTGTTGTTCCATTGTTCCCCATTTCACCTTTATACTACCTTCATTTTACCTCTGCCCATACTATGCTCTCTTACTAGTTTCCTGGCCTTTATGGACATTCTAGTTTAAACATGGAAGTCTAAAAATACAAAGCTCATATACACATAGAAGAGAGAATATACAATGTTTGTCTTTCTGGGTTTGGGTCACCTTATTCAGAAAGGTAAGTTTGAGCCCCATCCATTTACCTGCAGATTTCACTTTTTTTTTTTTTTTTGTTATTGTGGTTGTTTTTCGAGATAGAGTTTTTCTGTGTAGTCCTGGGTGTCCTAGAATGCTTTCTGTAGACCAGGCTGGCCTTGAACTCACAGAGATCTGCCTGCTTCTGAGTCCCGAGTGCTGGGATTTAAAGGCATGTGCCAACACTGCCATGGAGACCAGATTTCACTTTTTAACAACAGTTGAATAGTGTTTTATTATATAAATGTACTACATTTTCATTGTCAATAAAACAGTTGATGGGCATCTAGGCTGTTTCTATTTCCTGGATAGATAGAGCAGCAATGAACATGGATGAGCAAGCACCTGTGTAATTGGATACAGAATCCTTTGGGTCTATGTCCAGGCTGGATTATATAGTAGATCTATTTCTGTCTATTTGAAAAAAACTTCATACTGATTTCTACAGCATCTGCACCTGTTTAGACCCCAGCAGTGGTAAATGAATGTTCTTTCCCACACCCACACCAGCATTTGTTGTCTTACCTTTTTTTGGGGGGAGGGAGACTGGGGTTAGATGAAATATTCAAATAGTTTTAATTTGCATTTTCCTCATGGCTAACGATGTTAAGCACAATTTTTTTTTTAGCTATTTGTATTTCTTCTTTTGAGAACCCTCTATTTAGTTCTATGTCCCAATCTATTTAAAGATTTATTTATTTATTTATACATTTATACAGTGTTCCGTTTGCACGCCAGAAGGATGCACCAGATCTCATTAATTCATGGTTGCGAGCCATCATGTGGTTGCTGGGAATTGAACTCAGGACCTTTGGAAGAGCAGCCAGTGCTTTAACCTTTGAGTTATCTCTCTAGCCCCAATGTCTCAATTTTTTAATTGAGTCTTTTTGTTTTCTTGATGTTTAACTTTTGTTCTCTTTTAACATTCTATATCCTAACTAAGCCTCTGTTATTGTATAGCTCTTGAATAGGTTTTTTCCCCCATTCTGTAGGATGACTCTTTACTCAAATGACGGTAGCCTTTGCTATTCAGAAGCTTTTCAGTTTTATGAGGTTGTATAAAAATAAATCAGTTGTTGATTTTAATGCCTGATCTATTAGGGTCCTGTGCAGAAAGTCCTTTCCTGTGCCTCTAAGTTCAAGCATATTCTCTATTTTCTCCACTGTCAGGTGGAGAAGTATTAAGTATTATGTTGAGGTCCTTGATCTATTAAAGATTTTTGTGCAGGGTGAGAGATAAAAGTCTAATTTATTTTTTCTGCATGCAGCTTTGCAGTTTGACTCGCACCATCTGTCAAATATACTGTCTTTCCTTTATGCCTCTTTATCAAAAATCAGCTGGCTATAGGAGTGTGGGTTTTCATGTGGGTCCTCAATTCTAGTTAATTGATCTGTGTGTCCATTTCAGTGTCTGTACCATGCTGGATTTTTTTTTTTGTTGTTGTTGTCGTTACTAAATCTCCATAGTATAACTTGAAACCTGGGATGGTGATGCCTCCAGCAGTTTTTGTTTTTCTTTTAATTGTCTGAAAAAAATTTTTTTTTTGCTATACTGGGTATTTTGTATTTCCATATGAAATCTAACATTAATGTTTCAATTTCTGTGAAGAATTGTGGTGGATTATGGAGTATATGTAGGTTGCTTTTGGTAGAATGAGCATTTTCACAATATTAATCCACCAATCAATGAGCATTAGAATTCTGTCTCTTCAATTTTTCTTCAGTCTCCTAAAGTTTTCATTATTCAAGTCTTTTAGTTTCACAGTTGTATTTATTCCAAGATACTTTGTTTGTTTAAGCTTTTGTAAGTAGGATCATTCACTCAGTGCATTCATCAGGTATAGTCATTTCCTGGTGGGGTTTTGGGTTGTGTATATATTAAATCATCGTCTGCAAACAAATATACGTCTCCTTTTCTATTTGTAGTCCCTTGATCTGCTTTTCCCTTTTTTATTGCTCTAGCTAAAGCTTCAAGAATTGTAATGAACAGGAATGGATGAACAGGATGGCAGGCATCTTGATCTTGTTCCTGATTTTAATTTTAATGAAAGAGCTTCATGGTGTTGCCTGTGGGCTTGTTGTGTATTGCTTTGGTACACTGAGATATGTATTCCACATTTATAGATTCTCTAGAACGTTTATTATGAAGGTGTATTGGGTTTTGTCAAAGGGTTTTGTCTTTATAGATGATCATGTGGTTTTCACCTTTGAGTCTGTTTATATCTATTTATTTATATATGTTGAATCATTCTTATACCTCTGGGATAGAACAAACTTGATCATGGTGAATAATCTTCTTGAATTTGTTTTACAAGTATTTTTTTTTTGAGAATTTCCACAGTTTTATTCATCAGATATGTTGGCCCATAATTGTGTGAATTGTGTGAGTGTGTGTGGTTGAGTCTTTATTTTGGTGTTTTTTGTTGTTGTTTTTTTTTTTTTTTTTTTTTTTTTTCACTAGGATAATACTGGCTTTGGGAGAAGAATTTGGGCATGTTCCAGGATATCTTCTCTTTCTTTTATAGCCATGATTTACATATTTTTTAAGTGCCCCAGGGATCCTGCAAGTTCTGTTCATGTATTTAGTATTTAGATTTAGTGTTTTCTATAACTTAGTGATCAAATTCCTCTAACTTGTCTGCACACCCATAAGTTCTGTCTTAAACTTGAGGTTTTCCATTGAACATTTTCTTTGGCTCACCGACATTTTCATCTTAAATTTTACTTCAGTTTGGCTTTTCTTCAATAGTCCCATGTCTTTACTAAATTTGATTTTCAAGTACTAAATAGTTTTTCTTATTTCATTCGACCATTTGTGTTTCACAGCCTTCATTCTGTCTTTCTTCTTATTCTCTTTGAGTTGACATATCATATATATATATATATATATATATATGATACATATATATGCATATATATATAATTGCTATTTTGAAGTTGTCTTTTGGGCTATCAAAGTTGCTTTCTTAGGGAACATTACTATGTGAGTCCTAATTTTTAGAGGAGGCATATTATCTTAATTTTGCATGTTGTTCGTGTTTTTCTATGGCACCTAGGCATCTGAAGTTAGATCACTGAACGTGTTTCTAGGTATAGATATCTGGTCTTGTTTTGCGGTATGGGTGTTTGGTTATCTTCTTGTGATTATTTCAGCTTGTCAGATTATAGACCATTTGAATGCTACTTGGGGGCTCACTACTGACTTTTTGATGTGCAATGTGATGCCTGAAGTGGTTCTAGTTCAGCTAAGGCTAGGTGTAGGTTCTCAGCCGAGGAGCAAACCTTCTGTGGAGTTAGATGGTTGTCATTGCTGGTTCCTCAGAAGTCTGTGGAAGGTCCATACCCGGAGGCAGGGGTGCAGGCCACCTGTGGGGCAACAGGCTTGTGTGGAGTGGCTGGTTCCTACCTGGAGGTACGGAATGCAGGGCATCAAGAAATCCTCCAGCTAACAGCAGTGGGATTGTGTCTCTATTCATCATTAGTCTCTAATGATGAGAGTAGAGTATGGAAGTCACCCACTATTACTGTATTTGTACTTGCCTGTCTTTGTGTCCAACAGTGCTTATTTTATGAAATTAGGTGTACCCACATTTGTTACAAATCTATACATTTACAATCGTTGTAACTTCCTGATAGACTGCCCCCTTCATTTAGGTGTACTGACTTGGGTTGACTCGGCTTCATGGGCTATCACAGTGGGCACTTTTGCCTGTTTCCTGTTCCATTTGTTTGGTAGTTCATCCTTTGACATTCAATCTGTGGAAACCTATTTAAGTAATGATAGCCATCATTATTATTTGGTGATTCTTATAATTTTATTGATTATTTTTCATTATTTAAATGTTATTTGTTATTCTTTTTTGATTGGTCTTGTTTTTATTGAGTTGAGCATATTGAGTCTTAGTTTTCACTAGTTATCAATTCCTTTAACAAGATTCATTTTCTGGTGGTTTCTTATGTTGTGACTGTTTTTCGCCTTTGCGTGTAGAATTCTGTTATGTATTTTTTGTAATATGGCTTAGCATACATGAATTATTTCCATCTGTGCTTATCTCAAAGCTCTTTACTTCTCTATCAGTTAAAAATATCTCCACCAAATAGAATAAGCCTGGTTGGCAGTTATATACTGACAGGGCTTGAAATACACCACTGTGTGCTTCTTGCTTCAGGGTTTCGGGTGAAAGGTCCACTGTTATTCTGATACGGTTTCCTGTGTATGTACATTGACAGTTTTTCTCTTGTAACTTTAATATGGTTGTTTTTATTCTGTAGTCTTAGTAGTTAATGATGGTGTGTCATGCAGAGGTTCTTTCCAGGTCATGTCTCTTTGGAGTTTAAAACGCCCTTTCTAACATGGCCATATCTTCCCTTAGACTTGGGAAATGTTTTGCTGTCATTTCATTGAACAATTTTTTTCTGTCACTTTGGTTTTGATCTCAGTTTCTTCCATGCTGTGCATTTCAGGTTTTTCTCTTCATCATATCCAAGAGTTATTCTCATGCTTCACATTTTTATTGCTCTCAGAGGGCTGTAGTTCATCTACATTGTCTTCCATGCCCAAGGTTCTTTTCTGTGCTTCATCTAGCCTATCTGTTGATAAGGCTTCAGCTGTATTTTTATTTGAATGATAACTCTGATTTCTAGCATTTCTATTGGGCCCACTTTTAAAATCCCATTCTTTATTCTTCCATGTTTTTAAATTTCTAGTTTGTTTCATTTTCTCATCCACACTGCTGACTTTATTTATTCATTTATTTATTTATTTATGACCTCTATGTGGTCACTAGACATTTTTTAAAAGTAGGATTTGAAATTTTACAACTATTTCATTGTCTTGGGTCTTAGTTATTGCGTAGGAGTAGCTTTCCCCCTCCCCATACGACCATTATCTTTTTTCATGTTCATTAAGATAGCTTTTCTGGAGGTGGAGCTCTGGGTAGATAACTAATTAAGTTTAGAAGAGGTCCTGAGAGGACTTTCATGAGTGATTTAAAATCTGGTAAGGATAGGAAGAGAAGCTGGAAGTTCCTTATTTGACCTTGTGAGAATGGGAAGCTGCTAGTATCACCACTGTAAGCAGGAAGGAAGGCCTTTATGCATCACTGACTCAGACAGCATCCTGATTGAAATTCCCAGCTCTGAGGAACTTTCATTGCTTAAACAAGGAATCAGTTGGTCAGTATTATAGTTCCATTTTTCTAAAAGATTTCACTTTTGCCAAGAATTTCTCTATGGGCCAGGATTATGAGCTGCAGGCAAGAGAAACTGTTTTCGGAGGTCAAGAATAAACTGATTAGTTTCAGACCATTGAAGAATAGAGCATATATCCAGGAATACCTGAGAGCCAAATTTAAGTGCTGGGCAATCAGGGACAACATGGTGTTCAGAAACACTAAATGGATGAGGAACTAGGAATGGATGCCATCTTGTTGCTGCCATGCCCTGGTTGGCAAACTTTATGGCAGGAAGATTTTTTTTTTTTTGTAAGATTTAGGACTGTAAGTATGACTCCATGGTTGATTGTGTGCTTGATATGCACGGAATTGTGGGTTCAATCTCTGGTGTTATAATTTAAAAGAGGGAGGAAGAGAGGGAGGTAAGGAAGGAGAGAGAAAGATAGATGATAGATAGATAGATAGACAGATAGAGAGATATCGTGTGAACTGTAGATATATTGCTCGAGTGGAACACTTTTCTAGCATGTACATTCACTTCTCAGAACAACCAAAGTAAATAACTAAATCAACAAATAACTTTCTTCTCCTGTTGCCTGATTATGTACTGTGCCGCCCCAAAGTATCCAAAGAAATTCCTAGTTATTACTTTTTAGTCCGGTGTTGGTGTAACGTCCCTGTGGAATGTACACAATGTGCCCTTGCTCACTCAAATGCTGATTTCTCCACACCGCTCTCTGGTTTCATTCCCGACATTGCACTGCGATGCTTACTCTAAGCATCACCTGTCTCAAGTTTGTGTAAACACGCCGCCATTTGTTCTCTATATTGTCAATTAAAGAACCAGCCCCAATGCTGAGCAATGAAGAACATAGGGACATCCTGGTCTGGAGGGAAAGGAGAAGGAAGCAAGGAGGGGGAGGAGAGAAGAGCAGAGAATCCGGAGGAGAGGTCTTGAAACCACGTGGAGAGATGAACTGGACCTAAGATATGACTCAGAGCAACTATAATGGGTGAAATCTGAATGGTAGGAAACTATGGGGCTTGGAGGTTTAGGATGGAATAACTATTGCCCAGCATTAAATGAAATAAACCCTAGTCTCTATGTGCTAATTTGGGTATACAGCTGGTTTAGGAATAGCCACTGATTGACTAAAGATAAATCAATAATAAATATTAAACACCCACAACAGTCCAGGATGACACACCCCGGAGAAGTCATCAGTCTGCAGTGTTTGCCACAACTTCTATGGAATCTGCGAAGACAATGAGATTCTCAGTCTGTTTTTTTTCTCATTGTGCTCTTTTTGGGTATCTATATATTTAGACTGACACTCTGTTTTGAGAATGTAATCTGCAGTTACAGAGTCTCCATCGAGAAACCACCTATCAGCTAAGATCCATCCTGTGAGAAGCATGGCACGAAAGAAGTCTCATCCTACTGTTTTAATGAACAGCCCATTAGAACCATGCTATTGGCCCTGGTTGTCTCATTTCCTAAGTATAGCCAGCCTTTCTTTGTAAGGATGCTTTAGGGAAAGCTGCCTATGGAGGAGAAAATCAAGCTGAAACTCTAGCTCTTTTTTTCAAATGTTACTCAGTTTGGTTGGAGTCTAATGTGTACATTTCTCAGCTCCCAGAATGAGGGCTTTGCTGATGCTCTTGCAGCAAGGAGAATGTTTCAGCCTAGGCTGGGATGACTGTCTCCTTCAGAGATCCTCTGGATTTTGCTTTTCCTCATGGTGTCAATGATTTTTAATCCTCCTCACATCACACTCTACTTAGTAAGAAATGCTGTTTTCTAGGAATCTTCCATATTCTATAAAAAGAAATTTGTCTTCAAATAATAAAGTGCAGAAACGCATTTTTTTCTATGTGCTATTTGCTCACATTCTTCTCAGGTTTAACTGTTGAAAAAACTCCTGTACTTTTACAAAGTACTATACAATATGTCTCTGAAATGTGTAGTGTCAGTCATAGAAAGGCAGCCCCTGGCCAAGGGAGATGTTATGCTTGTACCTAAGAGACCTTTAGAGAAAAGAAAAAAGATATCGTTAAAACTTACTCAGGGACATTGTACAGAAAGTGAAGAAAGGGACATTGTACAAAAAGTGAAAAAGACTGCATGAATTATTCTTTAATAAGAAACATTCTGCCAAGTAGAAATATTTGTACAAAAAATTTCTAAGGGGTTAAGAATGGTCAGGCTTAGTGAGAAACAGTATGTATGTTCTTTTTGAACATTTAAAGAATTATCTTAGAGAGAAAGAATTTTAGAACAATGAATTTTAAAGTGATCAGGCTGACTCCAAGTTCTAGGTATTTTACTAAATACCTGTATGAAATGGGCCAAGTTATCTTTTCAAAAATTGATTTTTATGCCTATATGTGAATAAATAAAAATAATTGCCTGTGGAAAATTATAAGAATTAAATGTAATAACGTACAAACATAGTTTAGTACCTGGGCCTAACCAGTAGCTATTATTACAAGTGGTGTTATTTGTAAGAGTCTTGAACAATTTTTGTGGAAATATTGAACTGAGGAGTTTTAGGATGAAATAGATACACCTGTATTTTCAGGTACATATATCTTATTCCCTGGCTATGTTTGCTTATAAGTAAAAATAATTCACATTCATTTAGGTCTTGTACAGCAGATTCTGTTGTCCATCCACACAAACACCATTTTTGTCATTTCTCCAATAGAGAAAGACCCAGTGTGCTGGCTAATACAGTTGCATTCTGCACTTAGATGTTTTGACCAATGAATAGAAACAGAAATCTCTCAACGATGTTTGGAAGTTTTCCCTGTGGCAATGTGTGCTCTTCTCCTTCTTTTTTTCCATGTTTGTTCTTTTTGAGTGAAAAGTTGAGGCAAGAATACCATATCTCTTGAGATCACTAAGAGATCATGGGAATGGAAGCCACAGACAAGACCTAGATCAGAGAGAAAGAAATAACGTCGGTGAACAGATGACACTGTGGAATTGGTACCCTGGATTTTAGTAACCTTTGTACATCTCTATGTGGTGCAGGCTTGTCTTCAAATTCATAATCTCCCTTCACTAGCCTCTAGACATGTTATTTTTAAATAATTGGTAAACAAATTATTTAGAATGGTTACTGATTCATAGAAAAGCTAAGAGAGAAGTATAAAGTTTCATACTCCTCCTGTGAGCACATTTATACATATTATCTGTTGCCAACATCCTCTCTAGAGAGAAATACTGATTAAAACCAAGAGCCTTTGTTGACATTTCACTGGTCCCAAACGCCGTAGTTCACTTTTAATATTGTATTTTCTATGGTTTTTTACAAAGGTCCATCACTATAATATACAGAATGGTTCCACTGCTTTAGGAATTCTCTGTTCTCTACCTTTGTGTCTTCATCTGCTTTTGCCTTTTTTTTTTTTTCCTGGTTGTTATATAGCTATGTATACAATATTGCTTTTGGGGTTAGATTCTTTCACTTAGGAATATACATTTCACTTTATTCTCTCTCTATATCTTCCTACATTGACAGTTTATTTTTAGAATTTAATAATATTTCACTATCTGGATATGTAACAATTGATTTCTCTATTCACTTGCAGAAAGGTATCATGGCTGCCTCCAAATTTTGGCAATTATTAACAAGATTGTTATAAACATATGTACAGAGGTTTCTATGGATGTAATCATCAGTTCATTTGGGTAAATACCAAAGTGTGTATTTGCTTCACCACATGGTAAGTATGTGCCATTTGTTAAGAAATGGCCAAACTTCTTCCAAAAGTGGCTTTCCCCACCAGGCACAAGTTCCCTTTCTGCTTCACACCATCAATGGCTTTGATGTGCTGCCAACGCTGTAGTGTTTGCCATTCTAGTCATCCTGTGCTGATAGTAGGGTGGCAATTTGTTGACCTATGGCATTGAACATCATTTAACATGCTCACTTGCCACCTGTGTGTGTGTGTTTGATGAGGTGTGTTATCAGAACTTTTCCTCTTCTGCCTTTTGTGTTTGGGCTGGTGCATCTGGGCTAGATCCTTCTTTGGATTCTTAAAAACAGACAAACAAACAAACAAACAAACAAAAAACCATTTTTTTTCCTTTTAATGGAAATGTTTGCAGTGTTCAAGGGAGATTAAGTCATAGTTGCATTAAGGTGTCATTTTCCTCAGCATAATCTTTGGGGCACCAGATTCAATCTCCAGCACTTCTCTCGAAGTAGAATATTGTTTTTAAACTATGCCAATATGAAAAAAATCATAGGGTAACAATGAATGTACAGTAATAGTCAAATAAAAAACAATCAGCCTTCAAATGACAGTCATTTTTGAAGTAAGGGGTCATTATAGTACTATGTACACTGAGGTATTATTTACTGTCGGTATGAGTGTGACAGGAAAAAGTGGAATAAGGATAGTCACGAACATTAGATGACAGAGAAAAAAAGAATGGAAAAGTAAATAGTAACATGGAAGGGTAGACAAAAGGAAGGGCAATGAGTCAGTCTGGTGAAAGCTTGAGTGAAAAGAGAGATAAAGAAATATAATTAGTAGCAAGGCACGGTAGCACATGCCCATAATCTTAGCACTTGGAGAGGCGGAGGCAGGTGAATCTCTGTGAGTCTGAGGCCAGCCTGGTCTACAAAAGCAAGGCCAGGACAGTTAAGGCTACACACGAGAAACACTGTATCAAAAAATATAACTGACTAACTAACTAACTAAATAAATAGATAAATAAAATTAGCTCGCTTACAACAGTCCTAACCTATTAAAAGGAAAATAAATAGGGAAAGAAAAGAATAAATAAAGGATACAGATACAGAGATAGATGATAGATATATGGATAACAAACAGACAGATAGATGATAGACAACAGACAGATTGATAGATAGATGGATTGAGAATTGAGGAGGATAGAGGTTGCCTAGTAAACTGACATTGAGAGGAATTAAATCACAGAGGAATAAAAGTGGAGTGGATGGGAGCGTGGAGACTAGACAGAAGCAGAGTTGGAAAGTCTCATCTGCTAGATGCCTACAGTCTCAACACTTTTGGTGTTCCTTGCTCAGCTTCTAGATGCCTGACACACCTTTGATGGTCTTTTGAAACTTTAGGTAATAGATTATTGAGCTGTTAGTGGGCAGTCTTCCATGGTTTTAATCATAAATGCTGCTGACATCTGTTGGTGGTCCTTCAGGGGTTGGGCTGCAAATTCTGTTTTCACCCCTCGACACTCCTGTAGTGGGAGTATTGGTTTCTTTAAAAACTCAGTTATGTTATGTAAACATTTGTTGTTGTTGTTGTTTTAATCCCAGATGTAGGATATAAGACTAATTCAGATGGTCCACAGCAGCAAACTATTTGCCTCATACATGTTCTGAGAAGGGCTCTTTGCTAGCTGCAGATAGTTTAAATCTGAGGACTCTGGAGAAGGAATAAATGCCAGAGCCCAGAGGGAGAAGAGGGGCTCCACGCAAGAAGATGAGGCTGCCTCTCCTCACTGATGCTCCTGATTGCTGTTGACGCAGTTTGACAAGAAGTTGGAGAAATCCTGAAATGAAGATTGGACTTGCCCCAAGGAACCCAACAACCTTAACCAGAAGGAAGTAGCTTAAGATAACTAACTGCCTTCTCTCCTCCACTGGCCTTCTTTCTCTCCCACCTGGTGTTGGGTTGTTTGAAGGGACTGGGGTGGAGAGGGAGGTAAAGACATAAAAAACAAAATAAAATAGATAATAAAGTATGCTTATACCATCTCATCCCAGAGATACCCCCCTCTCTCGTAGCCCTCTCACCTCCTCCCCAACATGTGGCCCCCAACCCTATTTCCTTCCCCATCCCCTCTCCTGCCCACTTTCCTGCCTCCATCCACCTCTGATGTCTATTTTATTTCTCCTTCTGAATGAGATTCAAACATCGTCTCTTGGGCCTTGTTTATTTCTAACATCCACTTATAAGTGAGTACATACTGTTAGCGTATAGGCAGCCTGCTTCATGGGGTCGCGTTTATTGATTGTTGATGCTTCCATATGTTTTAATACATGTATTTTAATATACATAAGGTTAATATATATAATTATATATAGTCTTCACAAGATTTTAATATTACCTTGCATAGACAGTATGCATACATGGATGGAATGCTCACTCCATGATCACTCAATGATCACTCACGAAACTTCCTAACTGTATTTTAAAATATTTCAAAAATATTTTCAATTGTGCATCTGTACATTTCTATGTGTGTATATGCTTTTGAGTGCATATACCTGCTGAGGTCAGAAGAGGACACTGTAGCTCCTGGACTGGGCTTACAGGTCATTTGTGAGCAGTCTGAAGTGGGTATTGGGAACCAAACTTGGGTATTCTGCAAGAGCAGTATGTGCTCTTAATGTCTGAGGCATATCTAGAACCCTGTATTTGTCATCAACATGCACTGAGGTTAGGAAGATGGCTCAGCATGTCCGAGGACCCGAGTTTACATCCCAGCACTCATACAAGAAAGCTGGGCATGGATACACGCATTTCGAACTCCAGCATTGGGAAAGCAGAGAAGGTGGATCCTTAGAGCTAAGCAGCCAGCCAGTGTGGCCAGTCAGGGAATTCCAGGCTCAGTGAGATATTCTCTGTTGGGGAACAAAGGTGGGAGACGCCTGATATTTACTTCTGGTTTCTAAGTGCATACTTGTGTGTACACACTTGTACGTACACGTGAATGCTCACACTTTACACCACATCACACACACACACACACACACACACACACACACACACACACACACACACACGCTAGCACATTCTCCACAGCCCACAGCAGGAAGGAGTGGAGTACAAATAAATAATTCTTTTACCCATGAAATTAGAGAAAATTATGGGCACAGACGTTGCCTGATTTTGATTTCCATTTCATGTTAGCAAGCCAAGTAAAAATCTGAATTTTAAATTTTAGTTATTTTCCTCGACATTCTGGCTAGTGCTTGTTGGTTATTTTTTTAGGCATTCTATCTAGTGTTTGTTGGATAAATGACAGAATTAATAAACATATAATGTATGCTGTTTTAAATGCTATCTTTGGTACAACTGCTGTTGTGAATGTAATAAAACAAAGAAGGGAATTCCTTTTACTATGTGTCTGAAACCTAGTGTGTGCCCAATAGATACTTGTGTTGTTGGTGAAGGAGGTTTAATCAGCTAAACCAAGTACTTACTCCACCATCATTGTATTCCCCGAAACTGGGAATGTGATGTTAATTCTACTCATTATTTGGCCTTCCACCTTGCCTGGAAAGCTTTCTCTGTACAGGTTAGCTGCTCATTTGTGCTCCTGTATCATCCTGGGCTTCCTTTCCTCTGGCATTCTACATACACAGAGCATTGCTTTCTTAATTGCCAACCACTCCCATATTCCTCTGTGCTCTCTGAAAGCAAGGATTGGGTTGCTGTTGTTGCATTATCTATTTTAAACATTTTTAATGCAAATGCATGAACTGTACATGCAGGAGTTAAGACTCATGTGTCTGTTTCTGTTTTGCCATGGAGGTGTGGTACCACTTTGCCACCTGGTCCTCTCCTAATGCTACTTTATCTGAAATCACCACTCTCCTTTTAACCATATGCTCAGAAGAAAGAGAAACTGCTTTGACTATTAAGTTGGCTGAAATGTAGAAAGTTAAGCCTGGCTTACACAGTTATATAACAATACTTCAGGTATTTTCCATTTTCGATCCGCCCCTGCAGCCTAGGTGACTAAGCCCTGCTAGCATTTCCGAAAGGGGAAAGCAGGGAAATGGTACACCTTGTCTGGAGGGCTTCCAAGCATTTCAGATGATATTATTGGGTGATGATAGTTAGCAAAACTGGAATAGGACTGAGTCAAATACTATTTCAGAATTAAAGTCAAGAGTCTCTATTCCATTACCAGGTTCATGGCTGAATGGCTTTGTTCTGTTTGCTCAGTGGCACAATGGTGTGGCAACTGCTGTGCCCTGTACAGCCAGCACTTTGATCCCTGCCTTTACCCAGTCAGAACTCAAGGGTCTCAGTCCTGACAACATTCTTCCACAAGCCTTGGGCTTCATTGCATAACTGCTTCAACCGGAATATAAATTCTTTCTTTCATCTGTCAGCGCATATTGTGAAAGTTTGGAATTATGCGTTTGGCTCTGCACAAAGTTTAGAGAGCTCCCTGGACAAAGCCATCGGCTCAGAACCAATTGGCAACTTTATTTGGTTAGAAAAGTCAGTTACGTTTATAAAGGTTTTAGTTCTTAGAAAATCATACCCCAGGAAAAACCCCAACACTTAAAGTTGGCTTGGATGAGGTTGAAATCATGTCATTTGTCCTAAATTTAAATAAGGTGGAAATGAAGAAGATACATGTCATTAAAAAAAAAAAAATGACTAATGTTTTCCATTGCCTGACTGCTTTTGGCAACCTAGTAGTGTGCTAAATGACACATAGTGAGTTTTCAAGTCGAAATGATGAGATTTTTCTTTTCTTTACTTGCTAATTATAGCCTGGCTTTTTTGGATCTTCTCTTTGGCTGTGTTACTAACCCAATCTGAAGTAGAATTTCCTCAAGGGAGATTCTTCTTTGGGCTCAGTCATGACACATTTTCCCCCCTACTTATTAGGTCACTTTTAGTTATTGAAACTAGCAGATGGTCTCTAGTCTAGTTCTGAGAACTAATTTAATTTCTTTAAAAAAAGAAAAAAAAGCCCAGGACATTGAAAAAAGAGGGAGCCTGGGTGGGGATGGGGTGTCCACTAGATCAAGTTGGAAGATTGCAAACAAGTTCCATCTCACAGCGTTTTCTTAATGCCTGCTTCCTCTTGTCTGCTATCCAAGTGCTGTTAGCCTCCACTCACAGACGCGATTGTGTGTGTGTCTGCATTTTTAAAATGTATTATGCAGATTCTTTAAAAAAAAAAACTTTAAAGCAATACTGTGTTTACATGTTTGGGCAATGTCTAGCAAATACAAAGAGAAAAGGACTAGGGCTTTACAACTTCTTAGAGGGACAGTGAAAAAAGTTCCTTTATTTTCAGCATTCTTTCCCAACCTAGTCTCCCAGCTCATTTCAGAGTCATCAGCTAGAGAAGTAGATGGACTGTGTCTACTTCCTCTTCCCGTTGCCACTCTTCTGTAGGGAGCCTCTAGCTGGGGGCTTGTGGAAATAGTGCCCTTCCTCCATGCTGACTCAATGGCTTCTGGCCTCCCTACTCAGCTCTGCCTTCAAGCTATGGGATGATGCAGAATTTGGATAATTGAGAATGAAAATATATCCACTTAATTATTTCTCCTCAGAAAGGAAAGCCTGTCATCACCAAACATGAGTGGGAGTTATTATTGATCTCTGGTGAGTGACTATGAACACTGAGGTTCTTTTGTTCCTCTAAGCCTTAGTAGGCTACTTGAGGCTTTCTTCCTCTAGCAGTATCGTGGCCAGCTGTTAACTCAAGATCTACAGCCTCCTTTTATAACCATCTCATGTTCCCCATCATTGTTTACTTGTTTTCATTTGCTAAAGTAAAAAATAATAGAGTTCATTATTAGAGAATCTTTGTGATAGTATTCATTTGTAGGTATCTTTGTGATAGTATTCATTTGCTAGTTCGGTACTTTGGATTATTCTCTAAGCTTTTACGTTTTTTTGTTTTTTAGTCTCTTCAGTTTCCTTTCTTCTTCCTTCTCCTCCCTCTAGTCCTCTCCCGCCTCTTCCTCCTGCCCTCTAAAGAATACTAAGTAACCTTGATGCTCATATTACTTTTCAAAGTTCAGTATTAATGAGATTTAGAATACATTTTAGAAAAGAAAGAGAAAGACCTAATTCTCAAAGCCCCACTGATATCAGATACCCATATCTGACTAGAGCTGACTCAGGGTCCTCAGGAAGTGTGTGGGTATTCTCATCATTGATGTAATGTCAGGACCGACCTCCTGCTTCTATTATTTGTCCACATTTGTGTCCTTTGAATTCTCACTTATTTTAGCTTAAATTTTTATCCCATGGTTATGAAATCTGTCGCTGTTGAAATAATTTATCCTAAAGCATGAATGAATCTCAGAAGCCCAACCCCCTTTTATGAACAAAAATATGACAAGGAAAGAGGACAGATGAAGGCATCCAGTGTTGGAAGAATGAAAATTCATAAGGGAGAGAAGTGAAGTGCCAGCGTTCAGGTTTCACGAATGTGGGTGTCTGAAATCATCACAGGGCTATTGTTTAA
Organism: Psammomys obesus; assembly: GCF_907164565.1. Classification (NCBI taxonomy): domain Eukaryota; kingdom Metazoa; phylum Chordata; class Mammalia; order Rodentia; family Muridae; genus Psammomys; species Psammomys obesus. The sequence continues at coordinate 15,115,301 of NW_026592510.1, read as the reverse complement.
TCACAGTTTTCCCAGTCACTGTTTCCAGCGGGAGCATAGCTGAGAGGAGGAAGTGAGCAATTCTCCCACTTTTGGGGTGAGGGCTAGTATGGAGCTTGAGGAGTGGGCTAGCACTGCACACTTGGAATGAGGAGAGCTCTCTTTCCGGTCAGTGGGTGATAAGGAGCAGGAAGATGCTTTCCGGGTGCTAATTTACTGTCAGAAGCACCCATTATGGTATAGTGGAGAAGATGCTACAGGGTCCTGAATCTAGCCTCTTTTCCACCTCTGGACCACGAGTGGGACAATCACAGGTGCAAAGAGGATTAATGAAGCCTGGAGGCTCATGGCTATTCCCAGGATGAGTATGTTGTTTCTTTTTAGCAGGTGTGTGAATCAGGGTAAGAAGCCCAATCTGTAGTCATGTGGTATTAGGAGTATTACTATTGTTTATTATTATTGTTAATCATCATCATTATGACTACTACTGCTCCTATTACTACGACTCCCTGTAAGGCCGACTGAGCTCTTACTTCTCACTAAAATTGCAAGAAGAGGGGAAACAAGACTATTTTAATTTTGAGAAACGAAAATTATTTTATTTGTGTCTGATTATTGAAAACTTGTTGGTAGACTAGAAAGAAAATCCACCAGGTAAAAGGAAAAATGCATGGTTTGTGCTTTGATGTGTAACCTTTGATAGCCATCTAAAAAAGCTTTCTCCAAAGTTCACTTACGGAAAGTGCACAAGGCCAGCCTACTGCGTGCGCACTCACAGATGTGACTCTGCCTCATCTCTTTAATCATTGCCAGTCTGTTGTTTATTTGCATTTCTTTGATTACCAGTGGAACTGAACATCTGTTCATATATTTACTGGCCCTATTTTTTTTTTGAATTGTTGATTCCTCTCCTTTCGTTTCTTTCTTCCTCTCTGCATTGCAATTATTTATCTTTTCATTTTTAGTGACTACAGTTACAAACCTTTTCCTCCAGGTGCTGTTTGTACTTTACCCTGATTATATTTTTGTTATTTAAAAAACTTCACATTTGGAGTGGGAGAGACGGCTCAATGGTTAAGAATGCATACTGTTTCTGCAGAGGGCCTGAGTTCCGTTCTCAGAACTGTTTATAACTCTAGCTGTAAGGGATCTGGCACCATCTTCTGGCATCCAAGGGCACCTGCACGCGCTCGCGCGCACACACACACACACACACACACACCCATAATTAAAATATAACAAATCTTTAAAAATTTTTATTTTTTATATATTTAAGTTCATTAATACTTTTATTCTTTTTGCTTTTGCACCATGCATGGAAAAATGTCTTTTTGAAGTTATAAAATTATTTCCCCATATTTTGTCTAAAAAATAAGATTTATTAAACATCTACATGTGTTAGGAACTATATGTATTTTCATACATATATGATTTTATTGAAATTTTACAGCAATCAGATGTGGTTGATTTTGTGACATTGTCTTCATTTTTTTAAGTTAATTTTATTTTATTAATTACACTTTATTCACTTTGTATCCCCTCATAAACCCTTTCCCTCTTGCCCTCCCAGTCCCACCCTCCCTCCCTCATCTTCACACATGCCCCTCCCCAAGTCCACTGATAAGGAAGGTCCTCCTCTCCTTCCTTCTGATCTTAGTCTATCAGATCACATCAGGAGTGGCTGCATTGTCATCTTCTGTGGCCTGGTAAGGCTGCTCCCCCCTCAGGGGGAGGTAATCAAAGAGCAGGCCAATCAGATTATGTCAGAGGCAGTCCATCTTTGTCGCGCGCAGCCCTCGCCGATAAGGACGACACAGCAACAACGGA
>NW_026592510.1:15097577-15113485 GCF_907164565.1 Psammomys obesus | reverse complement strand
CAGCAACAACGGATTTGTCCAGCAGCAACTTTATTGTGAGGCTCTTAACAGCAGATGGAGAAGGACCCCGAACCCTGTGTGCGTTCTGCTTAAGTAGCCAGCAGGGTGACTTGTTCGTCTGTAATTGGTGCTCCACACAAAACCCAATTAGCATGTGGTCTCCAAATGGAGGACCACACAAGCCTACATTAGCATAAGGCGGCGCATGCGCAGATCGCAAAACAATGCTGGCAAGAAGAACCAGGAAGCAGGAAACCGGCGCCATCTTGTAATGGCGGGAGTGGCTCCCGACACATCTTCCCATTACTATGTAACCCACTTGGACACTAAACTGCCATGGGCTACATCTGTGCAGGGGTTCTAGGTTATCTCCATGTCTGGTACTTGGTTGGAGTATGAGTCTCTGGGATGTTCCCTGTGTTCAAGTTTTTTGGTTCTGTTGCTCTCCTTGTGGAGTTCCTGTCCTCTCCAGATCTTACTATTTCCCACTTCTTACATAAGATTCCATGTACTCTGCCCAACAGTTGGCCATAAGTCTCAGCGTCTGCTTTGATAGTCTGCAGGGCAGAGCCTTTCAGAGGCCCTCTGTGGCAGGTTCCTAGATTGTTTCCTGTTTTCTTCTTCTGATGTCCATCCCTTTTGCCTTTCGGGATGGGGATTGAACGTTTTAGTCAGGGTCCTCTCTCTTGATTAGTTTCTTTAGATGTACAGATTTTAGTAGGTTTAGCCTATGTTATATGTCTATATGAGTGAGTATATACCGTGTGTGTCTTTCTGCTTCTGGGACAGCTCACTCAGGATGATCTCTGTTTTATAAGTGACAAAATGATAGGACAGACATCACAATTTGTTCATGGCCACCTGGCAGTGACATGGTTGACACATGGCTTTTGATCAGGTCTCTAACTCCATAGAGTTTTCACATATTTCATAGTCTGTTGCAATATCTACTTGAATAAATTAATACATTAAATTCAATTACAAATACTTTTCCTAGAAAATTACTTTAGTTGCTTCATGTCAACTGATAATAATAATAATAAAAAAACAACATGGGGAATATGGCCAAGAATATCATTAGTCATTCTTGAAGCATTTCCATAATGCATGTAGATGGAATGTATTGGTTATGCAGATTTCCTGGGGAAGATCCAGAGCAACATCATCATAAGCCAAAGAATGGAGATTATCAGGTCCTTCTTGGTTCTTTTCTAATAATATGAAAAAAAGAAAAGGAATTCATTTATGATGTCTGTAATGATAGCTGCTTACTAGGGACGGCGTTTTATTCCTACCATCTTTATATATTTTATTCATTGGTATATTTTTATGGTCAAGCTAGGTTTCATGTTTGAGGAAATGAGATGTTTTAAAATTGTATGGAAAAGAAAATAATATTCCTCTGAAGACTTTAGCTCATTGAACAAATTATACCCTAAAAATTGTTTAGTTAATGATTTCCAATACTTAAGGCCAATAAAAATATTTCAGATAATAAGGCAAAAGGAGATTGCTTAAACTAGTATAATATTATGAAATATTGTAGAAGTAATTTAATCTCATTTTCTGATGAATTTTAACTTTCTTATGAAAACCCATGGAAGGTTTTGTTGTTTATTTTGGGGAAAGTGGGAAGTTTAAAACACTTAAGTTGATGACATCAAAGCGATATTTCAGTATTTATGAAAAAGAAATTTCCCATGCCAATTTTCCCTCACATAGAGGGTTCAATGAAGGGGCCCAAGGGCATTGTGGATAGCAAAGGCTAGAAGAATTCTTCTCAACAAGACTCCTCACACCTTTTATCTTTAGAAATGAGGGATGGTGAAAGAGGAACCAGTTTATCTTTTCAAATGGTAGTGGGTGGATGAAAGAAGGACCTGTTCTGTTTTATGGGTGATAAATTAGTCGTTTTGGGGGGTAGACCATATTTAATTGAGGAATAGTTTTGTGGAACTGGAAGAATATTATGACCTGAGTAATCATACAGGGAATGATTCTCCACCTTTTTTTTTTTTTTTTTGAGACAAGAGGAGAGAGATATGTAGTGCGCAGGACCAAGATCCAGATCCAGAAGGTAGGATTCATCCAATCAGCAAGCACCTGCAGTGCCTACGGGGTGACGAGACACATTTGTGCAACTATGGTTTTTTCGATTGATTTGGCTTCAGCCCATGGGTAAACTGAACTAACTGAGTGCCGGTGGTGCCAGAGATGGTGTTTAACTTCTTTTCATCATTTCTCTATCACTTCTTCCTGGAAGACAAGTATTAACGATAGCGAGGAACTTGAAATTAACACGTGACCTTCTGCTTTACGTGGCATCCCTGTGTCGATGATGTCACATTTCTTCTTCCAGACCCATGCTGCTGGCAGGCTGCCAGGCCATGGTTCTTTCTTTCTCTCTTTCCTTATGGGTCAACTGACCTGACAGATACACAGCTTTGAAGCTTAATCTACTCTTTCTGTTGGCTGACTCTGTTCCTCTGCTTCTGGACTGACAAAACAGCCCTCTGGTTCTGGTCCAGGGTAAGTGGATCTGGGGTTGCTTATTTCCGTGCTGGCTTTCCTTGACGGTTAGCTATAGTCAGGGCCCCTTGATAGGAAGCTGGTGGTCCCACCACGACCTCAAGCATACACTGGTGTGTCTCAGTGCAGCTGTTACCATAGCTCTTTTCTGTTGGTGCCATCAATTAACAATGTGCTTTGTTCAGCAAGTGATCCTTGCATGCCCATTTCATTGACCCCATACCTTGAAAAGGAGGAAGAGCAGCAGTTCAAATCCCCCAAGACTATTACATGACATTTAAGGTAACTCAAGATGTGGAAATAAATCCATCTTCTAGAGAGAAAGCCTGTAAAATGAAAAAAAAAAAAAAAAAAGATGCCAGAGAGAAATCAACATTCAAGAGCAGGTATGACATTATGTAAAAGTACTGTGAAAGAAAAGGAGAGAGTAGGAAGTCAGGTATAACTGTGAGTGTGTGGATTATATATATATATATATATATATATATATATAATATATATATATATATATATATATATATGTTTTTTGTTTTCACTTTAAAAATTTCCTTCAAGGACTATTCATGGAGATAACCTAGAACCCCTGCACAGATGTAGCCCATGGCAGTTCAGTGTCCAAGAGGGTTACATAGTAATGGGAAGAGGGACTGCCTCTGACATAATCTGATTGGCCTGCTCTTTGATCACCTCCCTCTGAGGGGGGAGCAGCCTTACCAGGCCACAGAAGATGACAATGCAGCCACTCCTGATGTGATCTGATAGACTAAGATCAGAAGGAAGGAGAGGAGGATCTCCCCTATCAGTGGACTTGGGGAGGGGCATGCACGCAGAAAGGGGAGGAAGGGTGGGGTCGGGAGGGGAGGAGGGAGGGGCTTATGAGGGAATACAAAATGAATAAAGTGTAGTTAATAAAAATAAAAATAAAAATAAAAAAAATCCTTGAAGTGTTTTTATTATTTGTCAGTTTCATCTATGTTCATAGCGAATCCTATTCATTCTCCTCCCCCAGAAGCTCCTTATTTCAACAATTTCCTCTTCTACTTTTATGATGTGTATGTGTATGTGTGTCCCTCTGAGCTTCATTAGGGTTGTTTGTACGAGAGTGGCTGGGGGGAGGTTATTTGTTGGAACACAAGCAGCTGAAGAAAATGACATCCTCTCCCTCAGCAACCATTAGCTGTCAATAGATACTCAGGGAGGGGTGGGCCTCAGAGGATCCTTCCCTGTCCATGATGAAATGTTGTTAGGGACAAATTGGGACCAAGTCCTATGCAGATAACCACAGCTTCAGTGAGCATATAGGGGGAATGGTTATACCATGTTCACAAGATGTTTTTCTTGCTGAATTTCTTCTCATCTTCTGGCTTTTACATTCTTTTGACACCCCTCTTCTGGGACATTCCTTGGGCTTTGGAGAGGGTTGTTCTCTCCCTTTTTGTAATTTAACAAATATGAATCTTTATTGCTCTTTGAGTTACACTGAACCAGTCAGCTCTCCAGTCCTATGTATCTAATCAGTGACTTCTCTGGCAGCCTAGACAGTATTCTGTACTTTCCATTACTATGACAAAATACCTGGAGCAAGAAGTCCACATTTCCCACCAACAACTGAACGTACAAAGCTCGGTGCTATCGTTCTACGAATGGACAGATACTTCTGTGTGTGAACATAGTCACAACTGTTCTGTTAATCAACAAAAGTGGCCAAATACTATGACTTTTCAGCCCAGCGTCTGAACATGCTCTCCAGTTCTGCCTGGCAAAGCTCTTTCTCTTCAGAAGCTGTCTGTTTTCCATACTTAAGCCCAGCTGAAAAGCTAATTTGTGAAGTGAAGAGGGTGAAAGCCAACACAGACATACTGTTCCTGAGCAGCTGGAACACACCGAAGCCAGGGACGTTGGTAGAGACACCTGTCACTTTGCTGCCCCGCTTCTGGAAAGCCATATGCTCTACTCCTCAGCGTTTGGAGTCTGCATTTCTCCAGACTTTCAGCTCTGTGATGCTGTGTCTCACGGATGTGTAGGGAAGTGGGGACATCAGAGGTGTACCATCTGGGCTGCCAGGAAGGAGGCTGGCATGGGCAAGGGCTGAAACAGACTGGGATCAAAATGTTTAGCTGGAGGGTTTTGTTCTATCACCATATGGCTCAGGGCCACTGATTTACCATAAATTTTGATCAGTTTTTTTAACCAAGTTTTCTTTGAGTTTCTCGTTGGGCATTAGTAGGAATAAAATAACCAGGCTAGCTATTTGAAGGACTGCTTCCTGCTGTGTGCACTAAGAGATTAGCCAGCTTTCTATCAGCGTGATAAAACACCTGAGGCAGTCAGTTAATTTGGCTCAGAGTTTTCCACATTTCTGTTTGTGGTTCAGGGGTCATCTCGTCTTTGGATCTGCGGTGAGGCAGAAACATCACAGCGAAACGTGCATGGTGGAGGAGGCGGGTCACCTCATGGTGAGCATGTAGCTGTGAAAGGGGGAGAAGGTTAAAAACACCTACTGTTCCTGCAGAGTACCTGCATTTGGTTCCCGGGGCCCGCATAGGAATCACAATGGCCTATAACTCTGATTCCAGGAGATCTAATACTTTCTTCTGGCCTCCAAGGGACCTTCCATGCCACACATGTAGTATACAAAGAGTCATGTAGGTAAACATGTACATAAAACAATAAATAAATATCTCTTATAAAAAACAAAAACAAAAACAAAACAGAAGAAGAGACCAGATTCCAAATATTCTCTTCAAGAGCGTGCCCCAGTGACCTAACCTCTTCCCCAAGAACCCTATCTCTTAAAGGTTTCAACCAACCACATTTCAACTGGACTACAGCTGGGATGACTATCCTTGGTTGTCAACTTAACTACACCTGGAATTTGCTACAACCCAACTGGCTGGGTCCACCTGTGAGAGATTTTTCTTAATTAAGACATTTGAATTGGGAAGAACCACCATTATTAACCTTCGTCTTTTGAGGTGGGTAGATCCACCTTAAATCTGGGCCACACCTACTGCTGGTCGCCTATGCAAGGGGCATGAAGGAAGTGTTTTGCTCTTTGCCTGCTTGCCATCTCTCTGGCTGGCAAGTCCATTCCTTTACTGGCCTTTAGGTCTTACTTCTTGGGTGTTTTGGGGAATACTGAAGACCAGCTGAAACTGAACAATTATTAAATTCCTGGACCTTCTGTTGGTAGACAGCCATTGTTGGACTGGCTGGACCACAGATTATAAGCCTGAGAGAGAGAGAGAGAGATTGAGTCTATCATTTCTGTTCCCCTAGAAAACCTGGGCTAATACAGTACCATGTCTTTATTACATAGGCCTGTGGGGGACACTTATCCAGACCACCTGAGACATTCAGGGAGAACAGGATAATATATAATATCTTAACCTGGGCCAAATGGTGTAGACAGAGGGCCACCCAGATCTGGGAACTGTAGAGTTATAGGGATTCAACAACAACAACAACAAAATGCCTATCAAAGTCTGTCAATGCATGATAAGAAGGGGGTGGGGCTGAGAGGATGGCTCAGTGGATAAAGTATTTGCTGTGGAATTATGAGGATTTGAGTTCAGGTCTCCAACACCCACATAAAAAGCTGAACATTGTGCTGTGGGCCAGTAATACTGGTAAAGGTAGCAGAGACAGGAGGATCCTGGGGCTTTACTTGGACAGGCAGTCTAGCCAATCAGTGAGGTCCAGATTCAGTGACAGATTGCCTCAAGAAATCAAGTGGAGAGCAGTAGAGGAAGATGCTGGGTGTCAACTGCTGGGACACACACACTCACACTCACACACACTCACCTACCTATGTGGTAACTGAAAGGGATCGTAGAACAACGTACTCAGCGGTAATGGACAGGACCACAGCTTTCTGGACCTAGCCGAAAGTTCTGGCGCTTCCCACATCATGAACAGAGCACCCTGCTGGTTAGTTGAGTATCACATCTGAGGACCCATGACCAGAATGCTGAGAGCAGGGGAGCAAGGCTCTCCTTCATGAAAGTGTCTTCCTCCCTCCTTCTTCCCCTCCCTCCATCCCTTTTCCTCTTCCTTTCCTCCCTTCTTTTCTTGCTTTCTTCCTCCTTCCCTCCCTCCTCCTTTCCTTCCACCCTCCTTGTTTCTTTCCCCTTTCTCCTTTCCTCTATCCCTTCTTCCCTTCTTTTGATACTTCTAGATGGGTGTGGTATGTGTCATGGAAATGTACATTCTTATTGGCAATTTGACCTCACTGTGACCATAGGCTCTTAAAACTAAGGCCCACACATTTACTGTGGCTAGAATTGTGCTAAGTGTCCTCCCAGTTCAATCCCTCACACAGTTCTACAAAGCAGATATTGTACGAGGACTCTGAGGCTTAGGCGTTTTCCAGCATTTTTTTTTTTTTTTAAGGACTGACCACCTGGGGCTATCCTACATGTGAAACAAATCTCCAGGAAACACTAAAAGCACTTTTAAGGCTTGGTATATATAGCCTTAGCACATTTGCCTCTGCTGACTTAATGTGGGCGCTTAGAAGCTCTATGGAGAAAAGTTAAGGGATAGACTGAGGACAAATCCGTCTGCAGAGAGGTTCTGTGTCCAAGCATCCACATCTCTGGAGGACGATTTATCCTGGAATCTAACCAGAAGAGGACATTAGCTTAAAAATACAGGTAACTAATTAGATTAGCTGAATGAAGTAAAAACAAACTTTGGCAACCTTGCTTCTGTGCTGTTTCACAGAGTAAAGATCACAGGTAAAAAAGAACTGAAAACTCTCTCCCATTCTCTTCCCCCAACTCTCTCCTTCCTCTCTTTCTCTTCTCTCTCTTAATACAGTGTCGAATACTGTAGCCCAGGCTGGCTGTGAACTCACAGCCACCTTTCTGCCTCTTCTTCCATTCTTCCTTGCTTGCAGTGCTGGGCTAAGCAGAAAAACAAACAGCTTTCCACTTTCTTACTTAAGAAGAATAGGTGATTCTGTTTTTCATTCTCTTATATTTATGGTTGTGAGCCTAGCCTTTAACAGCTGAGCCATCTCTCCAGCCCTGTTTTTCATTCTCTAACCCAGGGGTCACTGTTCGATTGGGCAGGTTATTGGTTGCAGGAGTGTCTGGCCTGGTTAGAATAATTTTCTGGTTACAAACACTAGTCCCTGCTGGGCTAGAAGTAGTTTGATTTCACCTGGGCACAAGCCTTCCTTGGAATTTTTCGTTGTTTTGTTTTTGTTTTTTTGTTTTGTTTTGTTTTGTGGTAGAATTTAGGAAGAACAGATGTGTATTGCATCTTTGGAGTTACAGGTCTCTTCATATTTTTATTTATTTATTTATTTTGGTGGGGAGGAAGGGAACAGGGAGGGTCTGCCCATGTGTGGCCTAGGCTACCTTGAATTTGGAATTTCTGTCTCATCCTCCAGAGTGGTGGCATGTACTACCAGGTGAGGTGTGTGTGTGTGTGTGTGTGGGGGGGAGTTATGTAAAGCCATGTGTTAGTAATGAATTCCAGGAAGCATTGTTTTAATATATTCCGTGGTTAGTATAGCAGGAAATAAGTCAAGCAACTGTAGGAAGACAACAAGCCTACTTATAAACTAATGAGAAAGAGTGACTCATCAGCTTGGTGTGAAAGTGATAAATGTAATCCTCATTAGTCCTCATTATAAGAGTATGATGGCAGGAGGCTTTATCGCAGCCCGTTTTTTAACTGATCTCGGTTACTTCAGCTGTAAACGGGCAGCCTAAGACTTTTATCACCCTCATCCTCACTCCCAAGGGAGTTTCTTTCCTTTTTCCTTTACCAGAGCTGGAACCCTAAACAGTATGATGGTGCCACAGGGAAGTGTTTGTTTCTTGCCTTGGGTATCTATGCCCTTGAAAGGAAGAAGATCTAACACATCCTGTGTGGACCTTGAAGCTTCCCAGCTGTGGTGGTTTGAAGGAAAATGGTTTCCATAGGCTTATAGTTAATGGCACTCTTAGATGACGTGGCCTTGTTAGAGCAGGTATGGCCTTGTTGGAGGAAGTGTGTCACTGGGGGCAGGCTTTGAAGTCTCAGATGCTCAGGCTAGGCCCAGTGTGGCATTATCTTCCTGCTGTCTGTCAATTGGGATCTAGAACTCTCTGCTACCTCTATAGTGCCATGCCTACCTGTGTGCTGCCATTCTTCCTGCCATGATGACAATAGACTAAACCTATGAACTGTAAGCCAGCCCCAATTAAATGATTTTCTTTATAAGAGTTGCCCTGGTTATGGTGTGTCTTTACAGCAATAGAAACCCTATCTCAGACATCATCTGTTCCCATTGAGATGGTCTGCTTATCTCAGTCTCCGGTGCTTGGGAACTCTGATGATCTAAGTGATGGACTCAACCATATCACACCATGTGACAGATCTTACAGGGGAGGTTTTGTGGAGAGGAGGTATACAAAGTATATACAGTGTATACACTCTGGGACAGAGTGTGGGAAAAATCAAAGAGGGGGGACTGGTCTTTTGTAAGGGGATGCAGTACATGACTCATAGTGGGGAGGGCATGAGACTCATGGTGACAGTGGGACATCTTGGTAGCTGGTGATGACATGTCCTGTAACCTGCTGCCCCTGGGTCCCTGGGGCAGGCTGTGAAGGTACCTGGTTGCTAACAGTTACTGTGTGTAAAGAGTCAGCCTATCTGGAACTTTCCTCAGGGCTTCTGCATCAAAGGAAAGGATGTTGGTTTCTTCCTCATAGCATTGTGTGCTTGTGGGTACGCATATTGGGGTACAGTCACAGCTCTGCATTTTTAGTTTTGAGACAGGGTCTTTCTATGTAGTCCTGGCTATCCTGGAACTCCCTATGTAGACCAGGTTGTCGTGGAACTCGCAGAGATCCTTCTACTTCCTGAGTGCTGGGATGGAAAGAGTTCGACAATATCCCTGGCCTCCTCTGCTTCTAAAGCCCCAGTTTATCTGGGACTGTACTTCTCCAGACTCATCCAGGCGAGTCAGGCACAGCTGGGGACATTTGGCACATCTGATTTTCTAACTCTCACTTTGCTCTTCTACTTGAGCCACAGGATTGGCAATGTCTTGTAAGCTGTTTTCATTGCAGAAATCTCACTCTTTTTACTTTGTACTGAAAACTCAGTTTTTGAGTCTCAGAAATACCTCTCCTAATGTAGTCCTCTGGCTCAGCTTCTAGAAGTCTGCAAGGAAGGAGCCAAGAAACAACTATGCTCTGTTAATCTTGTGTGGTCTTTCTTCCCCATGACATTGGGCCAGAGTGCCTACCTGCAGTCTGTACATGGAGAGAAAGAAGCCCATTGTCTTCTGTGTCAGGAAGCAGAGATGAATGCTAGCACTCTGCCCACTTTCTCAGTTCTATTCAGTCTGAAACCTCAGCTCCAGGGATAGTGTTGTCCACATTTGAGTGGGTCTTCCCTTCTCAGGAAAACCTTTCTGAAAATATCCTCACAGAAAATACCTCTATGGTCACCTGCTGATTATAAATCCGGTCAAGTTGACAGTGAAGATGAACCATCAGAAATAAGGAACCTGCACAAAATCAAGAAAAAAAGGGAGATTGAGTCACACTGGTCAACTCAGAGGCAGGACAGAGCTCTGAAAAGTGAGCTGCAGAAGGGTCTAGAGAAACGTCATCATCCTGACAAGTGGGAGGAGAAAAAAATAAATCCAAACAGGAAAGGATCTTATAGTGTCTGTTTCATGCTTCATTCTACCTGGAGGAAGTGTGGACTGCCTAGGCCATACTCTTGATGACACTGTCCCCCTCAGTGCCACAGCTAGAAGGCAGGTCAGAGTGTTTGTCCTGGCTTTCCTCTAAGAGTATCCCTGTCTTCCAACATAATTTCTAATCTGTTGAATTAATTATGCCGATAACAAAACTCCCTTCCAGATCTGAACTAGTGTTTTAGCAGAGTTCAGTTTTGGAAATAGATGAAATAGATTATGTTTTCAGCTTTTCCTGCTTTCAATGATATTTTGTTGAAAAAAAAAAAAAACAACAAAAACACGAGCATTTATGTTGGCACTGTCATGCCAAACTAGATGCTTTATATTCTTTATTTGAACAGCATTTAACAATAATACAGGTGTTTTTTTTAATTTGGTAATTATCACAGGCATTTAGAATATTTTGAAAAGTTAGTTGTTTTTATGACTGAGTCATTGCCATTATTGTAAGCCAAGATCTCCACGTTAAAATTGCTTTGAAAAATGGTTGAAAGTAGTGGAGATAATGAAAACATGAATGAGGGACAAATCTTCACAGTGTCTTTGTGTAGTGTCTGCACCACACAGTTGGAAGGGATGGAAAGTGTTTCCAGAGCAGATGAGTAGATCCCTCAGAAGAAATGCGACTCTACAGTTGGCAAACGCCCGCCATACAGACCATGCAAATATGTATAAGATTTAACCTCAAAAGTCAAATTTAATAAATGCCCTGAAAGGAGCAGTGAGAAATAGTTTTCCTTTCCTGTGACTTATATTGGTGGCTACTGAGCAACTGTGTGAGAGAAGACCCGTGGCTGTCAGGGGCACTGGCAACTGTGTGAGAGAAGACCCGTGGCTGTCAGGGGCACTGGCAACTGTGTGAGAGAAGACCTGTGGCTGTCAGGGGCACTGGCAACTGTGTGAGAGAAGACCCGTGGCTGTCAGGGGCACTGGCAGAAGGGTGGTGGTGCTGGTGCCACGCTCTTCCTATCTTTGGTATAAAACATCAGGAAAAGCTGAATAAAGAAAGAAAAACTTGGGGCTGGAGAGGTGGCTCCAAAGGTCCTGAGTTCAATCCCCAGGTAACCACAAGGTGGCTCATAATCATCTATGATGAGATCTGGTGCCCACTTCTGGCCTCCAGGCAAGCATGCAGGCAGAACACTGTATACATAATTAACAAAAATAAATCTTATTTTTTTAAAAAAAGGAGACACTAAATAGATTAATCTAAAAATAATCAAAATGTCTTTCCAACTTGACACATTAGTAATTTAAGGGGATCATATGAAAAGCTCTGCACTATGGACACTGAGGAGCGAAAGCTGTTGGATAGAGCTGAGACCACTTCAAATCCATGGAGACTCATGTTTGAGGCCGGAATGTCAAAACTCATTTTCTTCTGTTTCGGCAGAAAAAAAATTATTAACAGTGATGTGTAATGATAAAATGGACACTTCCATTGCTGAGATCATTTAAATGTATTTTATGCCATGTCTGTTTCATGATTGTATAGGAATGCTTGAATTATTACATCAAGTGACTAAATGCTGAGTAGCTTAAATAAATTTTTTTTCTCATAGTTTTGTGTGTTGGAAGTGTAGAAAGTCCAGTTCAGGAGGCCTATAGGGTTGAGTTTTCAGGTGTGGTCAGTACCCCTTGATCTGCCTTCCCAATCCCTTTTTGTTGTGAACACATGTGGAGGGATGAGGGCAGGCTTTCTGTATTATAAGGGCACCAGATCTATGGGATTAGGTGCCTGCCCTTATAATTTGGTATAACCTTCATTATATCTTTGAAGGTCTTATCTCCAAGTGCAGCCACTTAGGGAACCAAGGCTTTCACTTAAAGATTTGGGGAGACAGAGTTCAGCCTGAAATGCTGATCTTTGCCTTTAGTTGCATATAATCTCTCTCAAAGGGGCTGGCACTTGAGCTACTTCCTGCCAGAGACAGAACCATTCTTTCCAGAATAGGGAGGCAAAGAGATTCTCAGATTGCTGAGCACTTATAGCTACAGCCACAACCTTCTCTAACTCTTTCCCCATTTCATTATCTACTTCTTTCCATCAACTGGGTGGGCATCAATCATATTTTCAAACTGTTCTAAGAGCATTAGTATAGTATTAATCCAGCAACATGGCTACTCTGGGAAGGGATCACTGGAATACAGACACACCCTTAGTGCACACCTTTGATCCAAACAATGATACCTAATTGAGGAGCAGACAAATTGATGAATCAGAGGAAGATTTAATAGAATAAGTCAGAGAACAAACAGGCTACTTAAGAGCGGTTTAGGGAAAGAGGGTGAGTGTTGAGTTCAGTGTTCAGTGCAGTTCAGTGGAGCTCAGTTGAATTCAGTTGAGTTTGTGTAGTTCCATTCAGTTCCTGTGGTCAGTGCAGTCAATGAAGTTCAGGTCATGGAATCCAGAGGCAGTTTTTCCAAGCAGAGCAATTCAGTCAGAAGCTGGATTGAATCAGTCAGTTTGGAGAGGAGTTTGAGCCAGAATAGCTGAATTGAATCAACCAGCCAGAGTTTAGAAAGAGCTAGAAAGGATGAATTTATTCAGCAGAAGCAGAAAACATTCTAGGTCTAGGTTAGCAGATAGAGTCAGGAAGCTGAAATCTTCAAGGTCTGGGCTTATAGAAGATCAGATTTTATGGAGGCTAGAAGCTTACAGGTGTTAGCCTAGGTATACTTAGAACAGAGCTAGAAACATGCCGGACACAGACCAAGCCATGTATTTGTGAAGGTTTGGTACCACTCTCATCTCATCCCTTCATCTGCAGAAATAAAAACATTTAGACAGTAGTGTTTTACAGCCATGCTGTTTCAAACATTTATTTATGAGAATTTTGCCTTCATCTATGTATACATCCTGTATATGTGTTTGGTACTTGTGGAAGCTAGACAAGTTTATGGATGTCCTGGAACCAAAATTAGAGATGGCTTTGAGATATTATACAGGTGCTCAACAATGAATTTGGATCTTTTGGGTAGTTCAAATGAGAATGACCCCCGTAGGTTCATGTATTTGAGTAATTGATTCCCCAGTTGGTTGAGCTGTCTGGAAAGAAGTGGGAGGTGTGGCCTTATTGGAGGTGCGTTACTGCAGGTAGCTTTGAGGTTTCAGAAGGCCTACATCATCCTCAGGGTATCTCTCTCTACTTCTTTGTGGATCAAGATTCCTCTTTGCTGTTCCTGCCACCACACCTTTGCTCTGCCATCATCAATGCTGACCCTCTGAAACCATAGCCCAAATGAAATGTTTCCTTTCAAATGTTGCCTTGGTCTTGGTGTTTTATCAAGGCAATTGAAAAGTAATTAAGACATATTATATGGTAGATTTTTGGCATCTTTTGTGGTGGCCTTAATAAATACTTAGAACATAAGGTAGTTGATTTTCAGGAGACCTTGGGATAATATACTTGGCGTTTCTTTGTCAACATCTGCTGTTATCAAGATCACTGCAAAAGTAGCTTATTTGCTCTTTAGGGACCATGGGAACATAGATTATGGGCTTCCATGTGGTTTCTGGAATCAGCACTGACCACAAACTGGGCTGCCAGTCGCAGTAAGGCTATGGACCTGCCCAGTGTTTGGTGACCTTACACACATCAACACAGACCTGGAGTAATATGGACCCAGACATGGCCCTCTGTGGCAACAAGGACCCGGCCATGACCCAGACATGATAGACTTGGGTGGCAGCGCAGGGCCCTCAGATTAGCATGGCCCTTAGCGGCAGGATAGCCCATGTTCATCAACACAGCTCCTGGCTGCAGCACAGACCAGGGATATCCACATGGCCCTCAGTGGCAGCACAAGCTTGGACGCTACCATCAATCCAGGTGGCACATCAATATGCCCCCTGCAGCAGCATTGCCCGTGGACATCAGCATGGCTTCAGTCCGGGGCACAGACCACAGACATCTGTGTGGCCCTTGGTGGTAGCACAGGCATAGACATCAATCCAGACCTGGCTGCAGTAAGACCAAGACCAGATCAGTATGGCCCCAGTGGCACTGCAGCCTGAGAACATAAAAATGGCTTCAGGCTGGGGAACATGCCACAGGCATCTGTGTGGCCTTTGGTGGTAGCACAGGCTATGGACATCAACACAGACTCAGCTGCAGTAGGACTCAGACATGGCCCTCAGTGGCAGCACAGGCCTGAACATCACTATGGACCCACAGTGGCAGAACAGACTACCGACATCCATGTGTCTGCCATTTCTTTCTAACTGAAGAATCCTGGATAAGCAATGAGAATAAGTTTATCTATACAAATATAAAAGCAAATCAAACATTGAAGTTACTAAATAATTCCACTTAAATCCCGATTTCTATAATGTTTCTTCTTGTGAAAAAAATGTTAATAAAATTCTTACCTAAGTGAACTTACAAAATAAAGTTACTCTAATAAGTTTATACTAATGAATAATGTTCTTTATACTCACTTATTTAAAAATCTCATTTGAGAGGCTTGGCTGTTAAAGCAAGTTTGGAAAGCAGGTGTCTGTCTCCTGGATAATCTGTGTGGCACGTGCTGGTGAACAGTACAGCTCACACTGGTCACATGGCGAAAACAGAACAAAGAACGGTGTCATGATGCTAATGAAGAATGTCGGAATTGCAGGTAGGTAGGAATACATATCAGGTGAGTGCCCTTGAATCACTAATTTTACAGTCTGACAGTGAACAGTCTTTCATTATAAATCATTAGAATTAGAATTAAAAAATATTAGTGTCTGGAGTTGAGTTGGGCAGGGACATTAATATGAGTATTTGGTATTAAGATGAGAGCTCAGTAGGAAACTTCCTAATGGAAATGTCACTGATAGTAATTACTCCTTTCCAGTCAAGCAGCTCTTTGATTTTCTTCCAGCATTAGGGGACCAGGCAGCCTGGCAGACCCAGTGAAACAAGAGGATGATTTAGGAAGCTGAGGACTCTGGAAGGCTAGCTAGGGAATTTGGAGACAGCAGCAGCTTGATTTGATATTTGGATCATTTGGAGAGTATCCTGGGACATTCCTTCACATCATGAATCATGAATTCAATAGGGGAAAACTGGTATGGGACACTAAGAAATAGAATTCCAGGAAACGAACTAGGTTAATATGGAGGGGCTGGGGGGACCAGGCAAGTTCAAGGTTAAACTAATGAGCCTCTGGCTCTCTTAGTTTCTGCTGAGATTTTTTTCCTAGTGCTGGCAAGGAGGGCAATGTCCCTTGAAAGGCTGTGGGAGGGTGTGTGGAATCACCTTTTCTGTGGTCAGCGTGTGTATCGATCACCCATCAACACTTAGGCAATCTCAATGTAGAAACGGCTTTCTGCCTAGCCCCTGTCCCAAACTATCTTTCTTTAGTCCTTTTTTTTTCTTTAAATTAGTTTTGTGACTCCTTAGAGATAGCATTAGCATCATTCTGCTTTCAAGATATTTGCTTCCAAGTTGAAGGTGAAATTTCTGATAATCGGATGGTCTCTTGTTGAAGGGTGCACACATGTGCCTTCCATTCTTCAGTTTTCTACTGTAATTATCTCCTCTCCTTTTCTGACCTCCCCTGACACAGAAAAAGCCTTTCAATCTCAAAATGAAGAGATTAAATGAGATCACTTGCCTTTTCTTTTTCTTTCTTTTCTTTCTTTCTTTCTTTCTTTCTTTCTTTCTTTCTTTCTTTCTTT
>NW_026592510.1:15067059-15097567 GCF_907164565.1 Psammomys obesus | reverse complement strand
TTTCTTTCTTTCTTTCTTTCTTTCTTTCTTTCTTTCTTTCTTTCTTTCTTTCTTTCTTTCTTTCTTTTTTTTTTCTTCAATGTTAGAAAATTTGTTCATGGAGAATTTGTAAGAGTGACACCAGAGATAATAAATTACCTGTGCTTATATGTGATGAGTAATGCTAGGATTGAGTTCTGTTTGCAAATGGAAATCTCACTTATGACAATGCACATGCACAAACACACCTACATGGCAGCATGTCAAAAGGTTACGTATGCTTAAAGTTTACACGTGTGCAGTTGCTCAAATGTTTTCAGTACACACCAGTTTTGTTCCTCAAAAGGGAATACTGTAGTTACCCTCTGTAAAAGTAAGCAAATTTCTGTGTTAGTAAGCTGATGTGATGCTTGGTATCTTTTGGGTTGATTTCTGAGCAATCAGAGACAACAGGGATCTTCTCTATTTTTGTTTCTGTGGGTTTATAACGGTTCAAATGGGAGTAATTCAAAATGTTGTTTCTGTGAGTTCAATAATTCCATCTCCACTTAGAAATAAAATGATAGGTATTTTTTTTTTTAAAAAAAGAAACTAAATAATGCATCACCTGATGGAATGAGGATATACTGCTAAAATTCACATCAAAAAGCATACTCTATCACACTGCTCGGTTCTCAGAGCTGTTCCATTAGTGCCCCTTTAACATGTAATATTTCCCAATTAAATGTGTTTGTAAGAATTATTCATTTTAATAATTAAAGAGCTTCCCCAGCTCCCTGAAGAGCGTTGCCATGGAGGCCCAGCCCCACTGCTGGGAATAATCACAGCATGTTAACGTGAAAAGGGGGTGACAGTTGAAATGTTGGTACTCCTGATAAGTGGAGCTAACTCATCTCGATGGCTGGGTCCCTAGACAGCTAGGAAGTGGCCTTTATTGCGGCAGGTGGTGATGTAGGTTAGTTTTGTGGCTGCACTGAAGTGAACAATTTGTCAACTGCTAGATTCTGTAAAGTGACATGAGAAGGCTTTGTCTTCAACACTACTTAACTACCAGGCAAACATTTCCCTGTTGAGTTTTTTTATGCTTTGGGATGCCATAAAAATTATCAAAGAAAATGTTCTTTTATTTTGAGTAAAAAAATAAATAAATAGCCTTGGGGTTTTGAGAAGCACTGATACAAAGGTGGACTTTGAGAAGGGGCCATAAAGCAAATGTGATGGAGTTATGTCTGAATGTGGGTCTCTGGGCTGGTGGAGAGTAATACGAGAGGACTTCTTGGGTGTAAAATGCTGCCAGCTACAACCACAGCATTAGGAGATCAATAATTCTAAGCATTTAAATTCCAATTATAAGTCTTAGCATGGAGGCACATAATTGCAAGTTTAAAGGAAAGCTGTCCTATATAATGTGACCTTATTTCAAAAAAGAATAACAAATCAAAAATACTAAACACAAGTTACACATTTCCGTAAGGCCAAAGGTCTTTCCTGCTGCAAAAAAAAAATGAGAAGAATAAAGGCAAGGACATATTGCCAAGTCTGTTACTTATAACAATCAAAATAACAAAATAACCAATGATCAGGGGATAATTTCTGAGTATAACATTTAGAGAGCTGATTCATCCTACTCGGGCTTACAGAGCCTGAGTTCAAGACCATGATATTTTGCTAACTTAGCAATAGCTGCAGCCATCCTTCTGGAGTGTCTGTCCTGTGCCTGTGGTGATTACACCTCAGGACTATTCATCATCGTGACATTTTCAAATCCTTCTTGTTTTCACTCATGTGATTCCGATGACAAAGCATGGAGGCAAATAGAGCTATTTTTATAGTAATTATACTTAGACATCATGAGGTTTTTCTAGTTTCTACATCTCATCTTTAATTTCTAGAATTTTATTATGGGAAGTATTTTATAGAGTTCTGTTTTTCTTTCTTTTTTTTTTTTTTGTTGTTGGGGAAAAAAAACAACTAAACTAGACTAAATCCAACCTGTCTTAGTTTTGTGGTCTCCCTGGTCTTTAAACCTCTCTTTGCTTAGCTCTGCCTGGCAAGAGACAAGGTTACTTAAGAGCCATCTACGTGACATGGAGAGGACAGAAGCTCCACAAGGACCAAATATATCTGGGCACAGGGATCTTATATGAGACTGTTTACCCAACCAAGGACCACATATGAATATAACCTAGAACTTCTGTTCGGATGTAGCCTGTAGGAGCTCAGGAGTAAGGGGAACAGGGACTATTTCTGACGTCAACTCATTGGCAGGCTCTTTGGCCCCCCCCCCCAAGGGAGGAGCAGCCCTGCTAGGCCGCAGAGGAGGACTTTGCAGCCAGTCCTGAAGATACCTGATAAACCAGGGTCAGATGAAAGGGAAGGAGGTCCTCCCCTATCAGTGGACTTGGAAAGGGACAGGGAGGAGATGAAGGAGGGAGTGTGGGATTGGGAGGAAATGAGGGAATGGGATACAGCTGGGATACAGATTTAATAATATGTAACTTAAAAAAAAAAGAGCCATCTAAGAACAAATGCAAGATGAACTGGATGCCCTAAAGTGTTTCCCTTCTTTTCCATCTTCAGCTGTTAATGTGGAAAATGAAAAAATGAAAGTGAGAAAAAGGGCCTAAGACTGAAGGGAATATGGAGTGGTTAGCTCTGGTTCTGAGACTCTGCCTGGAGAAGACAGAATTGAGAGCTCACTTGCTAGGTTCATGGACAATGGGGAGATCAAGTAAGGTCTGACAAATCTGGGAGGGGGCTTGCTCAGAATTCTCATCTACGAGGTGCCACATTGTTGTTATGATATGTGAAAGGAAGGCCAGAAGCCTGAGACAGGAGAGCCACCTCTCCATACATCCTCTCCCCCAGTGGATCTGACTCTGTCTCATCAGACCACACCTTCACATTCTCTGTAATCTATAAACTATCTTGATAAGTATCTCCTATACATTATAGTTGTTTTTTTTTTTTTCTAAAGAAAGCTTACAGTTGACATTGTAGCTCAGTCTTTCTCTATATCGTGGCCTTGTGACATAATAAGATACATATACATACATACATGTATGTTGGTATTTGCCTTAAAACTGTTGTAATATCGTGATTACAGAAGCATCTTTTGTCAGTCATAATCAGTGCTCACTTTATGCTACCAAGGTGACTGTTGGTCCCAACAACAATCTCAGGATGGGATGAAAGCTAGAGGCTGAATTAAACACCAGTGTTTTAATCAACCACGCAAAAGTCACGGAGCCTTTAAAGTCCCCAAACATTGGGATTTAGGTGAGTGAGCAATGCTGTATGGTGGTGACCATATTGAGGTTTTGGTGAATGGTGTGTCTATGGAGGCTCTGGAAGTGCTTCATGACATTTCCTACACCTTTCCTAATATACACCTTCCATTTGACTGTTCTTAAGTTGCATCCATTTTATGAAAGAAAGAAAGAAAGAAAGAAAGAAAGAAAGAAAGAAAACAAAACAAAACAGCAACCCCCACCCCAGTAACTATATGTAAACTTTTCTTTGGATTTTGTGATAAAGCTTCAAACCTGAGGAGGAAGTCAAGAAAATTTCTGATTTGTAGCCAAGTGGTCCAAAATATGAATGGTCTATGTTTGCCTCCACCATCTAAAAAGTACGGGTAGTTAGTCCTGTGGGGACAAAGCCATTAACTGTAGGGTCTGTGTGAACTCCAAGTAGCTAGTGTGAGAAGTGAATTGAATGAAGGACACCCCATTAGTGTGAAGGGAGTTGAACAACTGGTCAGTATGGGGAAAATATCACACACATTTGGTGTCAAAGGTCACAATGGGAGAGAAAAACAGTCATATTTGGCAGTGTGTAGGCATGACTGATTTCCATATGTATCAAGTACTAGAAATAACTTACTAATTAATAACTTTCAATCCAAGAGCATATACTCCAATGTTTGTAACATCCTATAGCCATTCTCAAATAGTAGAGAGATTTGCCATCGATGGTTTGCCCCTCAAGAAATCCTGTTTGCAACCATGCTGCTCTGCATATTTCCAGATAATCATGGCCTTCTAGTTACTTGGCTGGCTTGATCAGGAGACATTTATTTGCAAGGAATGAAACTAATTCTAAAATGAATTACATTTTAAAAAATGCATACCTAATTTTGTGTGTACCAGGAATTACTAGGCAGAAGTATGGCCTCTTTGTAGGAGGTTGGCGCTTAGAAGTGTTACAGAGAGCCTGGACATACTCTCAAAAATTTCCCCCAGAAATTCATCACATTTGGTGAATTCTCTCCCTGGAGCATCTATAGACAGTCTTTTGGTATCGATGTGACCCACTAAAGTAATTTTCAAATGACAGCTTTACTCACAAATTTCTTGTATTGAATTGTCTGGTGCTGGCAGCCAAATGAGTTGGGCCCTGTGTCAGTCTCGCAATTTAGCCGTGAAGGACAGAAACTACCGTGGCTAATTTATTACATCTTAATTTATTTACGTGGGGTGTGTATGCAGGAAGCACACACGTACCTTAGTGGTGTGTGTAGGTGTACATGAGTGTGCGTCTGTAGGTCAGAGGACAACTTGTGTGAGTTAGTTGTCTTCGTCTACCATGTGGCTCCTGAAAACTGAACTCGGGTTGTCAGGCATGGTGGCAAACATTCTTACTGCCTGAGTCCTCTTGTTGGCTCTATCTATGCGAAAAGGGCTGTCCTGGCTGTTTCTGTTTTTCCCAGGGTGGCACAGGAACCTCCATTTAGAAAACGCTGACATTAGATTGCCTGTAGGCAAGTATGTGCAGCATTGATTGCTAAATGATAAAGGAGGGCCCAGGTCACTTCAGGTAGTACAAGCACCTTGGAGCAAGAACTCCTGGATGACAAAAACAAGCAAACAAACAAACAACAACAAAAACAAACAAATAAATAAACAAACAAACAAACAAAAAGCAGGTCAAGAAAAGTGATGGAGAACAAGCCAAACGGCTTCTGCTTCAATTTTTGTCTCCGCGTTTCTGTCTTCAGTTCCTGCCCTGACTCCTGTATAGAGTGTGACCTGAGAGTTGTAAGAGTAAATAAACCCTTTCCAAGCTTCTTTGGAGTGTGGTGCTTTATTACAAACAGAGATATATGCTTCTCACTAGGTCTCCCAGGGCAGAAAATTCCATCAAAATAAGGAAGTTTAGATTCAGAGGAGCCAAAACAATAGCAAGAACAAACTAAAAAACAAAAACCCAGACAGAAATTTCAAAACAAGTGGCCGCTAGGTCCAGGGACTTACTTCGTTTCCCTGGAATGAATATGAACAGTCAGTCCTGACTTGGCTGTCTATGCCTGGATCAATTATCAGTAAGCTCAGCTACAGGGATCAGCTTTCCAAGGCCATGAGTGGGTGACTTCTTCCCCAAGAGGTAGTGTGTGGAGTCATGGCTAGGTCATCCTATTTTCTCTTCAAATGCCAGCTTATGATTGATGTCACGAGGTGACACAGGTGCTTTGTGGTTTCTTTGGCAGACTGTATCCTGTGCCCTCCATCTCGTATTACTTCTTAGTTTGCATGAGTAGAACACATGCATGAGTATGTCTACATTTATATGTTCCTTTGCCTTCCTGGGACAGTATTGGTTGCTTGGGGATGTTTAATATCCTTATCACAGAACTTTCTCAGAAGGCCAAATAACCTTTCCTGTTTAGATAGTAAAATTCAAGTCTACTTACCTGGTCATCTGAAATCATAGCTAATGAATAGACTTTGATAAAGGTCTGGCGTGTACAGCTTTTGAGAGCATCTGCCTAGCTGTCTCAGATCGGTAAAGTATGGAAGTGGAACACAAGCCCTTGGGTAATGGGATACTGATGTGTTAGTTTTTGCTAAAACAAATCCCTGGGACAGACTAAAGGAGAAAGGCTTACTGGGGCTCTCCCTGTCAGAGGTGTCCTTCTGTGGTGGGCTGGCTCTATTGTTTCTGTGGTAGGGTAGAGTTGCTCACCAACTGCCGTTTAAGAAGCATGCACGGAAGAAGAGGAGAAGGCAGGTACATTTCCCCCAGGTATATCCTTCAGTGACCCCCCCCCCCCCATGGGCTCCTGTGTAAAAGTTTCTATGATCCGAATAATACTGCCAAATTATGAATCAGAGAATTAACCTATAGATTATGTCAGAACCCTCGTGATTCACATCTCTATTGAATCTGTAACATTGGGAGTAAGTCTTCAACATAGGAGATTTCTGAGGTCATTCCATATTCAAGCCATATCAATCTTTAAATAAGAAAACATCACAAAGATGTTTGCGCTTTCAAAAATCTATTATCTCCTAGGCATGGTGTCATATGTCACGGAAATTGGTTTTTCTTATTTTGGGGAGCACAGCTCCTGACAGATTAAATAAACTCTCATTGGCATACAAATAATAAACAAATGCCACATACATGGCAAACATCGTATATACCCCCATCCTTTTAAAATCTGGTGATTTGAATACTTTAGCATTACCAGACTGTATTCCTTGCCCCAAATTATAGCCTCCATCCCAAGAGAGGTTTTACAAACATTTAATTTAATAAAGTATTCTGCGACTGTTTCCAGAGTTCCTGTTTGGGGCCGGAATTTTAACAAGTACAACTGGGTATTTTTTCTGAGTTACATAAATGGTGCCAGGAGCAACAATTATTTTTAATGTGTTCGGTTATTCATACTTTAGAGAAGGGGAAACAGAACTCATGGGAAACACCAGAGTTGATAGGAAATCAAAGCAGAGAAAAAGGAGCAAAGCTGGGCATTATGGGAAATCTTGTTACAACTGTTGGAGAGAGCAAAAGATTTTGTTAATTATATATAGTTGGATTTGAAGAGTATGAGGTAGACATATCAAATGTGAAGGCATATAGATCTTGGAAGGGCAATGCAGGAGTTTAGACGTGGATGAGCAACACTTAAAGTTGCTCAACGTCCTTAGTCATCCGGGAGATGCAAATCAAAACGACCCTGAGATTTCACCTTACACCCATCAGAATGGCTAAGATCAACAGCTCAAGTGACAACACATGCTGGAGAGGTTGTGGAGAAATGGGAACCCTCCTCCACTGCTGGTGGGAATGTAAACTTGTACAACCACTCTCGAAATCAATCTGGCACTTTCTCAGACAATTAGGAATAGCGCTTCCTCAAGACCCAGCTATACCACTCCTAGGCATATATCCAAAAGATGGTCAAGTACACAATAAAGACATTTGCTCAACCATGTTTGTAACAGCTTTATTTGTAATAGCCAGAACCTGGAAATAACCCAGATGCCCCTCAACTGAAGAATGGATACAGAAATTATGGTACATTTACACAATGGCGTATTAGTCAGCAATAAAAAGCAAGGAAATCATGAAATTTGTGGGTAAATGGTGGGAACTAGGAAAGATCATCCTGAGTGAGGTATTCCAGAAGCAGAAAGATACACAAGGTATATACTCACTTATAAGTGGATATTAGACATATAATATAGGATAAACCTACTAAAATCTGTACACCTAAAGAAACTAAGACGGAGGACACCAGCTAAAATGCTCAATCCCCATTCAGAAAGACAAAGAGGATGGACATCAGAAGAAGGAGAAAACAGGGAACAGGACAAGAGCCTATCACAGAGGGCCTCTGAAAGGCCCTACCCTGCAGGGTATCAAAGCAGATGCTGAGATTTATAGCCAACCTTTGGGCAGAGTGCAGGGAATCTTATGAAAGAAGTGGAAACAGTAAGACCTGGAGAGGACAGGAGCTCCACAAGGAGAGCAACAGAGCCAAAAAATCTGGGCACAGGGGTCTTTTCTGAAACTGATACTCTGACCAAGGACCATGCATGGAGATAAGCTAGAACCCCTGCACAGATATAGCCCATGACTGTTCAGTGTCCAAGTGGGTTCAATAGTAATGGGAACAGGGACTGTCTCTGACATGAACTTACTGGCCTGCTCTTTGATCACCTCCCCCTGAGGGGGAAGCAGCCTTACCAGGCCACAGAGGATGACAATGCAGCCACTCCTGATGAGACCTATAGACTAGGATCAGAAGGAAGGAGAGGAAGACCTCCCTTATCAGTGGACTTGGAGAGGGGCATGCATGGAGAAGGGGGAGGGAGGGTGGGACTGGGAGGGCAGGAGGGAGGGGTTTATGGGGGGATACAAAGTGAATAAAGTGTAATTAATAAAAATAAAAGATTTTTCAATGATCTGCAGTTATCTGCTTTCATGAATTCTGATCATCCGAATCCACCTGGAACAGATATGCTGTGTCTCAGAAGTCATATGATGGCTGAGGGTACAGTTCAGTGGTAGAACAATTGCCTAGTGAGTGTTAGGCCCTGTGTTCTATCTCCAGCTTTGCAAAAACAGAAGGAAAAAAGTTGCATTTGAAAAGCAGGAACATAATTACACCATAGAACAGATTGCTGGGGAACGCATGTCTGACAACATGGTTGTGGGTAAGAGATATTAGAAGAAATGATCCCATTTTGGTAAGGAGGGAACATGACATATGAAACATTTGGCCGTTTTTGTACTAGGCAGACTTAAGACATATCGCTCTGATGTATTCCTTGTCGTAGAATTTTCCTTGTAAAGGCAAATACTTGTGTTCAAGTGCATGTGTCCCTCCTGTAATCACTCCTGATAAGAGAAAATTCATGATGAAAGCCCTCAATATGATAAAATATCCGGCTCTAACACTTTCAGTATCCAACTGAGTGTTGGGTAAGCAAGGATTATGTGTCAGAGACTGGATGCTTTATGCTCTGAGACTCCTGTGTGCGCTATCGCGGTTGCTCAGAGCCGCCTTTGCTCTCAATGTAGCCATGGAAATGAACGACTGAGACAGTGCGTTCCTGTCTTTATGCTTTATTTATGGACTTAAACACAATTTTGTTCATTTTCTTGTTAGCTACCAAAAAAAAAAAATACAAACACTGAGGCTTGAGAGATGGCTCAGTGGTTAAGAGCACTGTCTGCTCTTCCAGAGGTCCTGGGTTCAATTCTCAGCAACCACATGGTGGCTCACAACCTTCTATATTGGGGTCTGGTGCCCTCTTCTGGCATGCAGGTGTACATGCAGTCAGAGCACTTATATACATAAAATAAATAAATAAATCTTAAAAAAAATACACACACTACTCCCAGGTTCATGAACTATGAAAAAAAAAAAAAGGGTAGTGGTGCAGATTTGGCACATGGATGGGGATTTTACCAATCCTACCTTTAATCCTTTTAATTATTTGCCCTTCTCTTATGCTTTCTGGTTAGAATTAAATACAGTTTTAAGAGGTATATAACAAGCTTGCTTTAAAATATTATGATCTTGGCCTGGGCACTTAGCTCAGGGGGAGAGGACTTTTGGGGCATGTACAATGCCCCATGTCTCATCCTCAGCATCACAAAACCAAACAAAAAGTAAGATGCTTTAAGCTAAGATTCCACAGTCCTTACCCATTCAAGTGTGTATAGCTTCAATTTATAGTATCAAAACCATACAGTATAGATACACCTGGCCAGGGTCATAGGCTGGTATGTAGCTACTATTATTAATTCATTGTTTTTGTTTTCTCAGATTAAAAACACATTTCCTAATCCCTTCTTCTTTCTTCCCTTCTCATTTTACACCTAATTTGTATGTTATATATATAATCTTCTTTGGAAAAGACATTTGCCGTGATTCAAGCAATCCCTCTGTTTGCTTTGGGTTTCTTACTCTTGAAATGAAAGAACACACATTTTAGTCCCAGATGAATAAGAGGGGGGAAAAGTAAATGGAGTTGAACATCAGCCAAAATACAGGCTTTGCATAAGATACCCAACTCATTTCCCTTAGCTTTGTCTGCTCTGTTAATTTTCTGCCAGTTGCTTATGTTCTCACAAATCTCATACATCCTGTCCATGCAAAGGCAGAGACAGTGAGAGCTTGTATTCAAACTAAGCAAACAGAAAGCTCTCATGTGTTTGCACCGTCATGATAAAAAACATCATTTGTAATTCAGCTTAGATGCTGATGAGGTTGTATGTATTCATTTGTCCATAGATAGTGCTGTGTAGACTAGAGTAGGATTCTAAATGTCTATATCATAGAGTATATGACCACAGAGAGTATGAAGTTAAATAACACTCTCAGATATATTTAAATAAAGAATTGCTCTCTGGAGGTGGAAGGAGGATTCCGAGTCCAAAGCCTATCTACACTGCATAGTAAGTTGGAGGCCAGCCTGGGTTCCATCAGACATTCTCTCTCCCAGGCTCCTTTCCTCCCCATTTATTTTCCTCCTTCCTTTCTTATTTCTCCTTCAGTGTGTGTGTGAGTGAGTGTGTGTGTTTGTGTGTGTGTGTGTGTCTGCCAACTTTGGGGGTCAGTTCTTGCCTTCTCCTTTGTTTGAGACAGGTTCTCTCTGTTGTTAGTTACATATGCCAGTCTGGTTGGCCCAAGAGTCTCCTGTAATCTGCCTCCCAGCATCAGGCTTCCTTGTGGGTTATGGGATCTGAACTCAGATCATCAGGCTAGTGTATCAAGCACTTAACCCACTGACCCACTTCTCCAGCTCAAATGCACATATTTACAGACCAGAGAAACAGGAGTTTTATTTACAAAATGAAGCTTACACCCAGAAAAGGTCTGCTTCCCCTGGCAGTATTTCCCCATTTGAGAAATGTCATGACAGAAGTGATATTTTGGTGAGACAAATGGAACTCACTTAGAATCTTCCTTCCTTCCTTTCTTTTTTTCTTTCTTTCCTTTTATCATGAGTGATGTCTGTGGAGTAGTATAACTTGAATACTGTGCCACATAAGACAATTGATGAAGGAGATATATGTTGCTACTTATGTTCTTTATTCAAAGATGATTTAAGCACTTGACTTAAAGTCACGTATGGTTTTAAGCTTGCAAGTTTATACTTTAAAAAATTTACTGTTTATTAGACACATAAACACACACATTAATAGAAATGAGCAAACTTGTGATGACTAGAGAAAAGGAAAGACACTCTTTGGCTTTTCTTTGCAAAATTTATGTTGGAAAATAATCTTTGTCAAACAACCAGTTTTAGCAATGAAGATTAAATACTGCATGTGCATTATTTAATTTAGCATGTGCACTAAATGAGATTACTGTCATTATCATCACATACAGATGAAGGAACTGCAATTGGCTGCAGTTGCTTACGGACAACATGAAAAACTGGCATCATGCAGATTAGGGCCACAGATGGTCTGAACCCCAGGACCATGCTCATTTGGTCTATTACTATGTCTTCTAGAGACTCACAGTAACTCCCATTGGAGATAGGAGGGGTTTTAGAGGTGAGAGTTTCTCTTTTTCCTGTTTCTTGTAGCATTGCTCCTGAGGCTGATAAAGAGTCCGCTTAGAGCTGATTTAGCCTCATCTATCCTCCAGGCCTGCAGCTTCCCTGGAACAGTGTGGTCATTGCTTTTGTGTGTGTTGTACTTCTTGCTTTACATGAGAAGATGAAACATGCAGGCACGGGAGACCTTTCCATCTTCTGCTGTCTTCTTCAATTTCTTTCTTCAGACTTGAAGTTGTTTTTGATTTCTTTTTTTTTTTTTTTCTGTCATACAGGTCTTTCACTTGCGTGGTTAGAGTTACTCTAAGATATTCTATATTATTTGTGGCTACTGTGAAGGGTGTTGTTTCCATAATTTCTTTTTCAGTCCATTTATTGTTTGAATAAAGGAGGGCTACTGGTTTTTGTTTTGTTTTGTTTTGGAGTTAATTTTGTTCCAGCCACTTTGATGAAGTTTTTTATAAGTTGTGGGAGTTCCCTGGTAGAATTGGGGGGGGGGTTGCTTACATATACTACCATATCATCTGCAACTAAAAATACTTTGACTTCTTCCTTTCTAATTTGTAACCCCTTGATCTTCTTTAGTTGCGT
This sequence comes from Psammomys obesus, assembly GCF_907164565.1. Taxonomy (NCBI): domain Eukaryota; kingdom Metazoa; phylum Chordata; class Mammalia; order Rodentia; family Muridae; genus Psammomys; species Psammomys obesus. The sequence continues at coordinate 15,085,694 of NW_026592510.1, read as the reverse complement.
TATTGCTTCAGCTAGAACTTCATGATCATGGATTGGTAGGATTAACATAGGAAAAATGGCCATCTTTCCAAAAGCAATCTGCATATTCAATACAATTCACATCAGAATTCCAACAAAATTCTTTACAAACTTGGAAAGAGCAACTCTCAACTTCACATGGAAAAAAAAAACCCAGGAAAATTAAAACAATCTTGTACAATAGAAGAACTTGTGGAGGTACCACCATCCCTGATTTGAAACAGTCCAACAGAGCAATAACATAAAAGCCACATGATACTGGCAAAAAAACAGACTGGTATATCAAGGAATAGAATTGAAGACCTAGAAATAAACCCCCACACCTCAGGAAACTAGATTTTTGACAAAGAAGTCAAAACCATACAATAGAAAAAAGAAAGTATCTTCAACAAACGGTGCTATTCTCACTGGATGTCTGCATGTAGAAAAATGCAAATAGATCCATATCTATCACCCAGCACAAAATGCAAGTGGATCAAAGACCTCAACATAAAACTAGATACACTATATCTAATAGAAGAGAAAGTGGGGAATAGCTTGATTGCGTTGGCATGGAAACAACTTTCTGAACAGAACACCAACAGTTCAGGCTCTTAAAATCAACAATTAAGAAATGGGACCTCATGAAATGAAAACTTCTGTAAGGCAAAGGTCACTGTCAATAGAACAAAAAGGCAGCTTACAGATTGGGAAATGATCTTCACCAACCCTACATCCAACAGGGGACTAATACCCAGAATATATAAAGAACTCAAGAAATTAAACACCAACAAACCAAATAACTCAATTTAAAAATGGGGCACAGAGTTAAACAGAATTCTCAACAGAGGAATTTCTAATGGTGGAGAAGCACTTAAAGAAATGCTTAGTCCTTAGTCATCAGGGAAGATCAAAATGACACTGAGATTCCATCTTACACTAGTCAGAATGGTTAAGATAAAAAAATATAAAAAAAATCAAGTGACATGCTGATGAGGATGGAGTGCAAGGGGAACATTCCTCTGTTGCTGGTGGGAGTGCAAACTTGTACAACTACCATGGAAGTCATCAGTCTGGCCTTTTCTCAGAAAATTGGGAATGGTCACAAGACCCAGCTATATGTCCACTGCTGGACATATACAGAAAAGATGCTCCACCACATCACAAAGACACTTCCTCAGCTATGTTCATAGCAGATTTACTCATAATAGCTAGAAACTGGAAACAACCTATATGTCCCTCAACTGAAGAATGGGTAAAGAAAGTGTAGTCCATTTACACAATGGAATACTACTCGGCTATTAGATACCAGAAAACCATGCAATTTGCAGGAAAATGGATGGAACTAGAGAAGATCATCCTGAATGAGGTAACCTGGACCAGAAAGACATGAATGATATGTACTTACAGGTGGATGTTAGCCATAAAGCACAGGATAACCATGTGACAGTCCACAGAATCAAAGAAGCCAAGTAACATTCAGAAGGACCCAAGGGAGCATGATTGAATCTCACTTAGAAGGGGAAATAGACACCTGAAGTAGATGGAGGAAGGGAACTGATTGGGAGAGGGAAACAGGGTGAGGATCAAGTGTGGGGAGATCAGATGTGGGTATGGGGACCAGGAGAGAGAATGGAAATTAGTTGGGGGCATTTCTAGGATGGGAGAGGCTCCCAGGGTTCTATGGGGGTGACCCTAGATTAGAATCCTAGCAGTGGAGGGATATGGAGCCTGAAGTTGCCACCTCCTGTAACCAGGAGGAACTCCTAGTGGAGGGAGGGGGATACCAATCACCCATAAAACCCTTGTCCCAAAACTTGTCTTGCATACAAGAAGTATAGGGATAAAGATGGAGCAAAGATTGAGGGAATGACAAACCAATGACTGGCCAAGTTGAGACCCACCCCATGGGAGATAGCAAACACCTGACACTATTAATGATACTCTGCTATGTTTGCAGACAGGAGAATAGAAGCATAACTGTCTTCTGAGAGAATTCATCTAGCAGCTGATAGAAACAGATGCAGAGACCCACAGCCAAACAAGAGGCCGAGCTCAGAGAGTTTGTGTAAGAGTGGGTGGAAGGCTTGAGAGAGTTGGGGGGGGGTCAGGGATACCACAAGAAGGCCTACAGAGTAAACTGACCTGGGCCCATGGGGTCTCACAGAGACTGAACCAACAGCAAAAGAACATGTATGGCCTAAACCTAGGCCACCTACAAATATGTAGCAGATGTGAAGTTTGGTCATCATGTGGGTTCCCTAGCAATGGAAGTAGGGGCTGTCTCTGATTCTGTTGTCTGCCTTTGGATCCCTTTCTCCTAGCTGGGCTGACTTGTCTGGTATTAGCAGGAGAGAATGTGCTTAGTCCTGCTGTGACTTGATGTGCCAAGGTGTGCTGGTACCTATGGGGGCCTTGCCTTCCCTGAGAAGAAGCAGAGTGGGGAATGGAGGAGAGGGGGATGTGAGGGTGGGACTGGGAGGAGAGGAGGGAAGGGGCTGTGATCATGATTTAAAGTGAATAAATAAATAAATTAATTAATTAATGGAAATAAAACTTCACTGAGCTTGTATCTCACCCTAGTCAGAATGTCAGTCATTTCATAACTAAACCTTGGGCAGAGTGCAGGGAATCATATGAAAGAAGGGGGAGTTAGTAAGACCTGGAGAGGACAGGAGCTCCACAAGAACCAAATATATCTGGGCACAGGGGTCTTTTCTGACACTGATTCTCCAAACAAGGACCATATATGTATATAACCTAGAACCCCTGCTCAGACATAGCCTATGGCAGCTCAGTATCCAAGTGGGTGTCCCAGTAAGGGGAACAGGGACTGCCTCTGACATGAATTCAGTGGCTGGCTCTTTGACCTCCCCCACCTCCAGGGGAGGAGCAGCCACAGAGGAGGACATTGCAACCAGTCCTGATGAGCTAGGATCAGATTAGGGTCAGATAGGGTCAGGGAGGACCTCCCCTATCAATGGACTTAGAGAGGGGCAGGGAGGAGCTGAGGGAAGGAAGGTGGGAATGAGGGAGGGGGCTACAGCTTGGATTCAAAGTAAATAAACTGTAATTAATATAAAAAATAACAATTAAATTTTAAAAAGATTGTAGATCATTAAGAAAACAAATAACAGAAAAGAAGTCACAAAGACAGACTGGTGTCTAGCCCAGTTATCATCAGAGAGGCTTCCGCAGCAACTGATGGAAACAGATGCAGAGACTCACAGCCAAACATTAGCATAGTTTGGGGAATCATGTGGAACAGTGGGAGAAAAGATTGTAGGAGCCAAAGGGGACAAGGACACCACAAGAAATCTCACAGAATCAACCAACCTGAGCATATAGGGACTTACAGAGACTGAGCCACCAACCAGGGAGCCTGCATGGGACTGACCTAGGCCCTCTGCATGTGTTACAGTTGTGTAGCTTGATCTTCTTGCCAGACTCCTAAGAGTGGGATCAGGAGCTGTCTCTGAAGCTGTTGCCTGCCTTTGGGACCATTTCCCACGACTGTGCTGCCTTGTCTAATCTTAATAGAAGAGGATATGCATAGTCTTACTGTAACTTGATACATCATGGCTGGTTCATATCCATGGAGGCTGGCCCTTTTCTGAAGAAAAATTGAGGAGTAGATAGGGGTACAGGGTGCTAGGAAGTGACTGGGAGGAGGGGAGGGGGGAACTGCAGTCTGGATTTAAAATAAATAAAATTAAGTATAAAGAAAACAAAATTAGAAATGCTAGTGAAGATATGGAAAAGAGAGAATGTTTATGCACAGCTGGCGGAATGTAGACTTGTCTATCTACTATGGAAATCATTATGATGTCTAAAAAAAAAAAAAAACCCTGAAAATAAATGTTTTCATTGAGGCTCTCCCTACAATTGTTTATTTTTGCATTGTGCACAGTTGTGGTTTTCTATTATGGTCTCCATTTGCCATAAAGAGAGACTTCTTTGATGAGGGGCGGTAAGCTTCCCTTATCCCTGAGTATAAGGAGAAAATTCTGAATGTAGTTAGGAAATACACCTATCTAGCAAAGTGGCAGTAGTAGGTCCATGAACTTACTAGGCTCAGGAAGCTGGCTAGGTTTCCAGTACCAAGCATAATTTCCCTCCCGTTGAGTGGGCTTTAAGTCCAACTATAAATCACAGTTCTTGCATTTATGGCTCAGGGAGCATTTCGAAAGGGTGGTGGTGGTAGGCAGAAAGATTCTAAGAGCGTTAAACCCAGAAAATAGATCTACCATATTATCCAGCTGTACCGTGTCTGTGTAGTTCCCCAATGCACCCTGGGTCAACATGCCACAGATATAATTACACATCAGTGCTTATGGAAAACCATGTGGCTAAACCACGGAGCCAATAAAGAAATGGACAAGGAAAATCTTGTATATTTACACAATGCAGTTGCTTTCTGCTATAATGGAGGTTGAAGTTAGACTGTTTGCAGGAAAGTAAATGAAATGTCAGTTGTCACATTATGAATTATTTCGGTATCAGAAAGACAAATATATTTTCTCTCACGGTACCTAGGGTTTTTTTGGTATATATATAGTTATAAATGACACAAAAGTAGAAATGAAACTGTGTAGGGCAGTAAAAGAGGCTTAATCGGGGGAGGAGAGAGAGTAGGGTAGAGAAGTAGGTGGATATTACCAAGGTAGAAAATACAATTGTATGAAAATTCTTATGAACACAGTATCATGTGTATGAATATATACAATTAAGATGTAAAAATCAGTGAATTAAATCACTGTGATGGATAATCTAGCTTGCCAACTTGACACATTTGGGAAGAGGAAACCTCAATTAAGGAATCACCTCCACCAGGTTGGGGCATGTCTGAGGGGAATTTTCTGGATTGCTAATTGATGTAGAAAGGCCCAGCCCACTGTGGGTAGTGAAACTTGGGACACGTGGGCCTGGGCTATATCAGAAAGATAGCTAAACAAGCCAGTCAGCCTCATTCCTTCCATGGTCTTTGCTTCAGCTCCTACCTCCAAGTTCCTGTCTTGTGTGCCTGACTTGGCTTCCCCACTTGTTGAAATGCAAATTGGAAGGCAACTAAACCCTGTCATTACTAAATTGATTTTGGCCAGTTTTTAATCACAGCAGCAGGAAAGAAAACAAGAATAGCCAGCCGATCAGAATTATGTCTCAGTACACTGAATAGTTCTGTAACCTTTTGGATAAAATATAAATATTTCCCTTTTTTTTTTCTTTCCAAGGAAATGAGGTTTTAAAGCGCGTTACTTAAGAACATTGCAACAAAAAAGAGAACTTTAAATTCTCTGTGTTAAGAGGAGATGTTTGAGGAAATGTTCTAAATGTGGCCCCTGGATGTGAAATACAACATTTAGACTTGTAATTAGATAGTGTAGGAATTAAAGTTTATGAATTTGAGAGCCTGGAAATGAGCAAGGGTGAAAATGAATTAGTGAGCTGTCTTTAGATACGTCTTTATTTTAAGATGGTGTGAAGCCTGCGGAGTAGCAATGACCAGTTTCCTACATTAAAGGAGTTAACTGTCGGCATTAAAATGTAACTTCCCCATGCCTCTCTGGAATTCAGAATTCACTTGGTGGAATGTCTGTCAGTTATTATTAATGGCCATACATAATGTGACAGTACATAAATAATGCATGCTGGATTCATTTTTGTATCTAAGAGCCTGAAATGTTAGTATGATAATAGAAATAGTGACTCTTTCTTGTTGGCAGTTGTTTGAAGACTTTAACTAACCAGTTGAGGTGGAAATCAGCATTGTCCTGTGAGTTTATGCTTCTGTCTACAAGGAAGCAAAGTCAGATTTGCTTCATGATTATTTGTAGGATTCACTAAAATGGTCACTTAAAGTGTATATACATGAAATATGCATGGACACTGTTGGCAGCTCCGTTATCTATGTGCTTTGGAGTATATGATACCAGTGTATAAGTACCAGGCAGACTCAAAACAGAAATTCCTCCAAGCTTAAAAAGACAGGAGATTTAATACAAGATTGGTTACACAGATGATGAGAACTGGAAAACAAAAGCAGACATTGTGATGATTAAACATTATGAAGCCAACACCTGTATTAGTTCTTTATTGTGGTGTAACAAACTGCCTTGCACGCCATGGTTGAGAACAAAATGCAATATGACTCTTGGGGCTGCAGCTTTCCCCTGTGAATGCTTCTATTGATGCTGCAGTCAATTTTGATATATTCCTTAAGGATACCACAACAAGAAGTGGTACTTTAATAGAAAACTCAGTTTAATACAACCTGTGTATCCATATTATGTTTCATATATGCTTAGGTTGAACTTTAGAGTGCACGATTATGCATTATTTGTCATTTCAAGTAGGGCAGTGAGAGGTTTCCAGTTTCCAACCTAATCTTTCATGTTATTAGCCTCTTTGGAGGAAAAGAGAATATTTCCTTTTAAGGGGGAGATGTGGTATTGGTGTGGCAGAAGTCTCTGTGCCACGAGGAAGGGAGTTGTACTCTATGTGGCTATATGTGAACACTTGTGTAGTGGAAGTTTTGGTTTCTTTTTAAACTCAGTTACAATATGCAAAACATACAAAACATACAAACAAACATACAAAACATACAAAATATGTTTTTGTTTGTCTTGTTGGGCTTTACTTCTTTGTCTACAGCTGATAATTATTTCATGTGGGGCATGGCCTTTGACAGCTGGTAACGGCCTGCCTAGTACAGCAGGAAGAGAGGTGTGGTCTGGGGCTCTGAGGATATCAATACGAGAGCCCAGGACAACAAAGTGTGGCATGCAGTGTTGGTGTGTGGTGTGTAGCAGTTTGGAGAGGTTAGAGATGGATGGTGTGGAGGTTTGGATCAGTCAGATGGAGAGAGATGCCTTGGGGGCACAGCGGCTTGAAGGAGACTGCTGGCTGCATTTGCTGTTTACAGAGATTGGTACAGCCCCAAAAGAACCCATCGAAGAAGACCCTAAACAGCCAGGAGAAGTAAAGGATTCTGTGGCCCCTCTCCCCACTAATCTTCTCTCTCCTACTTAGGGTTGGGGGTTTGGAAGGAAGAGGCTTTAAGGACTCCTCCCCCAAAAGATTTTAAAAACAATCGCAACACACTTGGATCCCACTTTTCTTTCCTAGCCATTGGGGATCCTCTGCTGGCGCATGCTTGGTTACTTGGCATCAGCAGGTGCCCCTGGCACAAGGCCCTGCCATGCCTTTGAGTCTTACACTGTACATGCCTGTTATCTCAAATCTGGTCTCTATGGTTCACATGTTCCCTTGGCCTTTAGGGAGGAGCCTCAGCTGCCTTCTCTGCACTATTGGCCTCTGAGGCTCCTGGAAGTGCTGTCTTCATCCCTTCAGCACCCTGACAGCTTGAATTGCTGTGAGCATCTTATTCTCTTTCCAGGACACTTCCTAGAAAGCTAAGCCCAGCTGACGCCATTATTCCAAGGCTCCGAGAAATAGGGTCTGGAGCCCAACTTGGTAGAACAGGTGCTATGCTAACCCTCTTGCTGCGTCCCTGCTTGTCTGCTCTATGACATCATTAATGGACTCACTGCTCAGTTTCTGTTTACCTTGAGGATTTTCTCTAGATAACCAAGAGGGTCTTAGTTTTGAAGGATTTCCTCCCCTTTGGGTATAAGAAAAGATTTATTTGCATCTCAAAACTAAGCACTTCTTCCTTCCTTCCTTCCTTCCTTCCTTCCTTCCTTCCTTCCTTCCTTCCTTCCTTTCTTCCTTCCTTCTTTCCTTCCCTGCCTCCCTCCCTCCCACTCTTCTTTCTTTCTTTCTTTCTTTCTTTCTTTCTTTCTTTCTTTCTTTCTTTCTTTCTTTCTTTCTTATTGTGGGTGAGCTTCTGTATTCCTCTTAATCAGGGAATGAGCCTTGAGCCTGAGGCTCTACTACAGATGTGGAAAGAGAACACGTTCAAGAAGGGAGTGGGTCTTAGTGCTGAAAGAAGTGGACACACGCCCACATCCCTAACCCAGAAGATAGCTCTAATTGATAGTCACTTGCAAATGAAAATTTAGTTTTCTCCCAGGGAGTCTCAATGAGAAAAAACAACAACAACAAAAAAAAAAAAAAAAAAAAAAAAAAAAAAAAAAAAAAAAAAAAAAACCAAAAAAACCCAAAACAAACAAACAAAAAACCAAAAAACCCTAAGGGCAGGTCCCAAGCTAAGGAGTAGATGGCTAACAGAAAATGAAGTCAACAGCATCTTTGGAGGTTCTTTGTCTCATAATGTTTTAAGTCAGGGCATTCGGGGAATTCTTTTCCCCTTACAACTCCTTCTGCATATATTATGGCTTCCAGTTTTGGGTTTTTGTGGGATTCTGTGTGTGTGTGAACATGTGTGTCTCTGTATCTATATGTATTTTTTGAGCTTTGGCTCTTTGTCTTGTTTTGTTGTTGCGTCATATTCTAACTTTTGTTCTTGTTGTTTTTATCTTGTTTTATGATTTTATTATTCTCTAAACATTTGTTTGTTTTCTAATGGGGGACACAAGGGTGTGGATCCAGATAGGAGGGGAAGGCAGAGGAACTGGAGGGAGGAAAAACTGTAATCAGAATATGAAACAAATCTATTTACAATAAAAATACGATTAAAAAAAAGATAGGAGTGTCAGGACAGGCAAGGAAGAACATTTCACTTCAAATATATTCACCTACTTTTAAAATAACTTGTGCTGTATTTGTGTTTATTCAAAGGAAATTTTATGCCATGAAAATTCTTCTGCATGTGTTATCTTGAAGGATGAAACAATGATTATAAGCCCAAAGCTTACCCCTGGCCTACAGGCAATCTAAGGTCAAGTAGACTGACCATAAAGACAGGCCTGCCAAATATTTTATCAACTAAAGACCTCCCATTTCACCAGAACACAAATCTGACAGAGTCAGGGTTCAATGTGATTAATACTGGCTAAAAAAAAAAACAACAACAACCAGTGTGGACATTATTTATAGCCTTCCATTTATTGAAGTTAAAAATCATGTCAATAAATCTCATGTTCTAAAGTTAATTGCTTTCCTGAGGAAAAGGCTTTTCACAACACTGTCTGTGTGAGAGTATATCTATTGATAGGACCTTGAGATACCTTTAAAGGTGAAGAAACTTCAACCAGTTCATCCAATACCACAGAGCTGGCGAACAGCTCCAGCGTAGTCATATCCCAGGGCTACCCTCTTCAGAAGGCATCTGGGTGCTTTTCTTGTGGCATTGGCTTTGGGAGTTGTCTTGTATTTTAGGTAAGGAAACCTTGAAATAGGCTAGACCATAGTCAAAGTTTTTTTTTTTTTTGTCTGAATAATAAAGAAATAAGCAGATGTAGAAATGTCTTGTAGCTTCAGGAAAATAAAAGAAAGAGGAAAAAAAAAACCTTAGCAACTGCTGAATAGAAACTGATGATACAGTTCATCTCTTAGCACTTGCCATCGGTTGAGAAGGGGTGAGCTTTCATTTCTAATGTTGTACTTATGGTATAATTTTTCATAGCCTTGCAAGGTCATGGATAATTTCATCCCCTTGACTGCTGCAAAACATGTTTGTTTGTTTTTAATTTTAAGCCTGTGCCAAGATGATGTGGTGATAGACATAGGGCTAGTGTATTAGATACGTGGGTAGATTGTGCTCTGGCCTGTGAGAAAGAACAAACCTTTCTGATAGGCAGGATCACGTGGTGAGGAACTGTGGGTGGCCCTAGTTGCTGAGAGTGGTCGTTGACTGACTCCAAGAAAGAAAACCAGGACTTCAGTTTCACAATTCCAAGACTGAAATCCTGCCAATAGCCACAGGAGTTGGTGAAAAGATCCTGGGCTCCACAAAGGGATGGCAATGGTGTGAGGCTCTGAGCAGTGGCCATGCAGGGGCCCTGGCTCCTGGAAGTGGGAGAAACAGATGCTTGTTGTTTTAAGACACTGGGTTTGTGAAGATGAGTTACACAACAATAGAAAATGAATGTAACACATGGTAAAAAGGTGCCGTCCAAAGAGCACAGCTCTAGATATAGGAAACAGGCAGGTTTCCCATGTACCAGTGAACTTACTCTGGGACATCAAATAAGTTACAAAACTTTTGGGGCTTCAATGGCCTCATAAGGTAAATGACAGGCTATTTAAGGTCTTACTGAAGGTGCTTCCTGGTGAATGTGTGCACCAAGTACCATAGAACTTTGAGCCATATCAAATACATTGTGTATTATTACCATGGTCCTGTAAGTGGCCAGGCATTTTATTAATTTATTTATTTTTGGGCATTATTGCATAATCCTCTAAATGTTTTAAAAGTTTGCTAAAATTAGCATACTCAGTTTCTGAGTGAAGAATCAGGAATGTAAGAGCCAGTTGGGGCAGGTGCTTGAGAAAACTTCTCTCTCGGTTTTCATTACCCACTGGCAAGTTCATTGTAAGACAGAAATGCAAGACATAATTAAGGTTAGAAAAAGAAGAAACAGATATTTCAGTTTCTTGAACACTTTTAGGAAGGTGAAAGATGGGTTGCCCTGGCTCCTGATTCTATTTCTCAAACTCTCCACGGCGTGAGGAAAACAGCAAACCTGGGCATCTCCAGAGAGGGCCAGCACATTCCCCAGCGAAGATGCCGAGTCAGAGGCAGCACCTGCTCGTCACCACCAGGAGCATCTGGGCACCTGCTTCACCTTGCCTTCCCTGCCCAATCATGGGGGAACAAGGAAGGGAATGACAACGGAGCCATCGATTGCTCGGTTACCATTCAAACATGTTATTTCATATTTAGTGGGAGTAATGAGCCTTGGAAAGTCGCGCCCCATGCTGCGCAGGGTAAATGGTAGCTTCCCTCCTGATCCCACAAGGGCGCTGTAAACAAAGGAGACTTCGGCTATAAATAGGACCTGGGTCAGGAAATGTTTCATGCAAGTATTAATAATCAATGCGTTTCACAGACAGTGTAGGGTGAAGTTGGTAATTATCATCCAGTTAGGAAGCCAAGGAAAAACCAAGGACACAAAGACACGACTTCCTTTGCTCTACATGCTAGTTGACGTGACCAGATGAAAAGACTCAGTCCTAATCTCATTTTCAGGTGACACAGGGGTATCAGGGCTCCCTTGGAGTCAGCCAGAGAAGCACAGAGTTAGCTGTCATCTGCAAACTTACCACCTACTGGAGGCAAAGCTAGAAAGCAGCCGCTGAAGCCAATCGCTGCAACCTGTAGCTGGCTCCCTTCCCTGCTCTGCACTGACCTGAGCTGGTCTTCCTCCCCGTCAGTCCTCCTGGACAGCGCAGCTGGCCGCTGCTCTGCTCGCTCTGCACCTGTCGCACCTTCTGGGTTTTGCAGAATGAAGTGAGGAGACAGCTCATTGAGGCTCGTCTGTTTGAAGACTGCCCAAATGAAAAACAAACAATCAAATCTGGTGAGTTTCACGTTTCTCTTTAAGTGCACAGAAATGCAGCTGTTAAGTTGTGTAGGAGATCAAAGGAACGTTTCCAATTCAGGATGCCAAAGTGTTCTTCCTGGCTTGATCTTCGATGGAGATCTGTTAGCAAACTTTAGAAAGAAGTTGCAGAAGAGGATTATGCCTATTAGACTAGGCTGGATTGTGAGAGCTTCCTGGAAAGCCCATTAAGTGGCCTGGTTGCTGATGGACCTGGGGAGGTGTCAGTACAGTGGGCTCTGAGGTTTATTGATGACAAAGGTGCATACTTTAAAAAAAAGAGCTATTTAAATAGAATGATACGGTAATTTTGGTGATGGCTTATAAACTGTCCATTTCTTGGAGAAAAAGAAAAGAGATGTATCCTGAAATATTCAATAGTATTACTACATGGAAAAAATTAAGCTTACTCTCAGCTCCAGAGTTTGAAACTGTCTCTCAAATATCATGACATTTATAAATGTAAAGTAACAGACATATTTAATGCACATTGTTGTAGAGAGCTTAGACTTTAACTGACTGGAGCAAAGAAAAGGGTGCATGTTTTGTTTCTATTAGTACATCAGAAGTGAGTTACTAATTTTCTCATTTTTTTTTTTACTTATGTAGGACTGTGAAATTACTTCTTGTGGCGTGTAATAAATAAAGTGGGTTATAACATTTGAATATTAACACTTTTTAACTTAGACATAGTTTTTAAAGTTAAAATTTCATTTTTTATTTGTATCTGAACTGACCACGAGAATAGTTAGTTATACATGAGTCACACTTTATATTTATGTGGCATGCTTTAAATGACCTCTTGATCAATTTCTCTACTTAGATGTAGCAATTTTCAAAACCGTACACGGCTTAAACAAACCAAGCAAATATGACCTAGCATTGATTTTGTTATTATTCATGATATTTGAACATGGAATGAAATCTATGTGGTTATTTTGAGAATTTGTTTCTGTTATCAAAACTTGGTTGCTTTCAGCTACTTTATTTCATGACTGAAAAAATTGTTTACCTACGATTGCTTTAATTTACAAATGTCTTTAGGAACTGTTTAATACCTAGTTATTGGTCAAGTTTGAATTTTTATTGACAGTATTTAAAGAGCTTAAAAGGAAAGATAAAATTGATGTGGCCAAGGCTCTTGAATTAAAAATGTATAAAGGTTAAACATCAAACACTTGCAACGGCATGAGAATAATTCTAACTTACAGCTCATCATGGATCTTAATCATTCCTTCCACTAAGTCATGTTCTCCCGAGGCAGTTTTTTTTCTGTTGACATGATTTTAATTTTAATTTTTAAAATGTTGCTTTCCTGAAAAGGTAGGTGTGAGGACAGGATCCCCAAAAGGTAGGTTTTCATTTCATGTTCAAACCGGATTGCTTACTAAATTCCATATAAGTTACTGGTTCAACTATGAGGCCCAGTCGCAAGATGATTATGGTCAATGGCTGAGGTATTACATTCGTTGTTTCTCAGATAGAAGGCAACACACACAGCTGCAAGAAAAATAATACTTTTTTTCTTGCATTATACAACAGTTTATTTGGCACAGTGAGCCCACACGAAGTGCTGCTCAATTCTGGAAACAGTGTTGATCACAAAAATCAAAAACAAAATGCCACTAATCTCAAAACTTCATGTATATGGTTTCTGGAAATCAAACTTTAAAGATGTTCTACAGTTGTTTACCACAAAACTTATTTTTTTTCCTTTTCACAAAATTTGAAAATTAATTTAAAAGCATTTTTACTTGGTGATGGATATGTGGTTTAATCATTGAAAGCACTAATTATCTGTCTTCTGCATTCTATATAAAATACCTCCAATTTTATAATGTTAGTGTCAATTTAAGTTTTATTTCTCTCTTTATAAAACTAAATCACTCAATTTCGAAAATAAATCTCCTAATATTTGTAAATTAATTTCACTGAATATTTGACTGAAAAACTTCGTTATCAAGGTAATGAAAGTTCAAAGCAAAATACTTGTTACTTTTGAAAAAAAAACCTACATAAAACATGTAGACTGTAGATACATTAGATGACACAGAAAAACTCAGGAAATGGCTGTTATGCCATTCGTTCCCAATAGGAAGAGGTATAATAATGTTACAGAGTACTTACTGTAGATTATATGTCTTTTTAAAAAATTGCACTAACATGTACAAATTATATTGTGGATTAGACTGTGTAAAATATTAACTATTTCTAGTCATGGCTGGCTAGTGTTAGTGACTGCATAACATTGTATCCAATAGATAAACCACAATTCTTTTAACCATCCTCTTGTTGGTACTAAGAAGTTCATTTCACATTTTGTGGAGACCAAGATTACTGGTCTGATGTGTTTTGAGCATTGAAAATGTTGGTTCTCTGTTACTCCAAACTGGGTGAACTTAACTTCTCTGGAATGGAGTGCTTCATTCTGGAAATGGAGAAAGGGGCTCCTTACATGATTTCTACACCTTTGGCTTATTTTTAATGAAAACCATTTAAAATTTATTTATACTTGGTGTTCACCAAATTCTACAGAGATTCGCCTAAAGGACTCAATAAGCCATTAATATACTGAGAAAACACATAAAGATTCTCCTTTGAAATTCCCTAGGAATTCCTGAAGGAAATCTACATATTTGTATATTTGCAAACAACAGGAATATTTGGTGTGATTAAAATCTCGAGGTACTTCCTGGACTTTGGTTTCAATTAGGCGATACAATCAGTAGAAAATAATGGATTAAAAAAAACTGACAATTTTATGAATTTGAAATACCATCTTGCTAACAGCCCCAAACACAAGGGTTTCCACCTCAGGAAGGAAGGAAGGCATGTTTAAAAATTGCAACTTGAGCTATTTCCAAAGACTAGTACTGCAGCCAGTCTGTTGCCTGTACCTGGAAGAACTTTATAGGTCTAGTACTTATCAGTGGCTTAAGGTTTGATGTGATCGTAATAAAAAAGGAAATTCAAGCCATCCCTTTTCTCAGGCTTACCCCTCCTAATCCACACGCCTGCAGGTTATAGTGAAAGCGGGACTTGAATTTCCTTCGCATCGGCCAAACACTATTAGCTTCTCCTAGACGTGAGCACGCCCCTCTTTAAAATAGCCAGAGGTGACAGGCTGGATAAACAGCTGTGGAAAAAGACCAAAGACGGACAAGGATGATGGCTTCCACAGCCCTGTGAGACATTCTACAGGTAGCTAGGGAGAGAAAGAACCTGGTAGCCACAGTCGTGAGTTAAGGAATATAGACAGGGCCATCCGAGTTCAAGCAAGGTATCCTGCGTGTGCTTGTCCCAAAGGAACAGGCCTGAGGTCATCCTGGAGGAACCAGAACAGCCGTGGTGTAAGTACCGTGGGGCCCTAAGAGGTGGCACCAAAGGAAATGAGTCTGTCTCCCGACAGCGGACCCGAGAAAGCATTCGGTGAGCACACATATAAGCAAAGGCGAGATGGAGGGAGGACGACAGGGGCTTCTCTGTACCCCCTTTTTTTTCCACGAGATTAAGCCGTGACTCCACTTTGAAAATTGAGATACAATGCAATCCCAATCAAGAACTGACACATCGAAGCAATCCCCTCCTGGCTTGGCACACCGCTTAGGTACACTGGGAAGGCCAGAGGGATGCCTAGCTCATTCAGATAGTCTCCCTCCCTGGAGCTGCAATTGCAGAAGCCACACCTGAAACAACTCTCTTCCCCTCGCCAATACCCACCCCTCACCCCTCTGCTCTGGTCAAAGTGTCAGGATGTGCTGGGCAGCCAGGGTTCTGTGATCTGCCGGGCCAGAGCTAATGAATGTTTTTCATAGTGTTTTCAAGATGTAACGCACCCAGGGAGATTTGTTCCAGATGGATGCAGTGTGAAATGAAAAATAAAATAAAACCCCCTCCAAGCACAATATTGCTCTACATATTTCTTTGAGGCATCAGCAGGTTTTAAATCACAGGAAGATGTGCACAAGGCACCCTCTGCATCCCTGTGCCTTTCCTAGTTACTTGCAAGACATTGTACTTTTAAAGGCTTTTATGTGTGACTCTATTCTCTCTATTGGCATCATTACTCACTGTATTAAAAAAAATAGTCTCAGGGCAGCGTACATGTACATGACAAGCCACGATGGTAGAAGCAGTGAGTTTTAAGTCTTTTATAACGGAACCAGGGATTTCTCTAGGCACACCACAATCTCTGTGTTTACGCCCATGCTTCAAAAGGTCAAAAGCGGCATTATGAAAGCTTTGTTTAGAAAGTGCTAAGTGTGAAATGTGTATGTAATGGAGAAGACAATTATATAGCAATTAAAGGAAAAGATCTGCTTGGCTCTTTATCTACACAAATTGTTGGGATGTATTAAATCAGTGATTGCAGACGTGGGTGGTTGCTGAAAGTACTTAGATTTCTTGTTTGCTGTACAGATTTGTGTGTGTGTGTGTTGGATATGTGTGTGTACATGCCTGGTGTATATATGTGTGTATGTGATCTATTTGCATGTGTCTACAGGAGCCAGAGGGCAACTTGGGTGTCATTCCTCCTCAGACACTGTCTACCTTGTTTTAGAGAGTGTCTCTTATTGGTCTGCTATTCCCAAAGCAGCATAGGCTGATCCTCCTGCCTCTGTCTCCCCATGCTGTGACTGCAAGTAGATACCACTGACTTTTCACTTGGCTTCTGGAGAGTGAACTGAGTCGTCACTGCTTGTTTGACAAACACTCAGTGGACTGAGTTATCTCCCCACCCAGCCCTGATACATAGCTTATAAACTGCAATTAACTAGTAATGTAAATGACCTGTAGATCTGTAAGCAGGAAAACTGATCTTAGGGGTGGGTACCAAAAGAAACAACAGAGGCTGTGGTCAGTAAAACAGCCTCACACACTGAGCTAGCCATTTGATGGGTTCTTCTTGGAACTCTAGGTCTTTTCACTAATCACAGCCCAGCACTCCATTACTATGCTTTTGCAAACTCACATACCTATCCATTCTGGGTACCATTTGGGTTCTGTTGTGTTGGTGGTGAGGCACCTAAAGATTCAACTCCAGGACATTTGTATTGCAAAATCCTCAGGGTTTATATCTTTTATGACCCTGAATTATTTTGATTTTTTTTCTCTTAAGTAGTTAGTCCCTCAGAAAAAAAAAATAAAATTCTCAAGTAGTTTTAAAACTTAGAAGAAATAAAATCATCCATCAAAATCAGAGGCGTGTTAGTTATTTGATGGAGAAAACTATGTCCAGGAAGTGAATGTTTAAGCGGTCACGTGGAAGGTGGAAGACTAATCTTCTTGAACATGTACTAAGATGCAGTCTTTGCCTGTGAGAGTGTTTGTGTGTGTGTGTGTGTGTGTGTGTGCGTGTAAGCAAACTTAAGTTTTATGTTAGCAGGTGTGTACTAACAGACCTTAGGTAATACCCAGCAGAGCTTAGTAATTATTGAAGCAGTTGACATCAAATTCCTCCTTCCGGAGATTCTGTATTCTCCCAAAACAAAGGAATGCAAATCCATTTAGAATGTTCAGGCCACGGGCCACTATCTTTGAGCTTTTATTCTGGACTGGAGTTTTTATATAAAATTGAAATTACATAAGCATGGCCGAGAGAGCAGGAGCACCTTTGGCTGAGCACCGTAGCAGCCTGAGCACGGGTGAAGCAGTTGGCTTGGTTCTTGCAAACTGTTCACAGGGGGAGGACAGTTTGTTGACGGTGGCCTGGAGGAAGTGCACGGAACCAGAGGTCTGCAGCCTGCAGCTCACTCCAGCTGTTCCGAGGGCTCTGATCCTCCTCTCCACCCAGGGAGAGGGTGCTGGGCCCTTATCCGGAAGTCCCCAAGCATCTCCCGAAGCGGTGCTTGCAGGTGTGCAGTGCTCCAAAGTGCAGCTATTTGAAAACAACGGCCCAGAGGCCTCATAACAAGAACTGTTCTAAGTCAATCTGATTGGGGTAACTGCTAAAATAACAATTTACTTTGGTTTTAGTACAGAGAAATAAAAGACAAGCCAAGGATATATATATATTTTTTTCTTCTTTTAAATGAGTCTTCAAAGGACGGGAGAAAACTCCTCGACTTACCTTCTTCAAAGGGTTTGAATTGTGTCGAAACCTTACATTATGTACAGATTCGAGTTGAAAATGGCTCGGAACTGGCTATGCATTCGCTCCTGGGTCAGCGTTAGGCCCTTTGGCCACAGTAGATGTGTGTTAAAACTTACCGACATAGCCCTGTGTAGACAGTGGGAGACTAGCTAGTAGCAAACTGACAAACTGGCAAGTGGGGACCACGCCTGTTCTGATTGGCAGTTTGGCAACATACAGCAATGTTGTTGAAGCAATGCTGGTCTTTCACAGGCAAACTGTTTTCTGGGTGCTATTTGAGCTGATGACGTGGAGGACTCATCCTTTAGGGTTTACGGATTTCCAGCAGGAGGTGTGGGATGGATATAGGATAATCTGCCAAACCGTGGCTACTGTTTACTCCATGCCTGCCTTGTGCTTTTTGATTGTCAATCAGAACTCGCCCTTTCATGGAAGTTATGCAACTATGAGGGCTGGAGCTGAGCATTCAGACACCCCTCTTTTTTATAAGGTGGCTATTTGGGCTAGTTTTAATTTGCGATTTATGCAGGCTTCCTCCTACTCTGTTCATTTTGCAACTTGCTCTACAGTGTTTATCTAGAAGAAAGCAGCTGGAACTGCTGGGTGCTCAAGTGGGGGTTGGGAGGGAAGGTGGAGAGTAGGGAGTGCAGGAAGTATGGAGAGATGGCCATGGACACACATGACAATGAGGACAACTTGGGACCTGAGTTTACCAGCATTCTTAGAAAAACTCTGTTACTGTTTGAGGGGTACCAGGAACCACCACTTCCTGTTTTAGTTGCTATGAAGGCAGATGAAATATACCTCTCTGTCCCATTTGTGCTTGCTCTCTCTCATATATTTTTACTTCATAGTAAAATATTTCACATAGGATATTAATTTGGGATGCGGGTGGTTAAAGTTGGATCACCTAGGAATTTCCTTTCCCCAGCTCTGCTGCAGATAGGAATACAACTTATCTAGTATTGTCTACTACTCCTAAATGCAGGCAATATAGCTGTGGATAAAATTTTTCAAGGCATTTCATGAGTTAAAAAATAAGAGATCCGCTCTTCAATACCATTGTCATCTTTAGAAGTGGCAATTTAATTTTATCTATCTATCTATCTATCTATCTATCTATCTATCTATCTATCTAT
>NW_026592510.1:15050721-15067049 GCF_907164565.1 Psammomys obesus | reverse complement strand
TATCTATCTATCTATCTATCTATCTATCTATCTATCTATCTATCTATCTATCTATCTATCTATTTTGCAGTACTAGAGATTGAGCACAGGGGCTCCTGTGTGCTGGACATGTGTCTGATAATCCACAGTCCACAAATATCAATTTAAAAGCTATGCTTAAAGATAAGCATGGATATGTCAATAAAATATGGGGAAGATGACTTGGCTTATAATTTATATCAAAGAAACATGCATTTATACATAGACACATGAATGAATGGCAAAATTGAATTGTGTGTTAGTTATGCATGCTGGTACTTTAAGTTTTCAACTTTGAGCTGGTCTAAGACACTCTTTACTTTTGGTTTGGTTTGTAGTTGTTGAGACTGAATCTTAACATACAGCCCTGGTGGGCCTGGAACTCATTATGTAGGTTAGGCTAGTCTTAAAGTCACAGAGATCTGCTTCTGCCTCCCAAGTGCTGAGGTTAAAGGGATATGACCAGCAAGGGCTCTCACCATGTAGCCCAGCTCTGGGTCTCGATGTGTAGCACCCCTGCCCTGCCTCCACCTCCAGAGAACTGGGTCTACAAGCCTGTGTCACCACCATATTGAGCTGGAAAGATTTTTCACTAGCCAATTGCCTCATGCATACTAGGTACATACGCTACTGTTTAACTTCACCCCTATTTAAAAATTATATTAAAACTGCAAATGTAATTTCAGTTAACACTGAAGTAAGGACTAAAAGACTAAACAAAACAAAGTCCTAGATATTAAAAAGAAATGGAAAAGTGCAAGGACAATGCATGGAGAGGACCTAAAGCCCTCGCTCAGATATAGGCCATAGACTCAATCTCCAAGTGGGGTCTCTCGTAAGAGGAGCAGGGGCTTTCTTGGCATGAACTCAGTAGCAGGCTCTCTGATCACCTTTCCCTGGGGGGTGCAGCCTTGTCAGGCCACAGTGGAAGACAATGCAATGAATCCTGAGGAGACCTGATAGGCTCGGGTAAGATAGAAGGGGAGAAGGACCTCCCCTATCAGTGGACTAGGGGAGGGGCATAGGGGAAGAAGAGGGAGGGAAGTTGGGATTGGAAGGAGACAAGGGAGGAGGGTCACAGCCCAAATTGAATAAATTGTAATAAATGATAATAAAAAAAAAAAGAAGTGGAGAAATGACAGAAAATATTACGGTGTTACTCTCCTGAAAGATTTGTTATGTCTCTGGGGGATAAAAAGGGCTTTGTATCTCTGGAAAGCAGGTACTGGTAGCAATCACTTGATAGACAAAAGCTGTTCACCACCGAAGGGCACTTTCTTATTCAACGCAGAGCACTGAGCACAAAATCCAAATGTCCCACTTCTAAGTTCGCTAAAGCATGGCCTGTGATTTCTTTATTCCCTCAACGAAGAGGAGGAGAATGGTTCCTTTGGCTGCCATTCACTGGGACAAAAAGTTTTCTACTTATCAGTTATACCCATCACACACAACTGCATATAAGAGTGGAGATTTCTGCAAGACGCAGTGGCGTGTGTGGTCCATGTGGTCCTCGGCACACCCTTGCTTGCCTCCGTGAAGCTGCTACTCTCAGTCCATGTTTCCCATTTGAATTCTTTTTATCAGTAAGAATGACTTTTTTCATCATCTAGACACACCCTCAGAGTCAAAGAAATCTGTCTCTTTGGTATATTATGCTTTTAGAAATGGTACATTCTGTAACTGACCTCGGGACAGTAAGCGTAGAAGCAGATTGACTCTCATTCGTCCTTCCGTGCATAAATCAAGTATTTCAGCAGCTAAGCCGTACATTAACACAATGCTATTGTCTTTCTGGCTTATCTCACAATGAGACTTTCTTAATTAATTCTTAATAAATTGAGTAGACTATGAAAATACTTTACATCTTTACTTTACCCATCTTTGGGTAAGCAAACAATTGCCACCCTGAACTTGTGCATGCGTCTCTTCTCACTAACCAGGAGCTCATTGATTCTGCTGGACTGGCAGGCCAATGAGCTCTAGGAATCTGTGGTCTCTATCCTCCTACTTAGAACTGGAGTTACAAATGTTCACTGCTGCATTTGCCTTTTATGTGCGTGCTAGAGATCTGAATTCAGGTTTTCATGCTTATATGGTAGACTGTTTGCTAACTGGGCCATCTTCCCAGTCACTGGACTTTTAATATGTTAGTAATTTTCTTGAGAGTAATCAGGGTTGACTTTGGAACATTCTTGTTTGTAGTTCATATGCAGCCAATTCTTCTCCCCATTGTTACACAGTCGCATCTTTTCCTTGAAGCTCATCCTTTCAGGCTATGCCTAGGAATGCTACCCAGATGATTCCTGAACTTGTTCATGTAGCTGAGAACCTAAACATTAGGAAGATATTTGTCACATGGCATACTAATAATGATACAACTGAAAATCATTAAATACACAGCTGGAAATCAGTCCTAAATTTTTCCCTACTATATTTTCTTGTAATCTATTTGTGACATTAAACAGAGGTTGAAGAAAAACCATTGTGGCTTAAGTTAGTAAATAGTTCAGTTATTAACACATCGCTCCTCTGGAAATTGAGACGTTATTCTGTTTGAAAACTACCCTGCACTTTTTTTGTGTGTTCACCAGTATTTTTGATCAAAATTTGAAAAAATATGTGTCTCAACCTTAAAAGTACCTTACAACCACAAGGGCATTAAAAAAAACCCCAATTATTAATACCCTGAGTCCACCCAGATGGAAATCTGATTAATTTTTTAGCTTGCTGGGCAAGCCATGAGGGTATTCAACTACCTCTTGTCCAAGACAGACAGGTCATCTGTTCATGAGATGTGCTATGGATGATTGTCCCAACAGTCCCAACCTTCATTCTCCTAACAAGTGTACATTCAGCTTCTGAAGCATCTCATAGGCCACTCCTCCAAGCTATGTTCATTAACCTGTCTCTTTGCCATTCTCTTTGAATGTTTTGAAACCTGGTTAAATTTTACTTGGCTCTCAGTAAATAGTACAGAGCTGGCTATCGACACTAAAGCTAGACACAGCCAAACTTCTAACACCCCTGTGAACATTTTAGCATCTGAACTTTTATGCTTGTGTATTGGGAGTTGAGTCAGTCATGCGTGTAGTAAGGGATTGCTTCATTGTATTGTGTGTACCTTTGACTCACAACCCCTTCCTATATGATATTAATAAGTACTAGGAGATACAGAAACGTGGCAAATGTGCTTGCTTCATGACTTTGTGTTCTGGTCTGAAGTTAGGATGTATTTATGTATGTATGCATATACGTATATATATGCATATACACATATATACCTACACACATACATACAAACACGCACATGACTTTCTTTCCTATCATATATTAACGAATTCAATCAAATTTCATGGATTTAATCAAATTCCATAGCTTGACTATTACGTTTCTTGTTCTAGTTTCTATATGTTGCTTTACACAGTCAGGAATCATGGAGGCTCCATTGGATGGTCATTCGCAATCTTGTTTTCAACAAATCTTGTCTTTAAAGTTCTCTTAGTATGTAAATGTATCTAAAGTTTAGCAGCAGTCTATCTTTTCCTAATCTCAGAGTACCAAAGACTACCTAATGTAAATATTGGAGTAAAAGTAGATGGAATTAAGGCTTCTGCAGTACAATTAGGGGGTTATGCAGAGTGAAATTAAAGACATTTAAAATAGTGTGTTTTGACTTTTGTTGGAGCTCAAGAAGGATCACAATTTTCCACCAGCATGAAAGGATTTCATGTAAAATACGTTTTGTGTTAATAACCAGAGGCTATATAATTATATAAATTCATGCATAGAGTCAGAGAGTATGCCAAGAATGATCAGCAGACAATTTTCATTTATTAGTCCTTTATAATGGAAAATCAGTTACTGAGTTTTTTTTTTTTTTTTTTTCTTTAAGAGCAAATTTAGCTTTGATTGTATCTGGGGAGTCGTCTTATGGGGCTGTAAGCTTTCACGCTGAGATGGGAAGAGCAGATGGGAGAAGGTGCTATTACATTACAATGTAGTCTTGCAAAAAGGTGTGAAGAATCACTCTGCTCAAACTTCAACAGCCTGCAGCTTCTGGTGGCTGCACCTGTGTGGCTGCTGTAATTTAATGCTTTCTTTCTTTGGAGGCTATCTTTATTTTTCTTGGGCCTCAAATGCATTAATTGTGTCCTGAATATGTGCCTGAGCTAGAAGCAAAGGCTGCCCATAGAGCTGGGTATGGGGTGGTGTGGGGTAGGGTGGCGTTAGGGTTTGACTCAGGGGTGTAGGTGTTTTGGAGTTCTTGGAGGCTAAAGGCAAGAAGGTAAAATGCCTCAGGAGGAAAGGCAGAAATACAAAACATACATATGGCAGTCAGTTTATTAGGATAAAAATTATTTGCATGAATAAGTGGGAACTCCAGTATGGGACAGACAGAAACTCATGAGTTGTGCTTAAAACTCTCCTGCCTAGGCAGCTGCACATGGTGGCTAATGGCTGCAAGTGTCCAAGTAGATAAAACAGGTTAAATTTTCTTTCAGTTCATTGCTTCAGTTTTTTTTGTTCGATATGTTTTTCTTTTATTTCTATTTATTTATTCATTTATTCATCCATTATATTTATTTATGGTTGATAGGCCTCAACTATTATATATTATACACTATCAGTTTGAAAGAAAAGTAAAAATAAAGACAAAGTAGCTTATTGCAGGGTCCTCAGACCCACACACAGAGAGAAGATTCTTACAATACTTTCGAAAATCATTGCTTTGTACCATGGTCTTTAGGCTAACCTATCTGAATTACAGCCGTTCCAAAATCCAGGGCCAGATTCCAGCTGTAAAAGGGCTCATTAACTAACTGGGGTCTGGCCATCACTCTTCAAGAGCAGGAAGCATTGAAAAGCTCCTTTTCAATGAAATCAGAGGGAGTGATGTCCTGGGTACGGAAGCTCTGATGAGGAGTCAGGGAAAGGTGTATGTACTTTTAGTTGTTCAGTCAGAGGCAGAAAGATGTTCTATAGTCTGAGGCCTTTGGCACATGTGGGCACAACTGTGATGAATTATAGGTAAAGAAAGACTCTTCCAGGTCTGAGGTTGCCCTTGGTTGCCATTATCTCACTTGGTGTCCATTTTGCCATATGGTATAATATAGTGGAACTACAAGTGGAGAGACACTAAGTGGGTTTGGTTCCTCTGCCCTTGTCCACTGGCCTCTTTAGGCATTGACACTTGATAATGCTGGCATCCTCTCCACACCTGGAGCCTAGTGTCCTACACATTCGTGGTCCTCTCTGACCTCTAGATTCATGGGTCACATGGGGCTCTGGTGATGGACTTTGCCTAGCAGATGCCGGAAGATGTGTGTCACCATTGTCAGTAGCATTAATGTCAAGGTGTTAGGGTCTAGAAAAAGCCTGTGATCCTTGGGTTTTAGCAAGTGTCTCTGGGTATTACTTCATCTCAGGAATGGCAACATTCCTAAGTTAATGTCACTCCTAGTGGCTGTACTATTTGCTTAGGCAATAGTTGTGCCTCATCTATATTTTGAGACCCCTAAATAAGGAACTTTCAGAGCAACAGTTTGCCTCACGGTGAACAATGTTTCAGGTCCACCTTCTTCATTTTGGGGTCACTCAGAACTGGAGGTGGAAGAAAGTGCCTCTCAGTATTCATATGTCCTTCCCCTAATCTAGTGTACGTGAAATATGCTGTTTCCCTCCCTCCCCACCCCCATCATTTTACTCTCAAGTTACCAAATTCTTTTTTTATACATCTGAGCCACATTTGCGAGTAAATGGGGAAGCTGTTAATTATGGCAGGCCCACGGCTATAAACCAAGACAGTTTTGGACAAAACTGCACCATGCAGTCATACTTCTGTTTCACGGAAGGAGGGCAAGCATCTCCCACATTTTAAATTTCACCCTCAGGAATAACTCAGAGTGGATAAACTTCAGAATATAATAGAGAAGGACAACTGAAAACACATAGCTCTGCAAATAACTGGTAAGTCAAATAAAATAGTGGCTTGGGGAACACTTAGACTGAAAATGGTTTTAAAGAAGTTGTCTCATTTCCTGGTGCTGGAGAGCAAGTCACTTTAGCAGTGGCCATACAGCAACACAGAAAGCCAGAGCTTGAAATGGTTGATTCCTAGTTGTTTGGAACAGCTTTGGCTTTTAAACTACTGGTTGGGTGTTTACATTTTTAAACTATTACCTGGCTTGCTTGGGTCCAGATTGTGAGGACCTTTTGAACAGACCTTGTAAATCCTGAAGATCTTAACGGCTTGTATGATAATAGCAGCTCACATCTTAGCCGTTTCAAGGCAGCTTCATGGATCCTCTGTGAGACAGAAGGTTAGACAGAAAGTTGATGGGTTATAGTCAGAAAAGTTAAGACAGAAATCTCTACAAACCAAACCAAAACAAAGAAATAATGAAGTGACTGCACCACTGTCTACCATCTGTACCCAGGGTAAGGCTGCTCTGTCCCTTCTGTCTTATAATTAGAGTCTAGAAGTGAGACAGTTGTCACAGGGATTTGTAAACTTTCATCTTTCATTTAAACTGAAAGATGAAATGAGACTTTGGGAATGGAACATAAGCCTTGTTTGCTTTATAAACTTGAAAAGGGCCACTTATACAGGTCACGTTGTGTGACAGATTTCTTCTCTAAGCTACTGTGGTAAAATCTTCAGTTACAACACTTAAAAAAATTAAGCCCACAACAAATTTGAACAGCAACTGCAGTAATTACCACATACACGATCTTAGCCATCTATTAGAAATTTTCCACAAGTCTTCTTAATAAAAATTTTGAAGAGCACTTGAAACATTTTTTCTGGATTAGTCAAGGTGCCTTCAGGGCCTCCAGTCCCAAGATCCTTATGAGAATCCTACAGATCCTGCAGATTTCCAGTGCCACCATTAGTACAGACATGCATGGACCCACTGTGAGTTCAGTATCTGGATGGATTCTATGCTAGAGAAATATCTGAATGAGATCCGCCCATGCTGCTGACTTAGGCAGCTCAATGTCCCGGCCTGGATACTTCATTTGTGACTGAAGCTGTTAGGATGTGAATGGATTTCCTATTGGGAAAACTTGCTAAAAAACCCCAATTTATTTTGAAACATACATGCTTTTGGAGGAATAGTGTTAGAAAACATGTGATAAGTTTCATTTTACAGACTACCAGATCATCTGCCTTGGTCATGGTTTTCAGTCTAAGCAGACTTTTGTTAGATTGGCACTTTCCTCTTTATGCCAAGTAGGACATTCTTCTGTCCTATTTTTTTTCCTCCAATAAATTTTAATACAATGCTAGAGATGAAAATTAAAAAAAATTAAAGTGAATTTAAGAGCCCTCGAAGGCACTGGGCATCGGTTTCGCTCATCCACGGGGAGTGGGTAGTCATTGATGGGGTAAGGTGAGGGATCATGTTTACAGAGGAAAGAAAGCAGAAGCAGGTGCAGTCTCTTCCAGAGTTTAGCTCAAGTTGGCTACAATGACACTGGTGAGTTTCTTCATTTCAAATGCACAGAGATGATGCTCTCGGTGAGAGTTTGCCCATCTCTGCCAAGGACACTAATTGACAGCAGCGACTTATACAAATATTGCAGGCAGGGTCGCCTGTGGGAAGATAGGACTTCTCACTCTCTGGTGGTTTGAAAAGGAATAGCCCCTCATCCCCAGAGATTCATATGTTTGAATGCTTGGCTCATAGGGAGTGACACTATTAAAAAATAGGACTTTTTGGAGTAGGTGCGGCCTTGTTGGAGGAAGTGTGTCATTGTGGGGTCAGTCTTTGCAGTCTCCTAGGCTCAAGCTACCCACAGTGTAGTCCACAGTTTCGTTCTGCTGCCTGTGGATCAAGATGTATAACTATCAGCTTCTGCTCTAGTACCATATCTGCCTGAGTGCCACCTGGTTTCCTGTCATGGTGATAATGGAATAAACCTCTGAAACTGTAAGACAGCTCCAATTAAATGTTTTCCTTGATAAAGGTTTCTGTACTCTCTTCACAGCAATAAAATCCTAACTAAAACACACTGTTAAGTCTTGGTCTACATCTATGGATGGTTCTGGAAAAAAAAATCAGTTCTCACTGAACAACAGCTCAGCGGTATTTGATAGGAAGACCCACAGGAAATGAATTTAGTTTCGATTTTTGGCTACACAGTGGCACCCTGGCTTGTTGACTACACTGGCGGCTTCCTGCATGGAGCAGGTGCTCATGCTGAAGAGGACACACTTGGAACACTCTTGCAAGGCTTCAGATTCTTTGGAAGGTTCTTGTTAGTCATGGTGTTGCTTATATGAACTGCTCATGCCAGCAAATTAGCCCATTCAGTGATTGACTTGTGCCTCAGATGAAAGAAGCTCTAAGAGGGAGACAAACAAATAATTTACAGAATCTACTGTTAGTGTCTGGCAGGTGTAATTATGGCAACAATGCTATAACAGGTGGTTACAAACCGCAGTATATGAACTCGGTGGACACGAATCTAACCCACTCTTTCAGGCTTTAAGAATTTTCTTTCTTTTGCTTCCAAACCAGTACTTTTTCATAAAAGCCCATAAAAATTCCAAAATAATATTCACTAGACAAAAACAGGTACAACAAATTCATTTGAAAGGATACAAATTACCCCACTTTAGCTTGCAGTCAAGAAATGAATCGTATAAAGGCTGATTCTACGGAAGTAGAGCTGCTGGGAGCAGGAAACCTGACCCGGTGCACTGGATGTTAATTTGAGCAGGATCTTGCCTTATTTATGCATTTTTAAATCTACTTTTGTTTGCAAATAATTTAGCAGCCAGTATTAATGGTTATGATGAGGTTTCAGCCTTTATTTCTTGTGCAAGCCCCTAATGAATTTGAGTCCTGGTTCAGTGCACTGTGAAGGAGGAAATTATGGGCAATTTTTTCATCCATGACTCTTCCTCCAGCTTTCCTTCCTGTTTCTCATGACACCAGCTAGAGTCACACACTTATTTCATAACTAAGTAGTTGCAGTGGTACATGGAGCTGTCTGCATGTGTCTCTTTCTCTCACTTCACTCTGCACGCATGCGTTAGTTTGCTGTCAGTGCCTTCCTGATCTCCTCTTCAATGGAGTCAGGGTTCATTTCATGATAAATGATTTATGAATTCCTTAGCCTGCCGATCAAAACGGGAGATGTAAGTACACTATACAGTTTAATACTTGCAACAAACCTGTGATAAAGATATTCTTATCTACCTTAATCGATAAGAAAAGAGGAGCTTAGAGACCCTGAATAATACTCAAAGATTGCCCAGGTCATACTGGTAGAGGGAGTGTTTAGAACTGATATACCTTTTCCAGGGTCATCTACTTGAAGTTCTAGGCTAGGCTTCCTACAAACGGATCCTAAAATGAAGCTCCAGTTCACTGCTTGGCCTTAATGCCAATTCTTTTCCATATGTAAGAGCACTCATTAATTCTGAGCTCTTTAGTAAGCATCTACTGCATGCCTGGATACACTGATTTGCAAGCGAGAGTAGGTCCCTTCTTAGGCACTGCTCAAGGTCAAAGGTCAGGTACTGATTTGGGTTTTATACTCTGGGTCCCTAGATAAGTCTCCTTTCTTCTCCCATGATATTCTTGCTGGCTTCTTCTCATACCCTTCTCTTTGTGAGAACCGCCTCATATCCTGCTACCGAGGGTGTCTTCCCATACTGCTCTAATCAGTGGAGATTTAGTCCTTCTCTGACTTCTATGTGCACGACACAGGTACTCACTGTTCTCAAGCGCAGCCTCTGCTATCAGTTAACTGTGTGAACTTGAGAAAATTACTAACTTCTCTGCACTTTAGTTTCCTTACCAACAAAAGAGGATTGCTGGTATTACCCGGGTCATCGTGTTACTGTGAGAATTTAGTTCTTTATGTAAATCATGAGGAAGGGTACCTGGCCTCGAATCCCCAATCCTCCTACCTCAGTATTGGAAGGTGTGCACCACCATACCTAGCTTTGAAGGAGCATTTTATTGAGGGATGGGATTATGATGTCATGTAATCCTAATGAAATCTATGCTCCTGGAATAAATTCAGGACATGGTGATCTTTAGGACTTTAGAAAGTACAAATTCTTGAGAAGAGCTCGCGATCACCTTTAACGATATCCTACCCATCGTGTACATGAGGTTTCTAAACACAGGTACACTGTTAAAGAAAGGGCACACTTGGGCTGATAAAAGGCAAGTTGTCATTAAGAATATGCGGCTGGAAAGAAGAAACTGACATAAGGCTTTGAAACCACAGGTCAGAGATTTGGAGGTTTTAATAACTTTTTGTTGTTGTTTTAGAATTTGTTTCTGGAAGCACATAACAAGAACCAAACACATTAACTTAAGTAAAAAATTAGTATACACCTAAGTAAGTAATCCAAGGTAGGGCCTGGTAGACTCAGTGATCCAGCTGATGAGGCCAGCAAAGCCTTTCTCAGCTAGTCTAGTAATGCATGCATAGGAATTTTAGCCGGGGGTACTCTGGTGCACCTTAGTTGGGATGCATTCCTGTTCTTGACCAACTGGTTTGTGTAGAGCTGGGATGATATAGTCTTCTTGGCCTGCCTGAGTCATAAGTTTGCCATCTTCTGTGGGCACAGACTCTGTGGCATAGAGGAAGAACAGTTTCTAAAATGCGCAAGTGTTGGAGAACTTACAAGAGCTAGAAGGAAAGCATTTATCAAACTCAGGGCTAAGATGACTGGGAACGGTGACTACTGATGAAATAAACCACAATGAAGCTTTGCTGTCCTCAAGTCCATGATCCCTGGGAGACTGGGCTAAGCAATGTCCTAACTCAAGGTTGGCATAGTGAAAACATCTGACTCTCAGAAAACTGAGAGCCATATATGTTACCAGCTCAGCATCATCAGTCACCCCCAGAATGCAACCTGCTTTTCTGCTTTCTAGGTTCCTGCCATGACCACTGACTGTTAGGCTTACCCACTGTTAGGCATCTTGTCCCATCCGTCTCTGTTGGCATCAGGCTGACTGACTTGTGATATGTGCCTACTTGTTCCTCCCAGCTACAATTGCTTCATGTCATCACATCAGTATTAGTAGCTCTGCTGAGACGCGGGTTGCTTTTCGGGTTGCTTTCTGCAAGCCCACACACCACAGAATGGCTCCCGGTTTTGCCGTCTCGTGCTTGAGCACTGCAGAGTTTCTCATCATGCTTCAGAAACATCTCCCATAGTCTTTTCCTTTGGGTTCAACTGTTTAGTTAGCCACTCATGTTTTTCTTTCATTAAATAAAATTACTTTTTTTTTCTTAATATAAACTGGGTCTTAGAGTGTGATTTTTAAGTTAGAGCTGGGAGAAAAGACTGCTGGTTTTCCAATTATTGTCAGTCAGGAGTCTCAAGGGCAGAAAGGAAAGGAGGGCCAGGATGGTTTCTGTCAGAGCACTGTCACTGATGTTAGAATGGATAGAGTTTAACTGTGAAGAGAAACAGGAGCTGTCCAGGTGAGGAGAACCAAAACTGCAGAGGCTCACAGCCCCATTAGAAAAATGGAACCAGGCCAGTGGGGCACAGCATTTGTGATGTATATGGTGGGACTTATTAAAAGATGAGAAAATGGGTAAAGCCAAGCAAAATGACATGGGACCTCCATATCATATAAATATGTCTGGTCTTTACCCTAAAAATAGTTGGTTATCTGCTGCCTTTCCTTACATTTGCTGTCAGTTATTCAATTTCTCCCACTTAGGGACTTAGGTAAACCACAGTTGAGTTTTCCCTATCTTCTCCTCTCTTTGGAAATGTCTGGGTTTGAAGTCACCAGAAAACAAATTCTAGCTCTGATTGGCTGTCCTTAAACCCATGACTTATCACCAGATGTGGGGTACTGACTTGTAATCCTAGCATTTGGGAGGCTGAAGCAGAAAGTTCAGGAGCCAAAGGCCAGCCTGTTATACACTGTAAGATCCTATCTCAAAACAAAACAAAACAAAACAAAACAAAACAAAACAAAACAAAACAAAACAAACAAAACATACCCTCAATGTACAAATCCCACAAACACACAAGAACAGTGAATCGTGTCCTGAGGCATATATACCTCTTGAATGGCTTTGAGAAAATTCTCTTGCAGAATGAGTTCTTCCTAAAATTTCTAACCTCTCTGCACCTTTCTTCCTCCCAATCCATGGTGTGGATGAATTCGAGGTCCTGAGGGATTTAGCAGGGGCTGACCATAGAGATGGTGGAGTAAACACCACCTCTTAGAGTGACTGAGCTTTGAGAAAGCACACTAACCAGAATCTACTTTCCCATCTTTCGGTATAGACCATGATAAGAATCACTTCTTATTCTAGAATGAGGATGGGTATGCACTTTTGGAAGCAATAAGCCTGGTCTCAGCACTTCTGAGACCAAAAGGACCAGCTTTAGACAGGCTAGAAGGTCTTTGTCTATAGATCCCATGTAATATTTGTTAGTTTTTTACAAAAAGGAGACCACAAAAGAACACAGAGTATTCCTCTTGTTTGTTGGCCCTTCTTCTCACCACCTCTAATGTGAGGCCTCTAGCCTGTAAGAAATCTGATGTGTAGAGTCATCTAGGCACACTTTACGTATTTTATTAGTGAAAGCATAATGTAGAAGGAAAGAAATTGTGGTTATGGGACAGCTGGGAGAGAAAAGTGGCCCCTTAGGACGTAAGAGAGCTGTGAAGCTATTCCGAGGTTGAAAGCAGTCCTCAGACAAAATGAAACCTCCCAGCTATTTGAGAGGGTTGGGCTGTGTCCTAGTTTTAATTATATTGCTGTGAGAAAATACCCTGACAAGATAGAACTTAGGGGAGAAAGGCTTTATTTCAGCTCAGTTCCAGGTTGCCATCCATTATAGCCAGGAAGTTATGGTGGCAAGAACTTGAAGCAGATAGTCACATCACATGGAATTGCATGCATGTGTTTTACAGGTCATCCCTTTTCTTACCCTTCTGCCTTCAGCAACCTCTACACGTGGGAGCTCCACAGGGCTTCTGGAACATTTCAGTGCTGCTGTCTGGGCTTCTGCTAGTCTCCTCTCAGGACACCATTGATCGAGGAGAGGTATTATTTTTACTGCCTGTGAATACACCTACCAGAACATATTTACCTTCGGGTTGTTAACTCACGGAAAGTGCTTCCTATCTGGGAGAAATTGAGGGGGCTCAGGAAAGTCAACCTCATCCGTGTATTCTTCTCCATCGAGTGGCTGCAAGGTTAAACTTGATTCTCTCAAGGACTGTGTTTGTGGATGAAATACTGTTCTGAGGGAATCTATGCTAAAAGAAATCTACAGAGCAGTCAGTTCCTAGAGGAGTAAGAGATATGGGTGCTGCGTGCTTCCCATTCCTGTGAGTGGCAGGCATGGCAAATCAACCATGGCACGCTTTGCCTCTGAATCTCAGTACTAAACAGGGCCTGAGAAATCTTGCCAGTACAGGCCCGGAGGCATTTCCAATCAATTAGGAGTGGTATTTGGGATGAAGTCAGCTTGTTCTCTGAGCATGAACTGAGCAGCCAATAAAGGTGCTTAGTATTCTCTGCTTTGTAGCTTTTTATGTTGATTCAAATAGTAATGGTGACGAGGAGGGACTGAATGGTGAAAGAAATGAAAGAGAGCCATGGCACCCATCTCCCCATGCCCTCACACTCCTAGGCCAAGGTGGACTTTCCTGCTGTATAGACTGCTTGTGTGAAGAAAGAACCCCATAAGGATCATAACTTTTGAAGTGACACGGTGATTGGAAAGGTGATAGTTTTCTGAGTTTCGTTGGTCATCTGTCTTTGTAATCGTTCTTAGGATATTTTGAAGGATAGAATTTCCTCTGTCTTTACTCCTTCTCCCACTTTGTGTGTGTGTGTATGGTATTAGGGATAGAACACGTGCTAGCTGAGGGCTCTGTCACTGAACTCAGCCCTGGCTGTCTGCATTCTTGATGAGAGCTTCTTAGTTAGTGAATTCAGAGTCCCCTGACTAAGGTTTTACTCTTTGTTTAGTTTTTGACCCAGGGTCCCAATGTATCCCAGGTGCACTCAAACTGCTCTGTAGCTGAGGTTCGCCTTGAACCCTGTTCTCCCTTCCTGCTTCCCACTCCCAGGTGTTAGGCTTAAGGCATGTACTACCATGCCTGGTTTAAGGCTCTGTGAAGTCAAATTTGTTTTCAGTTTCCTTTCTTAGGTAAGGTGTGACACACACGTATCCAAATAATACCTTTTTAGTTTAAACAGTGTGCCTGTCATTTGGCATACTGATATGTTTTCAGATGGTTCAGGAGCTTAAGTTTGGAAGATATATTTAGAGAAATTAATATGTGTTGCGTGAGTGTCAAATAAATCTTGAGAAGACTGGCAGCAAGAAGGTCCTGGAATCCAGCCCTGAAGTATTTCCAACTGGCCCTGTCTCTCTGGACTGATTTTTACGAGTGGAAATTACACTTCACTTTTGGATTACCTCTTTTGTTTTGTAACTATTGGAAGATTTCCCCAGCGCTGTACATTTATTTCACGTGCATAGTTTGGAGTAATCCTTTCCTGAACTATTGTCCATGTGTGTGGCTCTGCCATCAAGAGTTTAGGCTGCAGCTTCATTTTTCCTATGTGTTCCACCTCACATGTGTTCTTTGCGTTTTTGCTTGCTGTGAGGTCACCGATTCTGTTTCCTCTTGGAATCCAATAACCTTTGGACGATGTTCTGTGGCCTCGGAGAGACAGTGGTGGAACAGATGCCATGGAATCTGTTCTCTGAATGCTTTCATTCCCCCTTTTGTTTGTTTTTTAAGGAAAAAAAAATAGGATAAAATTCTGCCTGTGGGCTTTAAGTTTTAAGAAACTGTGTTTTAAGCCTCACTCCACTTCTATCATAAGAGAAGGCTCCTTTTAGAATGAGATAACCCGGACACTGCTCCAGCTGCTTGAACAAGGCAAGGGACGGTTTCTAATGATGTCCATCACTCTAGACACACACGTCAGCACTGCCACTCACTTTTGAATCCCTGGGATGTAGGAGTGTCTCAACACATATTAAGTTCCAGGAAGAGCCGTCCAATCCAAAACCATATGTTGAAATTACAGCATAGATTGGGCACACTGTTTGGTAGGAAGGTAAAGATAATTTCAGCGCCTATGAACTTTAATATCTGGATATTATTTCCAAACACAGACTCCAATTTGCCAGGCCCAGGCAGAAAGCCACATAACAGTTTTCATCCATTCTTCTCAGTGTACAATTTGGGCCCCCTCCACAGCCAATGTTTGAAATAAGCTGAATAAACAAAGCACAGTGGGTCACCTGGGGAGTGTACTAATCAGAAATATTTTCACTCATGGGGTAAGGCTTTACATAACGCCCTGGGAGCCGTGATTTGAACCACCCATTGTAAGCAATGGAGTATTGCAACGAATACATATTCAGTCACGGCTCCAGAGTCCCCCCTTTCCCTTTTAGCTGCTATGTAAGACTTCATCACAAACTGCAAATGTTTTTCTCTCCCTGCCTATTGGACAGCGCATCCAAATGTCAGCTGCATTCTCAGCTCATCGTTTCCATTATGCTTCTTCTGGTTCCCAAGTGTCCGGAGATAATATAAAAACAGAAGCGCATTCAGGAGATGGATACAAAATGAAATTTAGTCTTGTGCGCTGCGCATTTCAATCTCGGCAGCCTACTTCCGTATTCCACTGCATGGATATGTCCAGTATCTTTTATACAATATTTTTTTTCTCTAGGACATATGAAAAGGATTTATCTGAATTTATTTTCCTAAAAACAGGCTTTTCTATCAACTGTGTCCTATAACATTTGTATCCATTTAGATTTAAAAGGAACTGAGTACTCCTATGTTCATCTACCAGACTAAGAAGCAAAAGGCTTTCAATATCTTCCATCATCACCTGACCCGCTTTAAAACTATCTTCTCTGGCTACTCAGAGAATAATTATTACTCTGCAACTGTTACTATCTCTTGCATTTATTCAGAGATTTAATTATTAGTATGTTCAAATTTTTCAACATGCTGGATGGAAACTTTACATATGAATTATAGTTTATTTTACTCAACATTATACTTACAAGAACTCTGTGGTAATGTCACTAAGTACAATTTAATCAGTTTCACTACTGTACAGTATTGTGTAATATAAAAAATATTTCACTCTGGAATCATTCTATTATCAATGATATTTTGATATTTTTTTTAATTTCATGTATCATTGCTAGAGAGGTTTCTGACCCATATTTCCTAGTGCATATGACTAAAGTTTCTCTGAGGTATCTATCTATCTATCTATCTATCTATCTATCTATCTATCTATCTATCTATCTA
>NW_026592510.1:15041109-15050711 GCF_907164565.1 Psammomys obesus | reverse complement strand
CTATCTATCTATCTATCTATCTATCTATCTATCTATCTATCTATCTACATCTACTGAATCATATAGCCTCAGTATTTTCCAGTCTCTTTACACTGTGATTTTGTGTTTGGTTTGTATTTAACTTTAAAAGTGTATAATCAGGACAACAAACTTCAAACTGAGTGTTCAGTCTGTCGTTGATTTCTGTCTCATTTCCTACAAGCTACACCAAAGGCCCCGACTTCTAGTGACGACCCACAGATATGTACAAGATGCTGTTGGCAGCCTTGATATTTTCATCTTTTCTGCTTGCTCAAGTGTGGCCTGGGTGGACATGGTTCCTCCCATTCCTCAGTGTGACTCAGGTTCCTGTGCTCAGCCTTGCCTGAGGCCTATCTCATCTGTACAAAGATGAATTATCTTCCATCTGTCTTGCAGCCAGCTGTTGACTGCTTTATCTATCTATCTTTATCTACGTCCCTTTTCTGAGAATAGTACTTCCTCATCTCCTTAAAAAAAACAAAAACAAACCTGAAAAAACAAAAAGGGAAAAAAACCCTGAAAACAAATAAAAGCTAAAACCTCAATTTGCTTATTATGAATAAAATACATATACTATCTTAGCCGTTTTAAAGTCTTTTTTTTGTGTGTGACTGGCTTGTTTCATTAAACCTAAAATCCTCCAGGTTTATCATACAGTAGCTGGTATCATAATCCCTTTCCTTCTTAGGGACGTTTAGAATCTGGTGGTGAATATTTCTCCTATGCGTTACTTCTCTACTCGCCATCGAGGGAAGCCCTGACTTGCTTTGAACAATAGATATGATGTTGAGCCTTGAAGCTCTAGATAATAGTATGCAGCCATCTCTTCAAAAACCCTGCTCTTAGTTCTTTTTAGGAGGTACACAAAATTTGGTCTCTTGGAATGCTTCCCCTCTTCTCCCTTGTCACTCCTCCCGCTGTGGCTTCTTATGTCACAGGTTATCACCTGAAAGCCAACATGAGGGCCTACCATGTGATATGAATCTTCTCCAGTGGAAGTCCTAGAGTGCATCTGAGACGATATTTTGGTTCTCTCTATGGGAAGGGCTGTTACACTCTGGGCCCCCGTAAGAAACTACAAGTCCTGCCACTTGAAGAAGACCCTCCTATGAGCTGAGAAAACAAAACCATCAGGGCAGAAAGTAGTTGAGATGAGCAGCTCATGGGAGTACTGGTTTTTCATTCCTTTCGGTTATACATGCTGATACCGTTCTCCACGGAGAGTTCTGAACAGAAAACTTAGATGTTATACTAAATATTCCAACAACCCCACACACCTGCTACGGCTAAGTACTATACTGGGTTTACCAAAAGATGAGATGAAGTCCTGAAGGTCGGAAGGCTGGTGAGATGGAATAAGAAACACTGCACTGAAAGCCACTGAACAGCGGCTTCTTGCTTTACTGAAATGGGGGGTGGGAACCTGTGGGGAAAAAAAAGAAAACCATAGGGAGTTAGAAGAGGAAGGGATTTGTGTTCAGCGCCAACTGATAAGGAAATTGATCTAGACTGCAAAACTAGAATGCATGTCCAATATAAAAGTGATATTAATGTTGTGATGTTGTTTTATTGTGGATGCTTCCTAGCCTCCTCCAGGGTAGGGTTCCATTATTAGGAGCTCACATGCATGTGTACATGCATGTAAGTGAGGCTAGTGTGTGGATTTGGGATACTATTGTGAGAACTGCCTATAATTTTGACTAATTTCTGGGAGTGTGGTACACATGAACTTCAATTTTCATCCATACGGCAGAATATGATTTAAAGCAGGCAGTTACTGGACTATACATGATATCTGTAGGACTCAAGCTTTCAGCATTTCCTACCTTATGCCCGACGAACAACCACACAAGATGTTCTCAGCAACCCTGAACTTACCTGGAAGCTGATGTTCTAAGAGACCGCTTTTAGTTTTGCCAGTGTGAAAAGATATTCCAGTTTCATTAATTTACAAAGTGGAAAGAATTTATCTTTTATTTTTCTGACCTGTGGGTTTGTGAACAGTTTAAGGTGTTACTCCCAGCTGCTGTGTTGATCCTTTGAGGCTTTAGGACTTTTGCACAGAAAGTTTTATTTGCCACACAGCCTTTAATTACACAGTGCTTCTTTCTCTGTATACCCAATGGCCATGAGAAATTCACTTGGTGCATTAAAGAAAATACTTGAGGGCTGGAGAGATGGCTCAGAGGTTAAGAGCACTGGCTGTTCATCCAAAGGTCCTGAGTTCAATTCCTAGTAACCATATGGTGGCTCATAACCATCCATAACCAGATTAGGTGCCCTCTTCTGGTCTGCTGGCACACGTGCAGGCAGACTACTGTATAAATAATGAATAAATAAATCTTAAAAAAAAGAAAGTATTTGAATAATAAACTAAACCTTTAAAGAACGTTCTTGTGTTTTAAAGAAGAAAAGAAAACCTCAATAGAATTATTACATTATACTGGAGAAGACTTTAGGAAAGGCATTGGGATTTCTCTAAGAATGGTGATCAGATAGGAATCTGAAAATGAGTAAAACAATGTTTAATCAACTACTGTGGTTTTCAAATATTATTTCATTTCATAAAAGTTGGTAACAAGTGCAGAAGTGGAGTCCTGTGGTGTCAGCAGAGTGGGTGTTGGGAAGAGAACAATTGCTCCTTTGAGGGAGCTTGTTGGGCGCTTGCCTCCTGCAGTTAGATTTGCTATTTGAGAGAGCCATCTGCTTCTTCACACTTTCCAGTATCAGCCTTTATCTACAAGAGTCCCTTAGCATCTCAAAACGGAGAACCCAGTGAGGTTTTAAGTTAATGCCAGACAACCAGATGCTAACCAGATTGCCAAGCTCTCTCCCCCTCCCAGAACCAAAGCATTTGAGGGAGGCTGAGTTAGCATAAATTCTGGGCAATACTTCGGAGAAAACCTTGATCTCTTTTGGCCTCTGTTCATGCAGACCTTCTAATGACAGTCAAGGGGACTTCTATTTGTGTTTTAAAACTCCACGTGCCCAGAGGCTAAGTAGGCAAGGGAGAAACTTTGGCTTCTCCACATACATATACACTCATCCTGAAACGATTATAAATACTAAATGCTGGGGAATCCAATAATAATTCCCATTGCTGTTTCCTTCATCCAACATGCATTCATCCACATTTTGGATCAGTTTGCATCATTGATTATACCCCACAGACAGCCCACTGAGCTCAAAGAAATGTTGAGCCAAGAAAAAAATTATGCAATGGAAGTTGAAAATGAAAACTCCTCCTTTGCACATCTCCTCAGAGATGACATCTGAATGTCTGAATCATTTGGACCAAGGTTCTCAGTAGAGAGTTGGAGAAAAAAGGAGGGACAGATCACTTCTAGAAAGAACTACAAAAGGAGGAGGGTGTGTGGTCAGATTCTCTGGAGGAAGCCTCCATTTTTGTTTTGACAAGTGGTAATTTATTTCCTGGGATTGGGGGTTGGGTCAGAGGTTTGCCCTGTGCCTGTCAAACAGAGCAGCATTCAGTGTGTCAAGAGACTAAAAAATCTATTCAGTGTGTTGAGAGATTAAAAACTTGGTCATATTTTTTTTCCACTAGCCAGTTTATAAGTTAAGTAAATCAAACTACCAAGTTTACTAGCCAACAAGACAAAACAAACATAATCCTTTCATGTCGCAAACTAAATGTACTATTTTAAAAGCGAAACAAATAAGGTTTAGATAGAACAAGCTTTCATTGACTATTATTCTATTTGTAAGGGTGAGTGTTTAGATACATGTATGTATTGGGTATATGTACCTGTATGAGTGCAGAGGACAGTGGAAAATGTTGGGTGCTATGTTCTAGCACTCTGTCTTATTCTTTTGAGGCCAAGTTCTCTCACTGAACATAGTGGTAGGCTGGCAGCCAGAAAGTCCCAGAATTCCCCCTGTCTCTGTCCTCCTTACTGCTGGAGTCATTGTGATTGTGTGTGCATCTATGTCTAGTTTTTTGATGTGGGTGCTTGGATTCAAACACAGGTGTTCATGCTTGCATAGCAAGCACTCTTCCTGAACCATTTCTCTAGCCCTGACTATTATTCTTTCACGAAACTAAAGAAAGAAAAAAGCCTCATTCTGTTCACTGATTTAGTTTTTACTGCATGCACAATCTCTTTTTAAATTATGTAGTCTGGATTCATAGCCAGTAATGTTTAGGGAAATGTGCATTTGAACAACATTGAGCAAATCACAGTAACCTAGATTCAAGACATCCCAGGTGTAAAAATATACTCCCTGACCTGAAGGGGTCCAGTCTTCTTTTGATCCCATGGCTATAGTAAGGAATTCTTCTGTAGTGAAGGTACAGTTTTGCTGTTAGAATTTACTTTCATAAATAGAAAATGTTCTTTAGATCCATGTGGACTCGTACCTTCTGTTATATGTAATCACTCCAATTCATGTGTTTCACTGTGCAGCCCTGGCTGGCCTGGGTCTCTCTATGTAGATTAGGGTGGTCTCAAACTCACCGAGATCCACCTACTTCTGCCTCTTGAGTACTGGCTTTACAGGTGGACAATACTTCCCCGATTCATTGTTTTTAAACATTTATTTACTCTCTTTCTCTGTGTATGTACACATACATGTTTGCCTGCAGACATATCACAGCACATGTGTGGAGGTCATGAGACAACTTGCAGAGGTTGGTTCTTTCCTTCCACTATGCAGAATCTGGGAATGGAGCACCTGGTGGCATGCGCTTTTACGTGCTGAGCCATCTCGTTGACACTAACTCATGCGTTCACTTTTTGTCAGGGGAATTGTAAATATTTACAGAGAAACAATATCATGTTCAGTCTCAATAACAGACAGGCTCACATGTCCTAAATAATGCATAGTATTGGGGATCTACTCATTTCTCTATATGCTTTATTCTTTGAAATAATTTTAGTGTTTTATGTTCTATTTGCCACATAATAATTGAAGTTTTATTTGATTACTGGGCACCATTTAAATACAGTCACACAGTATGCAAAGTTCACGTTAGGGTACCTGGCATGTCTACTACATGAGGCACAGATAATTTCTGCATGTGGGGGCATTTTCAAACTCCTCATCATGAGCTGTTTTGAGATGTATGTTCAGGGTGTGCCCACTACATTTACTCTGCTCTGCTACTGAACACTGGAGGCTCTCCTTCCTGTCTTCCTGCACCCTTCTCTTCCACCCCTCCCAGCTTCTGGTAATTCCCATTCTCTCTACTTCTGAAAAGTCGATTTGTTTTTAAGCTCCTTCATGTGAGAGTATGGCATGTGTTTAAGCCTGACCTCCTCATCTTCACTACAGTCCTATCTCCATCCATCCTCCAGAGGAGGAGAGGGAGAGACAGGGAGAGGGGTAGAGAGAATGAGAGAGAAAAGAAAGAAAGCAAGGGAGAAGGAGGGCAAGAGAGAAGGAGAGAGATGAGAGATAGAGAGAGGAGGAAGAGGGGAGGGCCACAGGGAGAGGAATAGAAAGAATGAGAGAGAGAAAAACTTTTTTTTTTTTTTTTTGCTGAGGGAATAAAAGCCTGTTTCCCACATGTGTGTCTTTACAGGTGCTTCTTTTGCAGAATTTTCTGACTCAAATTTAGTAGTTCCGAAGCTGTGAACGTTTGGTTGTGTCAGCATCACATCTCAGCTCCATAGGTTTCGTTCTAATTGTTTTTGTGCTAGCCTATGCTCTGTCACTTCTTCCCTTCAGCAGATATTATTGGATCAATTCAACAGAGCTATCTGAAGCTCAAATTCTAAGCAGCTGCAGCGGGGCTGTCCCCACAGTGATAGTCAAAGGCCTGCTGGAATCTGACACTTTACCCACTAGCAAGCAGAAAGCTTGTTATCAAGGTTGTGCTGTTCTTTACTTAAATTTCTATCTCCCAAAGTAGCAGGTATAAGAGCCTGTCACTCTCTAGGAAAAAAAAAAACAAAAAACAAAACACCTCACATTTCTGGTTGTCTAATACAAACAGGCCACAAACAGAACCTCTTATCAAGTGAGTCACTGATTTAAAAAATGCCAGTTCATTACAGAATTGACATTAACATTCAGTAGGAAAACGAGGCTTTCAAAGAACATCTTTTAAACCAATACATTAATTATTATGATACCTTTCCAAGAACTCTCTTTACCGCTAAACTCTGCAAAGAATGTGCCCAGATTTCCTTTACAAATCTTGGCGTGTTCTAAGAGCTTCTTTCAGTTTTGCAAACACCAAAGAGCTTGCTTGGCTTTTTGTCTGGGCTCAGAAACTCATACATAAGAAAGCTGCATTTGTACCAGTTTCAGGTCATGTCTGATAGGAGGGGAGGAGGCCATGCCAGAGCGTAGCTGAGCGTACAGAAAATCTCAGCTTTTGACCCTTTAGGCACTGAAATTAAGTGCTAAGTACCTTTTTTTTGGTAGAGATGGTGCCGCTTGATTCCTTTGTTTCTCATTTCTGTCTGTCACAAATTTGAACATGTAGAAAATGCAAAATAAATACTGTGAGTAAGTGTGACTTTATTTTCAGTTCTAAAAGCAAAGTCATTGAATCACTTTACAAAAATGCAGAGAAAGGAAAAAAAAATACTGAAGACCTCACAACCCAGATGGCAGTGTAGTCGGGGTTCAGTAAACACACAGTATGAAGCAGTTTGTAGCTTTGGGATTGTGTTGGGCCCAACTGTCAGTCCATCACTCTACCCACTCTTTCTCGCTCCTGTAGCCCTAAATGTAGTTCATTCACACCTTTATATCTGGAAACCTCCCATCTTCTCACCCATGGTAACAGCTGGCAGAATGAAGTCAACATGTTCTATCACCCACCTTTGTAGGAGGACTTAAGGGGGTCTCAGGAATCTACATAGACAAAGCCACCTGGCTCCCCTTCTCTATCCATCTAGTTTCCCATCCAGTCGCTAGTTCTAGAAATATATTGTATTAAAAATTTCTACAATGTAACAAAATACCCCCCCCCCTTACGCAACAGGAGGAAGGAAGGAAGGAGAGAGGGAGGAAAGAAAGGAGGGAAGGAAGGGTAGGGAAGAGCTTATCTTGGCTCACAGTTTCAGGGCACTCAGTCTTTGCCTCTGTTGAATTTTGGCCTATGATGATGCAAAGCATTTTAGAGACAGGAGCATTTGTGGGAAAATGTTCACCTCATGGCAGAGAGGAAACAGATAGAGAGGAAAGGACCGAAGACAGGCACAGTTTTCCAAGCCATGTCCCCAATGGTCTTTTTCATATAGTGAACCGCCAGTTCATATAGTTTCCACAAGCTCCCCTAAAAGCACCAGCAGTTGGGGATGAAGCATTCAGTACATGCGTCTGCAAAGAACACTCCATGTTCACACCAGAGCATATGAGCTTAGGTTCACTGTAAACCTAGATGCTATGATGTATTTGGAGAAAACAATAGTGAGCAGAATAGACCTGATGCTCCCTTTTGTTCTAGAGTTCAAAGTCCATGGGAGAGTAGATTACAGAATGTGAAACAATAAGAGAAGTAAATGCACGATGCTGAGTGAGCCAGGAAAAGAAGACCAATGGGGTTTACTCATCCAAATGTCTTCACACTCTTTGAGAATCAGCTCAACCCTTCTGTGGGCCTGTCAAGCAAACTGCCTGCCTTCTAGCAGGCTAGAGAGCTTTGTGAACTACAACCTGAAGTCAAACCAGTCAGACAAGCCATATGAAATTGGATGCATATTGTGTTCAGTGGAGAAGCCATGTGGAACACTGGATGGGTTCAGGATGTCATTTTGGAGACAAAAGATGCTGCTGAAGAAAGGGAGGTCTGTGCAGGTCCAGGATTCATTCACTATGCCCTCAGTCTGAGGTGTTCTGAGTACTCTTCACTGTGGCTTCACTGTTTTTTCTCATGAATTTCTACAGATTCAATATTGTTTCAATAGGAGGATGACTGATGGGGAGTGAAAGGCTGTACATGCTTGAACAGACAGAAGGAGGCCAGTGTGACTGGAAGGGACCATACATTGTTTACTGTCACAGCCTTTCTGTACTCAAGACCACCATTGCTGTATTTCGGGTTGTAGCTACGAGTACCGTGGGGGCACTCGGTGTTGGCTCTCTCTCTTCTCTTTCCCTTCTTTCTTATCACCACACCTCTATAATTCTTCTCTCTATATAGTTCTTCCCTAACTTACCAATTCCAAACTTTTGAACCTTCCCCTATGGCATTTAGAAAAGAGCAGGTTTTGGTAGTGCATTTGAATGTAATTTTAGTAACAGATGTATAATAATCTCCTTTATTCTATGATATTGGGAGCCTGACTCAGAAAGGATCTCGGACCTGAATGGCTTCCCTTTACTTTCTACCTAATGTAGCAAGTTTCAAGCCACTGAAATAAAATACCATGAGAAAAACTTAATCTGATCCTTGGTACAATATTCCAAATGTCAGTGTCTCTGAACTTCTGTTTGTTCATCCATTAGAGGAAGAGGTTTTCCACTTTGCAGCTCTTTTAAAGGGACTACATGAAATACTGTACGTGAATTTTATGACCAGAGTCGGGCATTTAATAGACGTTCAATAAATGTAAGCTCTCTCATTCATTATGTATCATTGCAAGAACTTGTGCATTATTCAGTATCTGGAAGTGGAGAGGAATTTGAAAGGTTTACTTTTAGCTCACACAAAACCACAGCGTTTTCTCTCTCTCTCTCTTGGCTGTATGGATTTTGAAAGTTACACTTACAACCATTCAGAGGTGTAAACTTCCAGATCAGTGGCGATATAACAACAGAGTAATAATAATAATAATAATAATAATAATAATAATAATAATAATTGTAGGAAACAAAAACAATATCTAAATTCAACAATATCTAAATTCATTTTGTGTACAGAGAAAGATCATATTTAAACTATCATTACCATGATCTAGTATCAGTTGCATTTCATGGATGTGGACACAGAGGGATCAACTGCATCCTCCAAAGTCATATAACTGGTAAAAAGGAAATTTGGGGCTGAATTTGCTTCCTCTAGAACCCAAAGGCTAAGCTCTTCTGGAAGACATTCCATTCCATGATTGTCCAAAAAGGGACCTCTCTCTCCCCGACCCTTGGCTACCTTTCATATTTCAAGGGTTTATTCTGACTTTCCTCTGACTTCCTTCTCCCATAAGGCCATGGTGAAGAGCCAAGCAGACGACCTTGCTCAGAGCATATGACTCCTCCAGGATCACAACTGGCTCATGTGGGCCTTAGTGTATGCTGAATTTTCTATCACTGCATCACTGCCACCCCGTCTGTGTGATGGCTAACCTCCAGTCACTACCATTCTATTTTCTGCTTGTAGGAGTTCAACTTTTGAAGATCTCACATCTAAGCCAACTTGTATAGCATTGCTTTTTCTGTGTCCAACTTAACATAAACTTCCCCAGTTTCATCCATGTTTTTACATATGGCAGAATTTCTTTCTTCTTAAGACTGAGTAGAATTCCACTGTGCACAGGTACCACATTTTATTGGTTCTTGAACCTGTGATGGATCTTAGTTTGATGCAATGTCCTTATTATTATTGTCAGAAGTACAGCCCCCCAAACACACACACACACACACACACACACACACACACACACACACACACA
>NW_026592510.1:15018236-15041099 GCF_907164565.1 Psammomys obesus | reverse complement strand
CACACACACACACACACACACACACACACACACACACACACACACACTTGCACCACAGAAAACGTGGCAGTTTGTATTTCATGCCTTTCACATGAAAGTATAATGGTATAATGGTATTGATAGATCATATAGTAGTTGCTTATAAAGTGTTTCAGATGCTCTGTATTTTCCACAATAGCTACTGTAACTGGCATTCCATTGTATGTGGTGTGTGTCTTTTCTCTGAAGAACTCTGAAACTGGATTCAACTGTCTTTATTATACTCCTATTAAAACTTAGCTTTTTCAGAATTTCACGTAAAATTTGAACACATCATTGCCCATCCAACTCTAGCCAAATCTCC
Organism: Psammomys obesus; assembly: GCF_907164565.1. Taxonomy (NCBI): domain Eukaryota; kingdom Metazoa; phylum Chordata; class Mammalia; order Rodentia; family Muridae; genus Psammomys; species Psammomys obesus. Next base: position 15,040,756 of record NW_026592510.1, on the reverse strand, counting down.
CTCCCTTCCCTATCAACCCAACATTGTGTCCTATTCATTTGTTTTTCGTCTACCAAGACCATTTTGTGCTACTCATACATTCATATGTCTGTGGTTTTCCATTATAACATGGTTGACACAATAGGGGCAACACTCTTAAAGAAAACTGGCTTTCTTTCTCCCAGCAGCTATCAGGTACCAGTAGCTTCTTGCCTAGGGGTGGGGCTTCATGTCTTCTTTCCTTCTTCATGTGAGAATTTGTTCTGGCTTCAGCTTGCTGTCATAACTAACATGGGTTCCTAAGTGTAGCTTCCCTGCTATGTCCAGAGAATACTATTTCCCCATATTCATCCACCAGCTCTCACTCTTAAGTCTTTCCACCCTTTGGAAACAAGGGCCTTGGGAAGAAAGGCTGTAGTATAGATATTCCATTTAGGGCTGAACATTCTTCAGTCTCTCATTCTTTGTACTGTGGCCAGTTGTGGGTCTCTGTGTTAATCACTACCTTCCTCAAATGGAAGATAATTTTATGAGAGGTGAGAGATTCAGTAGCCTCTGGGAATACATCTGCGGTTAGGAATCAGTTTAATACTAGCTCTATTCAGCAGAAGAATAGTGGTAGATTCTCTCACAGGACCTATGACCTGTCTTTTCACAGTTGTTTTTTTTTTTTTTTTGGCTCAACAATGGTACCAGGTATGAATGCCATCTTCTAGAGAAGGACTTAAATCTAATCAGAGAGTGGTTGGTTCCTCCCATGATGTATAAGCCCCTTTTGTACCAGTAGGAATATCTTACCAAGTTAGCTATTACTGTAATTTGATGGGTTCACAACCGTGTAAGCTCAATGACAACTTTTTTTTTTTTCTCCTGTAGTATACATAGCATATTCTAGCACTATGAAAGCCAGGAAGTAGTCTATGTCAATACCGCCTCAGCATTTCAATGTCTGTGATTCAGATAGGTATGTAGTGTCTTCAGCAATATCAATTTACTGTCAAATTCTGGAGGGCAAACAATAGAACTGCCAATAACCTGTAATGTTTGAGGGTCTGTGGGACCTCGCTGGCTAACAACTCCAGAAGAATACACTTTTATTCCTAGCACCTGGCTTTTTATTTGTTAGATTGTAGCTTTGCCATCTCATTACAGGATAAATACATTCTCTCTTTATATCAGGAACTGCCTACATTAGTAGGTATGATTTCATATAGCTTTTCCCAAAGGTTTTTAGAATTATTTATCCTTCATCAACATTTCCTTTTGGAACCCCCTTTAAGTGTTTATATCACTGCTTTCTATGTTTCTTCCGTTGAAACCCACCATTTATGCCCCCTTCCCAATTCCTTGGTTTTTATAGGTATTCAAAATTAATCATATTTATTTGAAGCTTTCAAGTTCACACCTACAAACGAGAAAACACATGTAACCTTTATTCTCCTGGTTTGGGTTCTGACACTCAGAATGACTGTTTTTAGCTCTATTCACTTATCTTCAGATTTCATTTTTCTGAGTAGTTAAGCAATATTCTACTGTATAAATATACCCCATTTTCATTAGATTCATCAGTTGATGGACACTAGGCCTTTCCGATTTTCTGGCTGTTGTGACTATAGCAGCAATGAACATGAATGACCAGGAATCTCTATAGCAGAATATAAAATTCTTCAGAAATCCCCAAGAGCGGTAGAACTGGATCACAAGGTGGATCCACTTTTAGTTCTGAAGGGACCTTCGCATTGACGTCCATAGTGATTGTACTACCACCAGCAAGGATTAAGTATTCCCTTTTCTGAACATTCACCACAACATTGTCATAATTTGTTTTTTAATCTTGAGCATTCTGACTAGGGCAAGATGGCTAAAGATGTAGAACATTTAAAAATCCTTTTCAGCTATTTGTAGTTTATCTTTTGAGAACTCTGTCTAGTTTCATACAGCTTTTTTGTTGTCTTTTCTTGGAATTTTATTTTTAATTAATTTATTATAATTTTTTCACTTTGTATCTCAGTTGTAGCACCCTCTCTGGTCCCCTCCCCAAACCCTTTCCCTCCCTCATTTCCTCCTGTGCCCCTCCCAAAGTCCACTGATAGGGGAGGTCCTCCTTCCCTTCCCTTTGACCTATCAGGACTGGATGCATTGTCTTCCTCTGTGGCCTGGTAAGGCTGCTCCCCACTCAGAAGACATGCAGCATTTTTAAACTGGGATATTTGTTTCCTTACTGTTTAACTTTTTGAGTTCTTTATATATTTTTAGATACTAGCCCTTTGCCAGTTTTATACTGGTTAAGATATTTTCCCATTCTGTATTCTCTTTGCTCAAATACTGTGTTCTTTTAGTTTCATGAGATCCCATTAATTGCTTGTTGTTCTTAATGCCTGTGTTATTAGGGTATTAGGGTCCTGTTTAGAAAAATCCTTTCCAGTGTCAGTGAGCTCAAGCATATTTTCATGTCTTAATTTTTCTTTGTTAAACTCAGGGTATCAGGTCAGGTCTTCTGTTGAGGTCCTTGACCCATTTAGAGTTGGTTTTTGCACAGAGATAAACAAGTTTCATAGAAAAACAAAACAAAGGAACAATAACATTCTCAATAACTTCAGAAATATCTTGGAACTCTTTACTGATTTGCTTTGTGGCTTCCAAAAGTCTGATCTTCAAAGATAGTTTCAAGAGCTGATTCAATTTTTTTTTTCAGTTAATATCTGAGTTATTTGGGATCAATGTCCAGTGGTTACTTTTTCTGGTTCTTGAATGTGGTATAATAATTTTAAACCATCATTGGCGTGCTATGATTGTGAGTTGTTAACATTGCTCTTATGAAGGCTTCCTCCTGACTTCATTTCATGTTTTTGTTTTTTCCGTTTTTACATTTTCCCTTATTTACTTAGTTAATCACTTTACAGCCTGATCCTAGCCCCCCTCCTCTTTTCCCAGTCCCACTCTCATACTTCCTCCCCTACTCTTCCATCTCCATCTTCTTAGAGAAGGGCTGACTCGATTTTATTCTAGCATATAGTTAGATAGACCGGACTCAAACTTCAGTTGAACCCATCCCATGTGGCAGAAGCTAAACACTCAGTTCAATCTGACTAGCTTTAGCTGAGTCTGCCCAGTCTGTGAGTGTTTTGCAGCTTACCCAGGGAGTTGGGTAAAGTTTACACACAAAATTTGGAGCAAATACTTCATTCTTTGAGGACATTGCTTTATCGTTATTTATTGCTGAAGCTGTGGATTCTTCTGTATAGTCTCTAAAGTTCTGGTATTACCGCTGAATGCTATGATGCCTAGCTTATAGTTTCTTTGGTTGAATTTTGGAGAAAGCAAAGGCAGGGCATTTATTCAATAAAGCATCAAAGAGAAGGGAAACGAATGAAAAGTTCCAGTTACTTTAAGCCTCTCTCCAGGGAATGAGGTTTGAGTTCAAATAGAGGATACCTCTGACTTCATAATTAAACTCTCCTGGGGAAAATGTGGTCCAGCTCATCATGGGCCCATCATTGACTCAGCTCTGGTCTGCAAGGTGGTCTGGTAAGATGCGAATATACTAGTCACTGAGGGTATATCCTTGTTCTAGTGATAATTGTCCGGTCTGAGCGAGGTTGTTATATAAGCCTTTATTCTGGCTTATAGATTTTAATGTCAAGAGGAAATATAATAAGTAATTTAGTTCTTCATATGTTCCTTGTACCTGCATTCAAAATAAATAATAGTTTGATTTGTAAAATTATCCAGTTTTGGATTTTCTCACCACTAGGGAATCAATCAGTCTGGCAGTAGTGAATCAGTAGAGTAACAACTAGTAGAGAATGTCAGTGTGTATAATCATTTAAAAGTAAATCTGATTTTTATGGAAACAAGGATGTGTTGATGGCAACATTAAGTTACTGCTTTTTCATTTTGATTTACACCATAACATTTACATGCAAAGCACTTGATGTTAAATGACTAACATAACTAATTTTCCTTGTTTTAAATGTATTAAAATATACTAGCAATTCTTTTTCTAGGTTGCCACTTCTATGATCAAGCTTACCAGGAATTTTTTTTTTTTTTTTTTTTTTTTATTGAAAGAAGTTTTTGAGTCGTCTAAGTGTTTGGAATGAGGCGTATTAAAGACCAGTCACAGATCCAGTATTCAAAGATCTTGCTAATAAAATACAATCCAAAGAGGGAAAACTCATAAACATATTTCCCATTAACACATGCTAGTTTTTCCACGTTTCTTAAGTGGAGCACATATTTGAATAAGAGATGGCTGAGCATTTGTGAAAACCAAGAATTTTTCATTTCAAAGAGAGGTTTTGAATGCAGGCAATCCTTTATACCAAAACATATCAATATTGAATAATGAATGAAAAGGATTCAACTCTAGAGACGCTGCTGTTGGCTTTTAATGAGCCGGGACGCCAGAGCAGATGACTCTTATACACTTGAGTCGGGGGTGGGGATTGTTCCACAGAATTTGTCTGAGTAAAGGGATTTTTCAGCACTGACTTGTATCTAAATCATCTCATTCTCCTTTCTATAACCAAGGTGAGCATCCAGAACAACAAACAAAAGCACTTTGTAAAAACAAGACAATTTTTGCTATTTGTCAACACTATTATTTTTTTTCATTTTTATGTCTCTCCAAATAAAATTTATTGATTTTATGTAAAATTCTTTATATAGCAATTTCTCTGTTAATAGCAATACCTGTCAATCAAGTAGCATGATTCCTGGAACACAGGTGTGTTCATCCCTCTTTTGATGATTTAGATCACTCAGAATTGAGGTATTTGGTGACATTGCCACGGTGAAGAGCATTCTTCTGCTTAAACATTCGCTTCCATATTCATTTTCAATGACCAGTCTTCAGAGTGCTTACAATGTGCATAGTATGGTTAGTTATTGGAATAGAATATAATTTAACAGCGTCAGTCAATAGACTGATGTACAATTAATAATTGATAACACTTTGAACAAGGTTTTGCATTATCCAGATGCTCTCATCTCACAATGTCTAGGCGAATGAAACTGAGGCACAGATGAGCTTTTAATGCTCAGGACCTGACAGGCACTGCGATAGAAACACAGCCACTGAAACTCAAGAACCTCACTCACACTTTGTTTCCTTTCTAACCACTTTGGAGTTTTCTTTTTAAACAAGATGGAACACCAAAACAACGAGAAGCAATGAACACAGATATTGCTAGGTATAATATTTGGCATGCCCAATAGTGATGCTTGTATCTGATGGAATTTGTGTTTGAATGTTCCTTCTCTAAAATTGTTCCTATTGGACATGACCATTTCATTCCCTGTATCTTTTCCTCCCTTATTCCTTGTTATTTTTAAAGCGTTTAGTATGTGAGTCAAGAGATTTAGCAGGAAACATATGGAAGGGCGAGACTGAATAACTAAATAGCATTTAATGAAAAGAAACTCCATGGCCAGGGGATATTTGCTAAATGAATAAATGAGATCTAAATTTCTCAAGGAATTTTCTAGAAACTCTTTGAACAGCTCCTCCTTGCATCTGCATGCCACTGCGTCTACCCCACTGTAGTGGTGGGGTTGTGAAAAAATGGCTCCCTAGGTGTCTTCTCTAGAATTGAGGGGAAGATCATGGGGAAACCATTTATTTGCTACTCAGACAAAACAGCTATTTAGACAAGGCAGGAACTGTGAAATCCAGCAGACGGATTAACCTGTACTAAACAAGCAGGGAAGGATCCAGGGTAGTTCACTGACCTCATATTCTTCCTACTTCTTGCAGTTATTTGCAATTGACCAAATCCATTCAAGCAGCCACACTAATGAGCCTCCAGCAGCCGAGGGTAAGATTGGAATAGAATACCAGTTAACACTGCCAGTGACCAGTGCTGTGATTGTAGCTGAAGATACTCTTTGGGACTCTTCAGTGTGTCTTGCATTGTATGGTATTAACTGGACATTCCCAATACTTCATTCTGGGCACAAGGAGCTGTATTTTCTAGAACTGCACCTTTGCCCCCACCATAGTGATAACAACCAGGGTCAGCTGATGAGCACCATTTGACTGGTGTAAAGGGCAGGGGACTACGGGACCATTATCTTTCCTAAGCACTGGTGTGTAGATATATGGACAAGCTTTTCAAAGAGTTCCTAGGAAAGTTCTTGAGAAATATAGAGCTCATATATTCATTTAACAAATTCCCTTTCCCTCTGACTATTACAAGTTGTAATTAGCAGAGAAAACCAATCTCATGGTGGTGGTAAATCAGGTAAAGGCCTGTTTTCATATACTTTGTGTATGTGCAAACATGCATGTGTGTGTGTGTGTGTGTGTGTGTGTGTGTGTGCAATTGCTCATGGGTGGGGGTTCACATGTATTTGAGCCCAGAGGTCAACCCTTGATGCCATCCTCAAACACTGTCCATCTTGCGTTTTTGATGCAGTGTCTCTCTCTGGCCCAGAACTCCCCAGCTGGATACACTGCTGGCTGGAGCCTTCCAGGGGACAGTCAATTTAGGTCCTGTCTGCAAGCATAGCAGGGCATCATTAATAGTGGGAAGGAATGGCTTTCTACTGTGGGTTGGGTCTCATGCTGGGCCAATTATTGGTTGGACAGTCCCTCAATCCTTGTTCCCTTTTCATCCCTGCACTTCTTGTAGGCAGGGTAATTTTTGGATCAAGGGTTTTGTTGTTTTTGTCAGTGGGTTGTTGTTTCCCTCCTTCCATTACTCCTGCCTGGCGAGGAGGTGGTCACTTCAGTGTTCATGTCTCCACCCTGTTAAGAGTCTCAGCTAGAGCCACACCCATGTCCTCCCAGGAGGCTACCCGATCACAGACCTGCTCTGGCTGGATGTCCGCATGTAGAAAAATGCAAATAGGCCCATATTTATCACCCTGCATAAAACTCAAGTTCAAGTGTATCAAAGACCTTGACATAAAACCAGAGACTCTAAACCTATTAGAAGACAAAGTGCATAAAATTCTGGAAATTATTGGTGTAGGAGACAATTTCCTGAACAGAACATCAACAGCACAAGCTGTGAAATCAACAATTAATAAATGGGATCTCATGAAACTGAGAAGCCTCTGCAAGTCAAAGGACACTGTCAATAGAATGAAATGACAGCTTACAGATTGGGAAAAGATCTTCACCAACCCTATGTCAGACAGAGGGCCAATATCTAAAACAAAGAACTTAAGAAATTAAACATCAACAAATCAAATAATCCAATTAAAAATGGGGTACAGTGCTAAAAGAGAATTTGCAACAGAGGAATCTCAAATGGCTGAGAAGCACTTAAAGAAATACTCAGTGTTCTTAGCCATCAGAGAAATGCAAATCAAAACGACTCTAAGATTCCATCTTATGTCAGAGAGAATGGCTAAGATCAAAAACTCAAGGGACAATATATGCTGGTGAGGATGTGGAGAAAGGGGAACACTTCTTCATTGCTGGTGGGAGTACAAACTTATATAACTTCTCTGGAAATCAATCTGGTGCTTTTTCAGAAAATTGGGAATAGTTCTACCTCAAGACCCAGCTATACAACTTCTGGGCATATACCCAAAATATGCTCCACCATACAACAAGGACATTTGCTCAACTATGTTCATAGTGGCTTTATTCCTAATAACCAGGAACTGGAAATAACACAGATGTCTCTCAACTGAAGAATGGATAAAGAAATTGTGGTACCTTTACACAATGGAATACTACTTAGTTATTAAAAACAAAGAAAGCATGCAATTTGCAGACAAATGGGTGGAGCTGGAAAAGATCATTCTGAGTGAGGTAACCCAGACCTGGAGTGACACACATCTTATAAGTGGATATTAGATCTATAGAACAGGATAACCATACTACAAGCCACAGACCCAAAGAAGCTAAGTAACAAGGAGGCCCAAGGGAGGGTGCTGGAAGGTTATTTAGAAGGAGAAAGAATAGACAACAGAAGTGGATAAAGAGAGGGAACTGGGCAGGAGATGGAATCGGGAGGGAAACAAAGTTGGGAACCAGATGTGGGGAGAACAGGGGTGAGAGGTGAGAGGGCTGGGAACAAGAGGGGAAACTGAGGGGAGACATCTCTTTGTCAAAAGTCACATGATTAATAATAGTTTTCCAATTGCTTTTGTAATTTATTTCTGAGATTCATTCATGTTATGCATAGCTTTATTTCATTTATCTTTTGTTGTTTTATGATGTTCCTTTATCATAATTGATATGCTATGAATATTCTCATATAGGTCTCCTGCCACACTGTATGACAGAGTGTCTGAGTGACTGTCTTTGGAATCTGACTGATGGGTAGCTGGATCTGTAGATGTCCTACAGAGTCCTGAGAGGCAGTGACTGAGTTCCATCCCTACCAACACTTGAACAAATTGTCTAAAGAAAACCCTACTAAGTGGCTGGTGAGATGATTCAGTTAGTAAGGTGCTTGTGGCCAAATGTGACAACCTGAGTTTGATCCCAAGAATATACGTGGTAGAAGGATTTCTTACCTTGTCCTTTGACCTCTATACAGTGCAACCCACTCCCACTCCTAAGTAAATAAATGCAAAAAAAAAAGATCTTTACTAATATGTTTTACTAGTGTAGGGGCTACAAAATTAAATCTCATTAATATTATTTTGTATAATTCTGGTTACAAATAAGTCTGAGCAACATTTTATATTTTTAACTACTACATTTATTCTTTTCAGAAGTTACAAGTGGATTTTACAGAAATCATATTTTATGTATTGTTTAATTTTTCTTTTTATTGATGATATAAAAGAGTTATTTGTTTTAGTATTTGTTCTTTTGTGTATGTATATATTTGCTGAAAATACTTTTTCCTACCTAGGGATTTATAAAAAGTTATTAACAATTTTAAGAAATTTTTCACTGTCATTGAACTTTTCAGATTTTTATGGGTGTTATTTCTTTTTAAGAAACACAGCTTTAAATTGAAACATTAAGAGAATGTCTGCATGCTTTGCTTCTAAAAATGTCTTTAATTTGAGACTTAATTTTTGTGACTCTTTTGAGATAAGCTATCAATACCAATGTTTTTTATGTATCTATTTATTTTGCTTATAGATAATTGTCTGATTGTCATATTCCATTTTGAGTTTCAGGGATACATAGATATTTTTATGGAGTTTCTTACTCTTTTTTTCCTGTTTATTTCTTGCCTTTAACACATTATTTATAATATTTATTTGTTTGCTAAACTTACTGTATAAGTTACTTTTCTGATGATGTAATAAAACACCATAACCAAAGTGACTTATAAAGTACAAGTGTGGTGACTCATGGCTTTAATCCCAGCATGTGGGAGGGAGAGGCAGGTGGATCTCTGTGAGTTCAAGACCAGCCTGGTCAACATAATGAGTTTCAACACAGAAAGGGCTACACAGTGAGACCCTGTCTCAAAAATTAAAAAAAAAGTAATTTATGGAAAAAAGTTTATTTTGGCTTATTATTCCAGAAGAATTAGACTCCATCAGCATGGATGAGATGGCAGAGAAGTGTGTCAGCAAGCAGTGTTCACAGTGACAGGATCAGAATGCTAAGAGATCACATCTACCACTTGTACGAAATAACGAGAATAAGTTGAAAGTGGTATGGTGTTTTAAACTTTCAAAGCCTGTTCCTAAGCGACATACTTTCTTCAAAGAGCACTTTCCCCAACCTCTCCAAACAGCACTGGCAGTGGGTACCATGTGTTCAAATGTGTGAGTCGATGGGGACATTTCTTATTCAAACCATCATACTTGTCTTACTTGTTTTTTGCTTTCTGTTGGGTGGAAAGTTAGACATTTTAGTTGAGATTTTTGTTGGTTGCTTTTGAAATATCACTATGTACTTTTGACTTTACAAAGTTTATAGTTTCTGTTCTGAAAGTAAATTAATGCCATGAACTTTGTTCTGGCTAAGATATTATTTCCTATTAGACATGATTACTTTATAATTGCATTGATTTAAATGCAACTATGCATTTTCCAGTCCCTTTGCTCACCTCTTTTTGAGATCATTCTTATTTAATTCTCTGAGGAATTCATATATGTATGTAAGGTATTTAGTTATATAAACACCCACCCATTTCCCTTTCAGCTCCTCCCAGACCCTCTCCCTGGCCACATTCTCCTTGTACTGTAATGTCCTCTTTATATAGACTGCTGAGTCCAATTTTTTCTGTCCTGTATGAAGAGGTGTGGGGCCCCAGCCATTAGTGTGTGGTCATTCTAATAGATACTACTTCCTGAAGGAAACTGACTCTCCCTCTCCCATCAGCCTTCAACAGCCAAAGCTCCTCAGCCAGGGCTGGAGCGTCATCAGACCCTCTCCCAGCTATGCTGAAATTTTGACTGCTTTGATTTTGTCCACAGAAGCTGTGAGTACATGAGTGTAATGTTTCTGACACACCAGAAGATGCAGTGTTGCTACAGGCCTTCCTAACCGCAGGCTCTTAAGATCTTTCCCTTTTCTTCTGCAATGGTCCCTGAGCTGTATAGGGAAGGGGCATGATCACCATTCTTTCTTTCATTTCAGAATTACAAACACATTGTAAAAACACACACACACACACACACACAACTAAACCGAGAAACAGTTGTTTGGTACCCTTCTGAGTTGACTGTCTTTTCAGCACATCAAAAACACTATTTTGGTGACTTAATGCTTCCATAATTGCTTTTGTGAAGTCTGCTATTGGTAAATTAGATTACTCCACAGATCTACGTATCAGTCATCAATTTCCGCGTGAGAGTCCACTGCAGACATGTGATGGCTCGCTGATTCTCACTGTGCTTGCATGAGGAATGTGTTGGCTGAGGCCCAGGGATTCAGACTCTACTTGGCTAGACAGCTGTTTCAGAACGCAGGTCTGTCTGAACGCAGCTATTCCCTGTGTTTGGCCCATGTCGAGTCTATCTGTCTTTATTATGGAGCCCAAATATTATTTATTGTTATGATTTTATATTAGACCAACTTTCATGCTCGATATTCAAGGGTAAACTTGCTAAGTACATAGTAGAATTACTAACACAGTGGAATAGAAAATGTATAATGAGTAGCATAGAGGAACTTAGCCAATTTCTTTTAGGGAGGATATACTTAAGAGACATGACAATCAGCAAACACTAATCTGTGAGGAGATTTCTTCAGCCAATCTTAGATAAATTAGGATCGAAATAACTGGACTTAGCTCATAAAATTGCACTTCGAATAGCTGCATTTCATACTGTCGCTTAAGGACAACCAAAAAAAAAAAAAAATCCTTGGCAGCTTGTAAAGTACAATCACCGATTGGGAACCATCATCTTAAGGATTGAGGAGCAGTTGAATTAAGGATTGTCTTTCAATAGATTGATGGTCTAGAGGTATGAGAATAAATTTAGTGCTGTGGTTCATATTTTTTTTTTCTAGCAAAGTGTGAAGGGTCCAAATCCAACGGTCTTCTAATAGGGTAACCAAGCTGGTAGAAAGTGCATACAAATTAGTAAGTGATAGATAAGAGTACCATATGATTTAAAATGATAATATCATTCTCTTTACTCCAGATACTTCCATTAGGCACAAATGCTCTAAAGGTAATAGCTGACCAACTTAACCTTTGACTCAAGAAATATTTCACCTCTCCCCTTTAATATTTGTCTTCTGTTAGGAATGATAAACATTTTTCTCACTTATATTACCTGAACGCCAAAGGAAAATGAACCCCATAATTAGCATGACTATTCAGATCTTTGTAGGGTGTCCCAGTCCATTAATTTTAATCCCAGAAATTTGTTTTCCTCATAAAAAGTAAGGCAAAGCCATTTGGTTTGTATATAATTGTATGAATCCATGAGCATCCTTGTAACTAATTCAGTGTGGCATCATGTAACTGAAACGTGGGCCCAGTTCCCTAGAGTCAATACTTCTGGAGATGAGCAGAGCATGGGCGTAGATCCATGACTACCAGTGATGGATAAGGTGACACTCCAGGTAGAAACATTTTTATCTCTTGAATTTCTTTTGGCATGCACACAGGTGCTTTTCTCTGACAAGTTAATCAATGGGTTATTTCAATTTTCTGAGTTGATTTGGAGATAACCATTAAACTCTAACTAATAACATAAAACTGTGGTAATATCAACTAGGGTTCTAATTAAATTCAAATTGATGAATCTGTGATATTAGGATAGTAGAACATTGTAAGGTATGACAGCCCAAGTCTGAGCTACCCTTGCTTTAACTTTTATCTAGGATGTGCTAGTCAAGCACTCTATCCTCCCTAGACTACTGGATATCCAATCTGAATGTTAATAAGTATACTCAGGGTTAATGAATAAAATCTGATATTTAAAGACATTTTTGCTTCAGTGCATTTTGAATAAAATTTGAAAATTTGTATTTAATAATTAATTCAAGAGATTATTTTGAAAGATAATTTTAAAAAATATAGGTCATGCAGATTAATGGGGGTTCATTGTGATATTCCTTTGCATGTGTACATTGTACATTGGCAATTCACTCTCTATCCTTGATTCCCTCCACCTACTGTCCTCACAGTCCAGGAGACATCTCGAAGGTAGTCATGAGCCCGCATGTCGCTCTATACGGCTCTGGACTTTCATGCTATCAGAACTGTCTCAGAGGTAAAAGAGGATATGTCTTAGGCTCATAGTATCTAGATCTTTCCTCTTCTGCTTCGTTATACTAAAATCCTGACACAGGAGTCTTTAAAGTAACAAATACAGTCAAAAAATGACAAAAAGATAAAAACATTTTAAAATGTAATTTAAGTTAAAAATGACAAACATGAAATTTGTAAGCTATAAAACAGAGCATTTGTAACAATCAAATTCTGATCAAAACTTTCAGACTTTTCAAATATTAGGAAGATACAGTTCATTCTTATGTTATTTTTTATTACCAAAAGAATGGAAATGCGTAAGCTTTACAGAATGCAAGCATGCCTTGGCCCAGAAGGGCACAGAGTAGTGGAGCAACCATACCTTCAAGGGCCTTCTTCATTCTCATAAATGGACAACCCACTTACACCATATTCACGGGAGCTAATATGTATGTAAGTGAAAGCCTGAAGACAGGAGGCACTGATGTGTCCTAAGAGCCCACATCTCCCTGTCAAGTGAAGATCAACAGCACCTCAAGTACTTTCCTTTGACCTCCATTTCCTTTTTCCACTCAGCATTGAAAACAGTTACTTACAGTGCACTCTCTGCCATGGAACCATGCTTTCTCAACGGTGAGAAAGCTGCTGGCTACTTTACTCAGACGTCTTCAAGCCACATTACCTTTGTTTCGTGGGCAGTTTCAAATCCACGCGCACAGGGAGGCGCTATGGGGTCTTACAGCTGTAAACATGATGTGCATCTGTGGACATTACTTTTCTGTGATAAAACACTATGACCAAAGCAATGTAAAGAAGAGAGAGATTTTTGGCTTATAGTTCCCAAGGGATGAGTCAGTGGTGGCAGTGTGGAGGCATGGCAACGCGAGCAGGAAGCTAAGAGATCACAGTCCTACAAACACGAAGCAGACAGCAAACTGGAAGGTGGCGAGGCTGCGAGCCCTCCCCTAGGGATGAACTTCTAGTAAGGCTTCAACTCCCTGTAACTTCTCTGAAGAGAGCCACCAACTGGGGATCAAGTGCTCAAACGCCTGAGCCTACAGGAACAGTTCTCCCTCCAAGCACCACAAGGTCAGAATCAGGACTAACCTCACCAAGCTCAGGATGGCCCCAGACAGCTCTGAGATACACTTTGGCTTTTGACACTTTTCTACTAAATTCAGTAGCATGAGAAGCAACTTTAGGGCTTATTTAAAAAGCGTGCCGTATCACAGAACCATTGCCAGTTTTATATTGAAATGCTCACCTAGATGGTGTTATTGGAAGCAAAAGCAAAGCATTGTGTGGGAAAAACATCTCAAGTTCAGATTGGAGATTCCACCATTGGTAGTTTTGATTCCCTTGTATTTAAACCTTTGACTACACAGGGTTCAATTCTGAAACACACAAAATTGTCCAATGTGAGCATAAATACTGGTTCACTGTTCATTTTAGCAGAGCCTTCATATTTAATTGAGAACTAGAGATTCTAGGGGCAGAAGATGTCACTCACAGAAGGGCTGTTGGTGTAGAAGAACAGCAGGATTTAAAAGCATCGATCTCAGGGCTATTTTTGTCTACAACGTTGAAACAGAATGATGTGAAGTTGGCTGTTTTGTCAGAGAGCTACTATATGGTTTTCTAATGCCGGTGTTAGTGGTTATCTAGAGACAAAGAAAATTCTTGTGTGCTCAGGATGCTTTTAGTAATTAATAATAATAATAACAAAAAAGAAAAAAAAACTAGTTAAGACAAAAACAAAAATACAGTGAAGATGTATTTTCAAAAGGACCAAGCACGTTTACATTAGTTACTTTTCTTGCTACTGTCATGAAATACCTTAAAAGAAGTAATGTAAGAAAACGGGTTATTTTTTGGTTCATATCGTTCATCCAGGCAGGGAAGGCATGATGACAGGAATGTGAGATAACTGCTCATATTTTATCAGTAGCTAGAAAATAAAGCTGTTTCTCAGTTCTTTTCTTGTTTGTTTGTTTGTTTTTTGGGGTCCCCAGCTTGTCTTGGTTTTTGTTTCTTTTATTTTGTCTGTTTGACACAGCTAGAGTCATTTGGGAAGAGAAAAATCTTAATTGAGAAGATTCTTCCTTAAGATTGGCCAGTAGGCAAGTCAGTGGAGGTATTGTCTTGATTAATGGTAGGGCCCAGTCCAGCCCACTGTGGATGTCACTATCCTGAGCAGGTGGTCCTAGGGTGTATGAGAAAGAAGACTGAGCAAACCAGGAGGATCAAGCCAGTAAGCAGTGTTCCTGTATGGCTTCTCCTTCAGTTCCTGCCTCCAGGTTCCTGCCTTGAGTTCCTGCCCTGACTTCTATGTATATGATCTGAGAGTTGTACATCGAAATAAGCCCTTTTTCTTCTCTAGCCCCATGTTTCTTTTGGTCATGGTGTTTTGTCACAGTAATAGAAACCTAACTAAGATGCTAGCCCATGGTATAGTACCGACTGCATTCAGGATGGGTTTCCCTTCCTCAGTGGAAACTCTGGAAAATCTGTCTCCTAGATAATCCCTAATCCATTCCTATTGACAAGGAGGATTTATCATCACAGTGATCTTAATAACTGAAGCATGAAGAAGAGAAAAGGCTGTGGGACTTCAAGGCCCTCTGATGCAAATAGGTACAATGGATATATTGTATGTATTTTGGGCTCTTATTTGTGTACATCAAGACTCAATTCTTCTATAAAAGATTACAAATACAGAAAAAAATATTATCTGAAGCACCAAAAAAAAAAAAAAAAGAAGAAGAAGAAAGAAAAAAGGGACTTGCTAGATAGCCTGTTACTTAGAATGACTAGTCCTGCCTATAAAGGAACCACCCAATAAAGTCTCTATGCATTTCAGCTGCAAACCAGAAAGGAATGAATTGTGGAAAATAGAAGAAACTCATTTTCTTATGTAATATAATTGCTAGAATAGGATTGTAAGAAGAATGCAGAAATAATAATGATGATTCTCTTGCCTTTGTTCCTGATTTTGATGGGAGGGGGTGACTTTGAATCTTCCCCTGCTAGTAAGTACAGTGTTAGTATATATTGTATTGGTATTGGGTTAGCTGACAGAATCATCACTTCCTATAGCTGTGCAGCTTGGCGTTCTTGGGGGCCTCTTTACAGTGGAAGCAGGGACTGTCTCTGACTCGTTTTCATAATTTTGGGGACCTTTCTCCTCCTATTGGATTGTTTTGTCAAGCCTTAATACCCGGAGGGGCACTAGTCTTTCTGAAAATTGAAATGCCATGTTTGGTTGATATCCATGCGAGGCCTACCATTTTCTGGAGAGAAACAGAAAAGGAGGAGAGGGAGGAAAAACTGCAGTCTGGATGTAATATATGACAGAAGAATAAATTAAAATCATTAAAAAAAAGAATCATGCGATTTTTCTTCTTCAGCTTTTTGATACAGTGTCTTATATAAACTGAACCTGAATGTTTCTAGACTTGCACAATGGATTCTGTCTCTTCATCATGGCATATATTTATTTCTTTTTATGGGGCTTTATTTAGTTATTTATTTATTACCATTTTATGTGAATGAGTGTTTTGCTTGTATTCATCTCTGTATATCATATATATATACCTGGTGCCCATGGAGGCAAAAAGAGGGCATCCAATTCCCTGGATTTGGAGTTACAGTTCTTAGCCATAATGTGGGTGCTGGAAACTGAATCTGGGTCCTCAGAACGAGCAGCCAAGGTTCTCACTCACTGAGCCATGTCTTCAGTTCTCTGTCTTTCTCTTTGTACATGGTTGGATTTTACTTAGTGTACTTTCTAAGGATTTTCGATAGATATGCTTATAATTGATAGTGTTCTGTTATTTCCTTGTGACTTCTTTGTCTGATTTTGATACTTTGATAATGTTGGTTTCCTAATGAAATGAATTATGAAATGGGTCCACCTGAGTCTTGTGGTTTTTATCTTGGCAGAGGTCTACCCAGAAAGTTCATTATATGTGTAGGTTTTAGCAGATCAAATCTTTCTTTAGATTGGTCTGTTTCATTTTTCAGGCTGGTAAATATAAACTTGTATATAGCATTTCTTCATGACCATTTAAATATCTTGGTAATACCTTCTTCTCTTTCCTACATTGGTCATTTGTGTAACTGGTCCTTTTCCTCCTTATTAACATCATTTAACTTCTTAATTTTATTAATGCTTTCAAGAAAAGAGTTTGAAATTTTTACTTAGTTTCTGCTCTCAAATTTTCTGATTTACATTTTATTTAGCTTCCTCTTCTTACTTTGGATTTAATAAGTTTTCTAGTTTATTAGATTATTAGTTTTATATTTATTTTGTATATTTGTCTTTAATTTGTGGTTTTGTTCAGTTTGGCCTATTCTGATATTTTGATAATGTTGTCTTCATAATAATAAGAATTAGGAAGTATGCCCATCTGATGATTCTTCTTCTTTTTTTTTTTTATCTTGACAGAGGTCTACTTAGTCTACAAAGTCTATTATTTGTAAGTTTTAGCATATCAAGTCAGTATATTAGCACAAAATACATGGGCTAATTTATACAATAATATTCTCTTAGCATTTACATCATATGAGAAACACTGTTTTGAATCAAAGGTAGCTAGTTCCCCAAGGTTAAGATTCTATAAATCACCCTCATCTTGTAAAACTTTTATGAAAAGGAATTAAAACCTTTTAATCTCCCCCTCTTGGTAAAGCCTTGCTGTGTTTCTAGAACTTCATAAGCCTATGGAAGGTCTCTCCATTTCCTTTATTTCACTTTCCAAATTAGCCAATCTGGCACTGACTATGAGGATGACTCTCAGCCAATGAGGAACAGTTAAGATTGTGTTAAGAATAAAACAAAACAAAAACAAAAAAACAGAGGTCATTTGGTCATATGTGCTACTTGCTAGCCCAGTGTGCATCTTGGAGCACTCTCTCAGCAAAAAGAAACCATCTCTCAGTGTTATGTTTGCTTTGTTCACACAAGACTTCCATATATGCTAAGTATGTACTCTACCGCTGAACTCCTGTCTCTGATTTTCGGTTTGTTGTAAATTGAATTAATTGAGCATTCTGATTTGCATTGCATTATACATTAATATTCCTTTTAAAAAAGATTTAATTTTAGGTGCATGTGTATTTTATATGTATCTCATGGATGCTATTCCTGCAGAACCCGGGAGAGGTCATCAGTTCCTCTGGACTGGGTATTGCAAATGGTTATTAGCTCATGCGGGTTCTGGGAATTGAGCCTGGGTTCTCTGCAAAAGCAATACTTGCTCTTAACTAGCTGAGCCATTTCTCCAGCCCCACATTAATATTCCATTTTGGAAATTAAAAGATTGACAACCTAATTTGTAATGGAAAGTGTGCTATAATATGCCGTAGTAATCCTACCTTTAAACTTTTTCAATAGTTTGACACTGTGGCATATCGTAATAGGGGCCTTAGAGTGCAGCAGTATGACTAGATACGCACTTTTTAATTTGCTGTCCTCCCCTTTTGTCGTTCGTTTTTGAGATTAGGGGCTCATTTTGTAGGCCTACTTTGAATTGACTGTTCTGCCTCAGCCTCCAGAGAGATAAGATTACAGGTTTGTCTTACCTTTTCATCTTTTTTTTTTTTTTTTTTTTCTGATTTGTTTTTTGAGACACATTGTTACGGATCATGTTTCTTTCTTTCTTTCTTTCTTTCTTTTTTTTTTGTTTTGTTTTGTTTTGTTTTGTTTTTTTCTTTTAGATCACTATCAATGCTTTAAAAAATATTTCTAAAGTTTTTTGTTTCCTTCAGTGTGGGCCCTTTCACCTTCTGGAAGCACACACTTTTTCTCTCCCCTCCCCAACTCACGTATTTACCATGACAACTGGGTAAGGTCCTGGAACTTACAACTCAGAATAGAAACTGCTCCTTCCACCTGTGACTGTGTCTCTTAAGGATTTTTAACTCTCAGGCTATCTCTTGCCCAGCTTCTAGCAATTTGTTGCTACTATTCAGGTTTGACTACCTCAGGACATGGTTCCCCAAGTACTTCTCGCCTTCTCCTTGGATCTCCACATTTCCTGGACTCCTGCAGTCTCTACTCTGCTCTTCCTGACTTCTCTGAAAGCAAGTAATATTGCGCAGAGAACAGGAGTGCACAGTGAGGGGTCTGTTTGGACAGGAGGAGATAAGGAAGGCCTGAGACTACAGGAACAGATTCTGAAGTCAGAGGCGGGGAGGATTCTGTGGTCATCACAGCAGAATCACTGTGATCAGCGCCCAGCTGTCAAATCATGCCCTCCTTAATTGTGAGCAATCTTTAACTGAGTAGGAGACAAGTTGTTAGATCTTTCACATTTCCCCTAAAAACATCCAAAAGTTAATTTAAATTTTTTTTTCTTTTGATAGTGTGTCAAAGTAGGGGAAAGAATTGCTTGAGAGTGATTGGAGAATATAATCTTTCCTTTAGAAGTTTGACTTGCAGCCAACAGCAAGCGGATGTTATAGATAAAAAGGAGTGTGATTAATAACAAGTCAAAAAATACGCCGTTTCCTAGGTGATTACTTCCAAGTCCACCTATGTCAGTTATGTTTTCTTCCATATGCAGTGGGTGATAAGATTATATGAAGATCCAGCTAGAGAAATTGCGGAGCTCAGATAAGAAAATATCATCCCAGTCATTGAGGAGCCTTCATCAAGTTTTTTGAAACTATTATTGCAAGACAAAGGGCATACATTCTTCAAAGACAAATCTAATTCATAAAACAAACTTAGCTTTAGAGCTGCAGGTGGGGAGAGCTTGACACTTACATATTCTGCTACCTCAGAGATGTGGACAAGCCAGCCCAGAGGCGTTACAGATGTTGGCAAGCGTGCAATCAGATGTGGCACCAGTTTGGACTGGAATCCAAGGTTCCAGAGAGTTCTAAAACTTAAACAAAACTTTTCTCTTGTGTGCACAAGAGCATGAGGGCCCTCTCTCTCTCTCTCTCTCTCTCTCTCTCTCTCTCTCTTTGTGGACTTGCTAGTCCAAGATATAGAACTCCAAGACTACTATGCCCGCAGGCTTCTAGTGTATTATTACACAAAAGCTTGAGCCCCAAATGTTTCAGGCTCCAGGTTTGTAGAGCTGTGGCTTCTCTGTCATCAGTATATGGCTATTCCCATTTTAACTGGGAGCGTCTAATATCAGTGCGCATGTCTTCCCTCACATACCCTCCGATATTTTTCTGGCAATGTCTGGGGAAAGTCATTTGGTTCTCACTGCTGAGCTGGGAGCTGTGACTGACAGCCTATGAAGGAGGCTGGAAAACGCTGAATTCCCATGCCTACATGTCAACTGCTGGGGAGCCCTCAACAAACCTGGCGGTGTCCTGCATTAAGCCAATAGACGCTATGACATTCTATGTATGAAGAGATTGATTTACAAGGCTCTACCCCAGGATCTTGGTGATGCAAACTTATAATTCCATTCTCTTGGGAGGCCGAGGCAGGAAGAGTTCAAATTCAAAGGAGGTTTGGGTTACATAGCAAATAAAAAAAGTCAAGGCCAGCCTGGGCTACTTAGCAAGATCCTACAAAGAAGAAGAAGAAGAAGAAGAAGATGAAGAAGAAGAAGAAGAAGAAGAAGAAGAAGAAGAAGAAGAAGAAGAAGAAGAAGAAGAGGAAGAAGAAGAAGAAGAAGAAGAAGAAGAAGAAGAAGAAGAAGAAGAAGAAGAAGAAGAAGAAGATGAAGAAGAAGAAGAAGAAGAGGAAGAAGAAGAGGAATCAAAAGGGCATGGTTTGTTGGGTGAGTTGTGCAGCATCATGCAGAAGGCCCTGGGTTCCATCCCCAATATAGCTAATAAGTAAATACTATAAGAATCATTTTTTTAAAAAGATTTATTTGTTTATTTTATGCACATGAGTGCTCTGTCCTCACACCCACCAGAAGACAGCATCGGATCCCATTACAGATGGTTGTGAATCACCACGAGGGTGCTGGCAATTGAACTCAGGACCTCTGGAAGAGCAGCCAGTGTTCTTAACCCCTGAGTCATTTCTCCAGCACCCAAGTAAGAAACATTTAAATCATATTTATAAAGGTTTTAATTCTTATATCATACTATGAGAATCTGAGCTATTTTTAAATTAGCAACAAAGATATATACAAAGCACATGCACTGTAACAAAAGCTGATAGTCTTAAGTTAACAAAGCATCAGTGATAATACTTTGACTTCCAACTCTACACAGGATATAAAAGTAGTTTCATAATCTTTTTTTAAACTATTAAAGTATTGCTGTTATCAAGCGAAGTGAGGAGAGAAATTCTTTTTTTTTCAGCTATATGCTAACATTTTTATTTCTGTAAATGTTTCAAAATACATTTATTTATTCATTTTATAGCCCAATTACAGCCCCTCCCTCCTCTCCCCAACCCTCTCACCCTCGTACCTTTTAACCCTCCCCTTCTCCCCAGAAAAGGAGCTCCCCCTTACAAACCCACCCCAGCCCATCAAGTCGTAAGTACATCCTTTTCTATTGAGGCCCAAAAAGGCAGCCCACTTGAGGAAAGTAAACCAAAAGCAGGAAATCAAGTCCATGTCAGATATGACCCAGGCTCCCCTTGTTTCTAGGGGACCCACATGAGGGCCAAGCTGCCCATCTGGCCCTAGGTCCAGTCCATGCATGCTCTTTGGTTGGTGCTTCAGTCTCTGTATACAAATAAAACCAAAGCCCAGAGAGCTCAGATGAGTATCTGTCTGTTGTACAGCACCTGAATCGGCATACAAGGAGCTCAGTGTCTTTGCTTCCAGCAGCACATTCCTTTTACAATGCCTGTACCATGCATGGAAACACTTAGAATATGCCCAAGTTCCTGTGTCTTATGCTTCTCTAAGATATGCAGACAAGATATCCCTTAACTTGGCTTATTTTTTGTAGAGAATGAGAAATGAAAAATAGCACTATTTTTCAAGGGCAACTCTACCTCAGAGCAGATTAATTTTAAAAGTCACAGCTTGTCCAAAGCCTCTTTTCTTGGGATCAGTTGGGCTGTGTTAAAATTAAGTGGAGCAAACAGCGAGTGGCCAAAATCCACAGAGGGCTCCAGACCCAGGCTGCAGATGATGCCCCCAGCTGGTTCCAGGTGTTCCTTGCTGTGGTTTCTCTGCTGCTTGCCTGCATGGAAGCCAAGTTAGAGAATAAAGGTGACGGATTTCATCCCCATCTCTTGGCTGCAAAAGCCACCATCATCGAGAATAGTGGCTGCCCCACTGCGGAATGAGATTGTTTCCTTTTAATTTTCCTGTTAGCTTTTGTCTTTGTCACCTTTGGACAATTTCATATGGAACAACATGCCCAGCTGAGTGTTTCAGTGAGATGGTTTTGGATATCAGTAAGAGATTTCTGCTGGGTTCTAGAATTTTACTGTATTGTTATAAACCTGCAAGGTAATTGTTTCCTCTGTTTCAAGATACTGTTTATTTAGAACTCTTACTTTTAAACCTTTAAATATAGGCATTAACATAACTTGTAAGGGAAGATTTGTTTATCCCCCAAGAATAAAATGAAACCAGGACATAATTTATTGGAATTTGTTTTAACATTGCTTTGTTTGGTTTTCTGTAGCTTGATTCTGAGTGTTTTTCCTGTAGTCCTCTTCTTATGGGACTCCAAGGTAAATAATTTATTTCAAGTGTTTTTTTTTCCCCTCCTTATAATCTTTGCCCAATGGCAGAATGACCACCTTTGTTCCCTGCTTTAATTTCTTCCCAACACTTTTTACATTTCATTTCTGTAACCCATGTAAAAAGAAAGTATTTCTTTGAAAGTACCAATTTCATGAATGCTCTAGAAAACAGAGGTTTATTCCTGGCTTCTCTTTTGCAGTCTACCACTCAGAGACAGGAGTCAAGTGTGCTCCTGGCTTAACTTCCATACAATGTCTCACCCCACCTCACGCTCAAGTCTGATATAATATAATATAATATAATATAATATAATATAATATAATATAAT
>NW_026592510.1:15001764-15018226 GCF_907164565.1 Psammomys obesus | reverse complement strand
AATATAATATAATATAATATAATATAATATAATATAATATAATATAAATGATATATATGATATAAACATGTATCATATATATAAAGATATGTATATATATATATATATATATATATATATATATATATATATATAATCCCTGAAATGGGTTAAATTAATGCATATTTGAGGATCAAAGAGGATATTTTCTGGCCTTAATATTTTCACCAGCTGTTTTCAGAATGATAGATAGATAATATTTGTACATCTGCATGAAAGGATGAAAACTGTTCCTATTTTATCTCTTCCTGTCCACAGTCTCCTGACTTTCTACTCTAACCTATCTCTCCTACTTGAAGGAGGAATAAATAGAGATCATTTCTCAAAGCAAAACAAAAAACCCAAGCCAGATGTGTTTATCATAACATAAACAATATAGACAGATTACAAGGAATTTATACTTGGGAGAAGTAGCTGCATAAAAAAGTGGAAGGAAACTTGAGAGTAACGGAATAATTATTTCTCAGGCCGGTGCTGGCTGTGATGTGAGGCCCTGGCAGGCAGGCAGACAGTCCTGTGTTGGCCAGAACTGGGAGTGTGTGTGGTGTTTGTCGCTTCAGATCCCTCCCACTGAGCCATCTTTGTATTTACTCAGAGTGTGGAATGTGGGGTGGGACAAGAAAGCCCCTAATTCATCCCAGCAAGGCTCAGCAGGGGACAAAGCCTGTACAAGAAGCACCAGGAGAAGTCCATTTAGCAACAGGAAGCTAATTGCTTCATCTTTATTTCACAACAAGATCTGAACCAGGTGTCTGGCAGGCAGCCCGCACGTGAACATCCTAGAGTCCCAATCGTGGACCATGCTAGCTTTCAAACGCCTGCGCAAAGGCTAAACAGTCATCCGGTGGCCTGGGGGTGTTGTGCTCAGTGGCTGTGGCTCCATCAGCGCTTCCAGCTGGATCCTGTCTTGGTGGTCAGCACTCTTATCGCTAGCTCACCAGACACACAGGGTGTACATACCTTACAAGCTCTTATAGAGCTGCATTATGGGCATGGAACCCTGCCAGTGGCTCTTTGACATTAGCCTGCATGAAGAGTGCTCGGAAGGTTCCCTGCCCTGTTCGGGACATTAGCATGCACCAGGAGTTCCTGATCTAGGAAGTCTAAGATGGGTTCTGACAACCTATGTGGCAAACAACTTTCTAGGTGATGCTGTTGCTCTGGTCTATGACCATAGAAGAACCTGCTGATGTTCTAGATATAAATAAAACAAGAAGAGAGCCACAGAATAACACACTCTCTCCCCTTTTGTGACCTACTCACAGTTCCTGAGTTTTATCTTTGGCAAAGTTATGTGATGGGGATGACTGCATGAACCTTGTTATGTATTTTTCCCAATCATTGCTCCTGGGTAATAAACCTTCTATTGCCACCCTCTCACTCTTAAATGTGCAAATAAATTAATGCTCTTACTTGGAATGACTCATTACTCGGTCAGAAAAGAAATTCACATCGTATGTGGGCTGACCAGACCTAAAGGCTGGTTTCATATATATATATATATATAAATCTATTGTGTTTTCATACTAACAAGCACCTAATAAGAAGCACAGTTTCTTTTTCTTTGCTTCTCTTCCCAGAGAACTACCCTGACCTCCAGCTGGTATTCTGTGCAGTGAATGTTTCAGGAAAGTGCAGTCCTAGATGGACGGAAGCAGGGGCTAGCTGCAGAGACATGGCAAAGTTAAAGAGGCGACCTACAATCCATCTAGAGGCCTTAGCTATGTTTCTATTAGAACAGCAAAGGTGCTGCATGCACATGTTAGTCTAGTTGACTGAAACAGGAGCTGCCTGGAAGTATCAAAGAAAAGAACAGTTTCATAATAATAAAAAGAGGAACATGAAAGAGAGGACCATGACCAGCAGCCTGAACAAGAAGGAGGCACAGTCATTTAGCAGATGTCATGTCCTCGGGGATCTAATGAAAATCTTGCCAAGGGCCATGGCAACTTTCTTCCTCTTTCCATTTTATTTCCCTCCTTTTCCTTTCCATTATTCATGACATGTTTATTTGGCCATAATATGTATAAATAACATTCAAGATGCGTCGAGGAAGGAGGGGGAGAGGTCTGATACAGCTCTTGTCTGCAGGACGGCATGAGTTTTGACAATGTTGCTGTGTTTTAACTCAACTGAGTTTACAATACGATCAGCTTTCTACATCGGGCAGGTCTCACCTCTCTGGATACAAATAACCTAGAATCAAAATGTATCTTTAAAACTTGCATCTGGTCAGAATATTTAGATGTTTTCCAATGTTCTCTGAATATCATAGCATAGTAGCTACTTACATACCATCCATACTGATATTGTATTAGGATAATTGTGGATCTAGAGATAGTTTATGCTGCTGTGACGAATGTTATACGTGGATACTTCACCATTCTCCAGAAAGCATTTGAGCATTATGAAGTTTTGATATTATCAGTGGATATCATCAGTGTTCTGATATCAATCCCTCACTGTTGCAAAGAGGAGAGCCTGCATGTTAACCTTATCCTGCCTTCTACTCTGCATTTTCACTTGTTCTGCATTATCTTTCATCTCCTATTGAATCATCCTCTCCAGCAGCCTCTGTCTTTGATTTAACTGGCTGCTTTTTGTTGTAGTTGTAGGTTTAAGTATCCATGACATACACTTATGGCTAATCCTAAATTATGCTGTATTACAAGTGTATGATCATAAGATTAAGTGGTTTGCACTGTAGACATATGTTTGGCCATTTTCTTCTTCTGGAAGTCTTGAATGTCAGATGCTATTCTAGTCCTGGGTATGTCTTTGAGACATACTGAGATCTTGACTATACCTATAGTAGAAGAAAGAAAGAGACAAAATGGCAGGACTTGGGGACCTGCCTTGACTCATGACTGTGATAAAGTGCAGTGAATAAAGAAACATAGCATAGATGTTAATACAAAAGTCACAGTCTGCAGAATTAGAATCCCACCATCCCCTACTGCTGTGTGGAGATACTAGGACAAAATCCAAATGGTAAAGTGAGGATACTGTGTTAGCTTTCTATCACTGTGATATAACACCCTGACCAATGTACCATAGAGAGTGTTCAATTCGGCTTATGGTTTCAAAGAGTTAGAGCCCATCATGTCAGAACAAAGGCCTGGTGGCAGAAATAGCTGAGTCTTCATATCTTGATCTATAAGCAGGAGAGAGATACAGAAAGACAGTCAGATAAAGAATGAGACAGAGAAAGACAGACAGAGAGAGAAAGGGAGAGAGAGAGAACAACAGAGACAGAGAACATAGGGAATGGTGTGAATCTTTCAAAACCCCTCAAAGCTGACTCTCGGTGACATGCCTTCTTTAAGAAAGCCACATTTCCTAACCCTTCCCAAGAAGCTCCACCAACTAGAGACCAAGTATTGGAACATGCAAATCTATGGGACCATTTTAGGTCAATTGACCACAGATAAAAATAATGCATGCCTTAAAGGGTTATGAAGTTTAAGTGAGAAATTTAGTTGTTTATCACAGTATCACAAATAAATACTTTCCTTCCCTTCTTTCATCTCTTCCTCCCTTCTTCCCTCCCTCCCTCTCTCCCTCTGTTGCCTCTCCAGAAATATAAGCTACAAGCAGGTCTCTTTTGCTATTTAAATTTTATTGTCCTCTGCAGTGAAGGTTTTTAAAGTATGATCCTCAGAGCAATACCATTACCATCTTGGGAGAAATAGGACCCTTACTTAGGTCCTTATCAGACCTACTGAACTAGAAGATCAACAACCATACCCAAGACTTTTGATTATGCCCAGCCTAACACAAACTCTTTAGAAAGGACAACCAGTTCAGTTTTAAACATCTCTGATTCTCTGATCTGTGTGTTGCCTCTGCCTGACAGATTCACAAGGATGGTGGAAAGATATTAGCAGCCTTGCTTAAGCCTTCTTTTTTTTTTTTAAAGGCTAGTAACAGGCTGTGGCAATGTGTTTGTGTCTGGTGGCAGCTGAGTTAAAGCCCCTGGGAGATAACCTTGTCATCCATAGAATGTGTCTGGGAACGCTAGACTGGAAATGTGCTCAGGTGCAGGCCATGTTGTAGTCAAGGGTGATGCTTTCCAGTGTGTTCCTTGTAGAAATGTCAGGGCAGAGATGTAGAGTAACATAAATAAGAATTCCTCTGAGAAATCCTTTGGCCAGAACCCCTATGGAGAACCCAGGGCAGAGAAAACAAGAAATAATCCTCAGACCTTGGCTCTCTCTGTCTTGATGTCACACTGTGTAATTCCAAGGCTTCTGTCCCATGTGACAGCAGAAGTGACGGTCAGAGTCTGTGGGATTCTCCTCTGCTCTCTGTAATCTCAGCTAGCACAGCATGCTACTCAACAGCTTGCAAGTATTGGCCTAATCAGCAAGATATGGATTGCAATCCAACCTCATAATTACCATCAGACCTGAAGCCAATGTGACTGTCACATTGTTAATGAACAAAAATTAGAACCTAAAAATGTGAATGAGCTTAACAAATATTTATTAAACTCCTAGTAAAGGAGATCTCAAGTGTCAAATGGAAGAATCCTCCTGAAAGACATGAAAAATGAAGACTGCAGACATTATTTGCAGAATTTCTAATACCACATGCTAGGAAGAAGCCAAGAAATCTGTATTTTAACAATCATCCCCAAGTTTTGGAAATGCTGGCACTGAAGGAAACACAGTGAACTACAGTGTTTCAAGAAAAGGACACACAGACTGGGAGCTGTTACTATATCCTGTCTGTACCATCTCGTTCCTGCAGGAAGAGACTCCAAACTGTTTCACTTAGCTCAGGTGATTTAGACTCGTTACTACAATGCTATCTATATGCTCCAGACTCCAGCTGTGTATCTGGAACCTACCCCCCTTCTCTAACTCCAGAAGCATACCCCAACTCAGTACTTCCAGGCTGTTGTCTATGAGATATCTTGACCTGAACATTCTAAAGCTGTGGGTTTTTTTTTTGCTCAACGTATTCTGCATGCAGTTGCCCAAGTTAATGCATTTCTCCAGTTTTCCAAGTAGATCTTAGGGAAATCTCTGGGTTCTCTCTGAGTTCTTTCTCTCATACCATTCAACCAGTCTGTTAGGAACTCATGTTACCTGGAGCTTTTAAGTTTATCGAGAATTGCTTCAAAGTCAACTCAACACCTCCATAGTCTCCCTGGATCCAGTGTCTTACCAATTGGCCTCCACGAAATCTCTCCACTCCCACTACAGTCTATTTTCAGAACAGCAGCCTGAGAGATATGTTAAAATAAGCATCAGGTGATGGGAGGACTTGCTTTGTGACACTCCATATTTTTCCATTTTGTCCAGAGCAAAGGCAAGAATATGTGCACTGGATTATAAAAACCTATAGGAAATGATCCTACACTGACTCATGACCTTGTCCTTGCCATGTCCTTCTTGCTTACTTTGTCTCATCCCGTGGGTCTGCTGGCTCCTCCTGCAAAGATCTTCATCATGTTTTTCTTTGTTCCTTGGCTACTTTGCCTGAAATATTCTTTCCCAATACAATCTCATGTTTACTGTGTTTTCTTTTAACCTGCCTGGGCTTTTGAGGCAATGTTTCCTTCTCAGTGAGGTCTGTCTTGGCTGCCCTATTTGACAAAGTAATGTATTTTCCTACTTTTCAACCCCAACCACCTTTACTTCTAAACCTCTTCACCTTCCAGAGTCTGTGGTAATTCCTATATCTTTTTATTTTGTTGCTATCAAACATATAATGAAACTTAATATCTTTTGTTTACTGTCTCCCTTCTGTTACTAGAATGCAAATATTACAAGAAACACAGGTATGGAGACCAGTAAATGCTTCTTCCCCTTTTTCCTGAGGCAGGGTTTCTCTGTGTAACCCCGGTTGTCCAGAACTTGCTCTGTAGACCTCGCTGGCCTTGAACTCAGAGAGATCTGCCTGCCTCTGTCTCCTGAGTGCTGGGATTAAAGGTGTGTACCACGACTGCTTTTTTTTCCCTCTACGCTGAAAGCATCATGGCTGCTACATGGCTGGTGTAGACTAAGTTAAGGATTTTGTACAGTACTTCTCAATACTTTCCAATGAGAAGGCATTTTGAAACATTAATTGATAGCAGCTCTTTCACTCAAATTTTACAAGCAAAAATTTAAAACTGACCAAAACAAATGAAAAAAGCCTAACCCAGCTGACAATAGCAAGTAACATAGGCAACATTAACCATTTAATGGAAGCAGGGAGGGACATGGTCCAAATTTATCTGATTCTCAAATGCTCTTGCTACTTACACATGATGTCTCGAGCACTATCCGATTCACAGTGTACAAAGGAGACAGGCTTGGTTTCTATTGTGTTTCCACTTGTTAGAGAAGACAGATGTACAGAGAAATATAATTAGAAAACTGTAACTATTCTACAAGGTTCGTGTCATCGATTATCATAGCAAATGCTTAGATGAATCTATTCCAAAGAGGAATACAGCACATGTTTTGTCAGGAATGCAGTAAGTGTCTGGGGGAGTAGATTACTTTATGGTAACAGTGGTTTCACTGGTTACTGGGAATCTGAGGAGACTTTTGCTAGTTACTGAGTGTTGGATAGTTTATAATAGGTAGGTCTTGTGAGGATCAGGAAAGTGGAGATTAGGTGTGAGGAACAACATTTTCTAGAGTCACAGAGTATAAAGACAATAGCCTGGGTAACTTTAATGGGCTTTTGTTTTGAATTAGTTAATGGAAAAGCTGTGCATTATAAGAATCATACTGATGGACAAGTGTTCAGACTTTTCACTTCAAAACTGTCTACGACTGAAACTAAAACCATGTCTCGTGTGCTTGCTATGTGTGAGAATGGCTGAAATGGAAAGAGTGATGGAAGAAGCCTCTATTTTTGCAGCTGATAACTAGCAAGAATATTGGCCAGTCGAGAAACTGGCATAGTCCAGGGCCGTGAACAGTTCACAGTGAAGAAGACACAGAGCCCACAGCAAAGGAGAGAAATGTAGTCCAGATTTAGGTATCAGAAAGGAGTTGCAGGGACGTGACAATAAAGCTTGAGGAATGGCACAGCAAACACATCAAGGCAAATAGGAGGAAGAAGAAGAGTGTTGTAGGCAAGGAAACAGCAGGTCCCTAAATCTGGAGTTCTCTAGAACCCAGGAGTGCAGTGGAGCTAAAAATGGAATTAAAAAGGACAGAGTAGACAGGATTATGTACTGGAACAGTGGCCAATTGGTTCTTGAAGCACTTGACAAACAGGTCATAAGTTTCAGTTTCTTCAGAAGGGAAAAGAGCTGTCCTAATATGTTCACGTTTGCATGTTAGAAACCTCATCTCACTGTATCAAATAGTGTAGCCTGAAGGAGACTGACAGGGGAAGGATGGAGATAGGTTCAGAAGTCCCCAAGATAATCCCGGCAGGAGTGAAGGGACTGGTGGATTGGCGAGATTTTTCAAGACTTTGCACATTGCCAGGGTGCCTTTGGACGGTGAACTGAAAGGGATCAAAATGGATTTCAGGTTTCTGGCTTGTACAAATGGGTCCTAAGAGAGCCAATTACTGACTTGTGACTGGACAAAAATGGCATATGTTGCTGGAATGTATGTGTGTGGGTGTGAGTGTAAATTAAGCAGCTGTTGCGATAGATGAGATGAAGCATGTAATATTAGTAGCAATGGAAGGAGGCACTTACTCTTTTATCAAGTTCATGATTTTTATATGTTTCTGGCAAGAAGCCACACAGGTAGTGACGGTGGCACATACTTTGCAATCCTTCTGCAGTTTTCTAGATCAGTAGCTGATAAATTGTTGGGCTGCTGAGCTGATACCTCATTTGTTTAGTCAAGGCTTATGTAAGGAGAACCACTTAAGCCTTCCATAACATATAGACTGGGCTCGGAGAGAAATTTCAATTATCTTATAAACTGTATCTTAGGAAATGTGTTATCTAAAAATACCTTAAAACTAGCAGTCATTGACTTTGCTATGTCATTTTTTTATGTAAACAGAGAATACTCAATTGAAACTTAGTGTTTTTAATTTATCAGTCACCATCCAGTATGAGCTACTGCTTACTCCTAAGAATTCCTTTATATTTTATTTTTTATATTTTGTTTATGTGTTTATTTTCCCTAGAAAACACATTATATTTATTTTTTTCAAGAAACCATTTCTCTGTGTAGACTTGACTGTCTTAGAACTCACTCAGTTAACCAGGCTGGTCCTGAACTCAGAGATCCGCCTGCCTCAGCTACCCAAGTGCTGGGACTACAGACGTGTGACGCCGT
The DNA here is from genome assembly GCF_907164565.1 of Psammomys obesus. Taxonomy (NCBI): domain Eukaryota; kingdom Metazoa; phylum Chordata; class Mammalia; order Rodentia; family Muridae; genus Psammomys; species Psammomys obesus. Next base: position 15,009,935 of record NW_026592510.1, on the reverse strand, counting down.
GCTCAGCATGAGAATTCTTATGTAAGAAAGGGCGGTCTGGGAAGTGTTCTTTGCAAAGCTTTAAAAAGTAAGCAGAGACAAGGGAGACCACATGTGTCTTATGTCAAGAAATATGAAGGAGGCCTCAGTCTAGCCTGATTTTTCAAGGATTGGCTTTCCTCAAACTTCCAGTTTACATGCCATGCACTAGTCAACCACATCGCTCACTATAACTGCAGAAAAAGCCCCACTCTGGACTTGCAAGCTATGCTATTCTTTAAAAAATTTAGAGGGCCTCTGAAAGACTCTACCCAGCAGTGTATCAAAGCAGATGCTGAGACTCATAACCAAACTTTGGGCAGAGTGCAGGGAATCTTATGAAAGAAGGGGGAGATAGTAAGACCTGGAGGGGACAAGAACTCCATAAGGAGACCAGCAGTTCCTCTGGGCACAGGGTTCTTTTCTGAGACTGATACTCCAACCAAGGACCCATGTATGGAGATAACCTAGAACCCCTGCATAGATGTAGCCCATGGCAGCACAGTCTCCAAGTGGGTTCCCTAGTAAGGGGAACAGGGACTGTCTCTGACATGAGCTCAGTGGCTGGCTCTTTAATCACCTCCCCCTGAGGGGGGTGCAGCCTTGCCAGGCCACTGAGGAGGACAATGCAGCCAGTCCTGATGAGACTGGATAAGCTAGGGTCAGATAGAAGGGAAGGAAGATCTCCCCTATCAGTGAACTTGGAGAGGGGCATGGGAGGAGATGGGGGGAGGGTGGGATTGGGAGGGAATGAAGGAGGGGGCTGCAGCTGGAATACAAAGTGAATAAGCTATAATTAATATAAAAAATTTAAAGTTAAATACAACTTTTGAAAGAACCAGCATAGAAAACAGGTCTTCAAAATACCCTGTCAGGCAAATAATTAAACCAGGGGGCAGCCATGCCGAGCTAAGAATGATGAGCACTCAGCACTACTTGTGGCAAATCTGCATGTGTGATTGCTTTCCATCATGTTTGTTTTCCATCATGTTTTGTTTCTTTTGGGGGTGGGAGGGATGGGAAGTGATTATACGAGACAGGTTTTCTCCGTGTCATCCTGGCTGTCCTGGCACTCACTCTGTAAAAAAGGATGGCCTCAAACTCACAGAGCTCCACCTGCCTCTCTCTGCCTGTCTCTGCCTCTGCTGGGATTAAAGGCGTGCACTGCCGCTCCCCCCCCCCCCCAGGTTACTTGTACCACTCTGATGCAGACTTTCCTCTCCCAAGAAATTATCTTCTCAACAAATAGCCTTGGTAAGATACTTCTCCCGAGCCATGCCCCATGGAGACACCGCAGAGGATCCTGCAAAGTTCTCTTATGTTACAGAGGGTAAGGTGTGAAGACTTGGAAGGGCCAATGGGAACAAGCATGTTGGGGCCAAACTTGATGAAATGTCTCATATGTCTAAGCAGTATATTTTATGTACTTATGTATTCAAACTTCCAAAAAATAATTTTGAAATGCGGATGGCCCGGCAATTAAAAGATTTGCTGCTCTCACGAGAGGTCACAAATTTGGTTTCCACATGATAGTTCACAAGTGTCTATAGAGACAGTTCCAGAAGAGTCGATGCCCTCTTCTGGTCTCTGCAAGCATCAGGCGCATTTATAGTGAATAGCATACATGCAAGGAAAACACTCACATGCATTAACATAACACAAAACAAAGCAGCAAAACAAAACAAAAAGAACTGCCAACTCCTAGAAGAAAAAGCAGAGGTATGGACTCCCAGGCTGTGGGATGCAATAGGCTGACTCAAATGTAGCCAGGTGCTGCTCCAGGAACACAGAAACAGAGGGATGGAAACAATGCAAGAGCCAGAGGAAAGCGTGGTGGTGTCTCCTGAAGATGAAATGGCTATTACATTTCAAGGATCACTGTATCAGCTGAGCCTCTCCTCACAAGATCTGCACAGGACTGGGCCAGTTGACATTCTGTCATGAAAGGGCAAGAGTACAGGAGACCCTGCCTACTCTTGGGGAAGTTAGTCCGTAGTTGCTCGGTGTCATTTTTCTCAGCGGTGCACCCATTGAAAAGTAGCCCATGCTCTGGTAGATATCATCCTACATGCTTGTGTAAGCAGATGTAAGAAAAATTCAGTGGGCCATGCATACATAAAAAGACATAGGGGTTAAAGGAGTGCTTCTTGTGTGGAAGGGCTTCAGCAGAAGAGGAAGGGGGAATGAGGGAGGTCAACGGGAGTGAAAATGAGTAAAATATACTGTATTGATGTATGAAACTTCCAAAAAAGAAATAAAAAACAAAAAAAAATATTTAAAAGAGATACTTCTCTCACCATTTTGAGTAAACCCATGAGTCTGGTTCTTTCTGTCCCTTAATCACATATGTAAAGAATTTCGTATCTCTCCCAAGACACTGAGCTAGAGGCTAGAACTACAAATTATAGACCCTGGCCACAAAAGATGTTTTATTCATATCACTACTAGTAATTGGACTTCAAGCATGTTGATGTGCTTATAGTAAATACTCAATAAATAAATTATAAAAAAGTAAATAATATATGAACTATTCAGGGCTGGGGACGTAGCTCAGTAGTGAAGTATTTTCCTGGCTGCTCTGAGGCTCTGGGTTCAGTCTCCTGAACTTTACTTCTCTGTTTCTCTCTAGAGACTTTCTGTAAATGAGAGTTTCACTTTCAAGGCACAGTGGAATGCCTGAGGGAGGGATTTTCCCTAGAAAACACATTATATTTAATCTTTGTAATGCAAAAGATTATTTAAATACAATCAGGAAAATACTCAAAGAGGTTAAATATTTTATTACTCAAATTACAGATGAAATCTTATGGATTTCTGTGCTAATGGAGGAGGGATTGTAGTGTGTAGGGGGATATATTTTTTTATCCCACTTCAGTCTGTCTTGTCTGTGTTGCCCTTCCCCAAGCTGTACCTTCTTGTTTGGGCCTCACATATCTTCTGTCCTTTTCTCTTCATGACACAATTATAATTTTGGCCTATCTGCACATTCCCCCTTTTTTTTTTCCCTACTTCTGAAGTACAAATTTGTGGAGGTGTGCTCCATTTGTTGGCTGTGGTTTGACTAAATGTATGGATCTCATTCTAATCATCAGTTCCCCATAGCCACCAAGAGTTGAGCCACAGATAGGGTTGCTTCCTGTATCAAAGATGAAGGATGTTGCAGACACCTACATGGAGTCTAGATCACTAAGGGGATCATGGAGCACAGATGTAAGTTCTGTGGTGTCTGCCAGATGCTACACAGTGCTCTCTACACTTTCATTTATTTAACTTTGTAACAGACAGTAACTTAGAAAGTATCATTATCCTCGACTTATACACAAGGAAAATGAAGTGCAGAGATGTTCTGTAACTGTTTCACATTAAACTCAGGCAGCTGGCTTCCAAACCTGTGTATCTAACTTTACCATGTAATGTCCATCCTTCCTATCACTTAGATGTTTTATCTAGAACAACAACCTCTGGTTGATTTTTTTTTTTGTATGTGGTTTTGTTGTTGTTATTTGTTTGTTCTGAGCTGGAGTCTTATTCTGTAGCTCAGACCAATGTTCTGAAATTCATTTCATAGTTCAGACTTGGCACAAACTCATAGCAATCCTGCCTCTGCCTCTGCCTCTTGAGTGCTGGGATTATAAATGTGAGCCCCAACATCCAAGACTGTAACCTCTTTAAATGTCAGTTATTCCACACTCTTAAGAAAAAGATAATACCTAATTCTTGTTAGTTCTAAGTAAAATATACCTGAATATCCATTTTGCTCTTGGAAGCAAGGTATTATATAAATACTTAAAACAATAAGAAAAATAAAAGTACAGAAAGATTTTGGTAGACCCTCACTTTTTGATAATTCTTTTTAAAAACATGTTTCAGCTCTTATGTTCTCATTATAAGACTCATACATATCTCTGAGTCTTTCACATGACAACTGGAGTGGATCAGATTATTGCTATATCGTCTAAGAAATCATAATATTGAAAAAGGGCAGATTTCCAGGCTCTGCATCTATTTTTTCTTTTTCCTCCTCCCACCCATGATTATTTGTGGGATTAGATACATTGGTAACACGCTTCCAGGCTTCAGAGGGAAGGTGTGAGAGGCAGTATAATAATGGCATGTTCTTCTGCATTGTTTTCCTTTTCTTGAGCTGTTCAGCAACAAACTGAATGGGGGAAAGTGCTTTTTACATCCTACTTTGCTCCTTAGCTATAGGTCTCTCTCTTATTTCCACACACTCAGATCTGACCAACTCATAACTAAATAAGGGTTCCTCAAAGGAATTATTTTTTAATCTTTCTCATTTAGGAACCTGAAAGAAATGGGTGTTTAGAACAAGCAGGAATGCTGGTGTGTTTAAGAGGAGATAGTTGAGAATAGATGCAGGTTTTCTCCTTCCAGGTTTTTGTATTAAAGAAGCAGCATATTAAATGCCAAAGCAGCATTAGCCCCGAGAACATATTAGTCTGCTCTGGGATACTTACAGCACCATGGTAACAATTATCTGTGGACTTCACATGATGCACTTTTGGAATTAAAAGATACCCATCTCTTTTTAGGAAAACTAACATGAACAATGATGGGGAAGAATAAGAGAATATTTAACTCAGGCCGTTTCTTATCAAGAACAGACTTTATTCCTGATCTTTCCTTTCCAGTGTATGTATTTGTGTTCTTTCATTTTCCTTTGTTACATCTCTCATCTTCTTTCACACGGAAGAAGGGTAAGGTTTGTGCTGCAGGCAGCTAAGGCAGTGGGCATATGCTTATGAGGTTGGGAATACATTATGTTTCACTTCATAAAGTTGGTTATGTCCTTGGAGTCTGCACAAAAATGAAATTTCCTTTTTTGTTTCCTTTGGAGTAAGCTCACCCTGTAAGTTGCTTATCTTCATTTTAATTATGTTAGTGACCATACCATCCTCCTTCATAGCACTCTACTCATGTCCTTGTCACTGGAGCAAAAATGCCTACTCATAAGCAACAAGTCAGGAGTCAGCTTTGGTCTCCTACAGACATGGCAGACATCGTCACACTTTCTGCCATTTTCTGGAAGAAATTGTCATCATTGACAAAGGTGACAAATGGTTAAGGAAAATGCAAACAATATTCTAATTTTCCTCTGGCTATAAGAACAACAAAAGTGATAAATTTGGCAAAAAAAACCAAAACCAAACAAACAAACAAAAAACAACCAAACAAAAACAACCAGTTGTAGTATTTTTTTCATCTCTATGGTCAGAGGTGTTCTTGCACCTAGCTATAAATATTTAAATCACAGATGCATCAGTTCATGAGACTGTATTTTATTTTGTAAATACTAAGATTTCATTTGTAACAAACTGAAATGATTGACATCTGTCGAGTGTCAAGTGTCGAGTTCTGTCCTCCAATGGCTGAAGAGCTCAACTAAAATTACCCTTTCAAGAACAAATCATGTTGGTAGTTAGTCTTATTTTTAGGTTTTGTTCTCCATTTCCAAATGGAGAACACTGCAAACCACTCTTTCATGTCTGGCTAACGGAGCCCAAGAACTAAGAGGTCCATATGAAGATAACTTTGAATATGAGTAGGTAGTTAGTTAGCTGCATGTAAACTCAGGAAGTAACAACAGGTTTCCTGTTCTGGTCCAATACGGACTAGGCTTATTTAGCCCTATCTCTCCAGTTAAATAGAAATCAGAGTAGGTAGATGCTGAAAGGCAAGAGAATACACTGCCTTTGGAGCTCAAGATCTAAAACACAACATAGAGATGTGTGTATTTTCTTTGTCTCACCTACCCAAGATCAGATGGTGGAGAAACAGATGACATATAACCCTAATGTACACAGAAAACTCTCACAAAAAACTCCATTGTGTCTGACTAAAGGACCAGGGAAGGAGCAGCATAGCAAAGCTAAGCACTCTCACACAATGACCTGTTTACTTTCTCCAAATACCATGGGGGAAAAAAACCCACCCATAATAACTGCTTCCACGAACACCAGCAAAGGCTGAGCTTGGTGTCTCAAATCCAGCCTGGCCAGTTGTAAAGAAGCTTTCTTCTCTTCCCCCATAGAAGATGAGCTGGGAATCGGGACGTTTGCCTCTTCCAAGAGGACCTGAGTGAAGCACCCGGATTTTCACTGCCACTTGGCAGCAGTGAATCTGTGTATAAAAGAGAACCAAAACACATTTATATGATGCCACGGAAACATCTCAAGTCCGACTTATAAAAAGGCAATTGATAGTTAGTGGCTTTAATATGGGCTAGGTGTTGCAATGATCTAACAAGGAGTTTTAAAGTAGACATTAGGAATATGCTTGAAACAAATAAAAGCCCAGACATGCTCAACAAATAAATGGAAAATGGAAACAAAGGGCAAGTGGAAAATTTAGCACTCAGAATTACATTAGTCAAAATTAACATCTCGCTGGGAACACTCAGCAGCAGAAGAGAACTTAGATGAAGGGACCCACAAACAGAGAAAACACACTTAGAAAACGTCAAGGGTCTTGCAATACTCATATCGTCAGAGTCCCAAAGAGAAGGAAGAAAGAGGGGGAGACAAAGAGGAATTCAAATACACAATAGCTGAAAAGTAGCAAATTCAGTAGACATGAACTAGAGAGTTAAGAAGATTTGTCAAGTGGTAGGGGCTTCATCATAAGACAGGCAACCCAAGAGCCCAGAGGCTAGCTCCTAGCTCCACACCCTGTCACAGAAGCAGAAGCATTGCTTGGACAGACATGGGTGCTGACTGCCCCCTGAGTCTGGAGCAGTGACTTAGGGATGTTTCCCAGGTGGAGAGCTTAGTCATAAACACAGAGAGCTTAAAGAACTGCAAACACACTTACCTTGCAACAGAGAATAGGGGAGTTTAAGCCTATAAGTGTATTGAGAGAGAGAGAGAGAGAGAGAGAGAGAGAGGGAGAGGGAGAGAGGGAGAAAGAATGTGTGTGTGTGTGTAAATAGTAGTGAGTGATGACAAGGAGGCCATTTAGTACGCCTGAGGGAACCAGAAGAGGAGTGTCTTCTTCAGGATTCCCCTGAAGTTAACAAAACTCTTGAGCCAGCACTAAAAGATTACAATGACACAGGGGCACAGATTTAATTGGATCAGACAGCACAGCAATATATCCTCCAGGGAACTGAGAAAATAATATAGCAGTCAGGCAGGATTAGTGATGACTAAGACAGGAGTGGGTGTAATAACCCCAGCCCTCTGCACCTCCCCCCTATCCCCCCAAAAGCCTTGCTTAAAGCCTTACCATGTGCATGCCCAAGACTGTACTCTCTGGCAGTAACATCAAAACTGTTGGGTGCAAATGAAATAGATTTCACTGGTAGCCTGACCCAGTCACTAAACAAAGAAACAAAATAATATCTGGAGAGAGGTGTTACTAAATTTGCTACAATATGTTACCAAAATTATTCCCTTTGAAGAAAAAAAAAAAAGAAATATGTGAAAAAAAAACCCCAGTAGCTGTGACCTCCTCACACACACACACACACACACACACACACACACACACACACACACACACACAAAAAGACAAAAAACCAAAACAACAACAATAAAAACAAAGGCAACAGGAGCCTCTGGATAGCACGAGACTTGACAATGGGCTGTTCCTGTTAATGCTTGAAGAAGTCAAAGAAGCAGGCTTAGTTACTGTCTCTCCAGAAAGTCAAAGGCAGTATATAAAAACGGGGTGATGATACTGGAGTGGAAGACATATTAATGTAAATGGAAAACTCATCCGCAGGGCTGTATAATGTATCTGAATCAGAGCATGTGAAGATACATCGGCAGTGATTATCTAGTTTGAAGGACAAAAAGTGGAACAAAAGAAAAAATAAATAAAAAGAAAAATATAGGGTACATTAAATATGCCAGTAGAGCACAATGGTATTTTGTAGGCAAAGAAAGATAGGAAAAAAGTGAAGAGCTACTAACTGAAAAATGTTGAAAACTTTGTTGAAAAACAAGACTTTAAATGACACAGAAACATAATTTTACAGAGAAGATCTTGGAAGGAGCAAGAGAAGAGTAATTACTTATATACAAATCAAGGAAAAAACACAGTAGGATTGACACTGACTTCTTAGCAGTAAAGATACAGGTGGCTGGCAGTGGGTAACAGCAAAGGCAGTGGGGTTACAGTGAAGGCAGTGG
>NW_026592510.1:14892406-15001754 GCF_907164565.1 Psammomys obesus | reverse complement strand
GGCAGTGGGTAACAGCAAAGGCAGTGGGGTTACAGTGAAGGCAGTGGGGTTACAGAGAGAAGGCAATGGGGAACATTGATTGAAGTTGGGTAACAGAGTGGAAGCACAGAAGGAAAAAAAAATCAAAAAGATTAGTTAAGCAATCTAGGTCCAGAAAACTCTCTTTCCAAAATGAATGAAAAGTAGACATTTCTACTTTGTCAACAGTAAGAGAATTTATAGTCACTTGACATGCCTCTTAAGATTATATAATAAAGGACATTCTCTAGACAGTAACTCAAATCCATAAAACACAGAAAGCATTGGTAAAAGTTTAACAGCAAGTGAGATTTCCAATAGAATAAATAAATAGGCAGATCTCTTTAGGAACAAGGAACAGTTGAACAGTACCTGTTGTCTTGTAAGTATATCTGTGGAACCTTCCAGTACGACATCAGTGGAATAACTGTTCTCTAGTGCATGAACACTTACATTTTTTTCTACTTGTAATTTCTCTTTACCTAAGAAAACTTTACATGGCCCCGAGTATAGAGGTATATGAAGGAGGTATACAAATCAGGTACTTATCGGTGATAAATCCTAGGGAAGTTTGTTTTAAAATAATTCTTCTCTTATTTTTTTTTTTTTTTGAGACATGGTTTCTCTGAGTACCCTTGGCTGGTCTGGACTTTGTAGACAAGGCTGGCTTTGAACACACAGAGATCCGCTTCCCCTGCCTCCCCAAGTGCTGGGGTTACAGGCATGCACCACCATGCCCTGCTTAAAATAATTCTGTGACATACACATGCTTTTACTATTTATTATAAGTAAAAGCACATTTGCATACTAAGGAGATGGGTGTGCTTTTTAAAGATGTGAACAAATCTTGGCTAATTTGTTACTGCAGGATGCAGAGCATATTCAACAGTTTTCAGAGTTGACCCAGTTTTGATTTGATAATCTGTTCTTAGAATGGTGCTTTACATAAACACACAGTTCAGAATGGCAGAATTATGCTTAGGGATATTTCAGAAATTGCTGGAAATCAGCCCTCACCCCAAGCCAAATTCATTTAATGATTTTTGTTTTATGAAGGTTGAGTCATTAAGCCAATGAGCAATGTTTAAACTACAATATCCTAACTCAATCCGAATGTATACTTGTTTAATTAATTTCCTTGTTCTCAGGAATGATAGTAGGCAATATTAGGGGATGTTTGTTTTCTTTAATTAAGCCATGTATTTCTATAAGAGAACGCTTTGTGTGTATTGCAAAAGCACTTCGGCTAAGAAGCCCCCGTGGTCTTGAAGCTGAGGCGCGGTGTCTTACTCACTAGTCACTGGCACTATGCAGCGTGATGACCTGACCGTTACAGCCTCGGTTCACATGTGTTCAGAACCAAGGCTGTAATAAAGTTACGTGATGAGACGTTGGTAGCAGCAGCCCCTGCCACTTCAGATTACCCATTTGACTTCAAATTAACTTTTGGTCATTGCATGATCAGAAACATACTCAGTTTTGCGCTATTTTGGCAAAATATTTCACATTCAGTTATATGACCCCATATCAGGCTGTGACCCACAACTTCGGCTGTGTTACAACGCATGCCTGATAGCCACCATAGACTAGACCACAAAACAAAAGTTAATGAACTTAAAGAGTCAGATTATGTAAATATTTTCTATGAGTGAAAATTAGACATCAATAACAAACATTTTGAAAATTCACAGATGTTTGGAGTATAATAGCGTGTTCATAAACAACTGCAAAGCCAAGGGAAAAATGACACAAAAACAGAAGCGACTCTGACATGCATGAAAATAAACACAGATACTAGATTTTAAAAAATGAAACTCAAGTAAAGCAATGCTTCAAGAAAATTTTATGACTAAAAATACCTATAGTTTTATAGTTAAGGCCAGCAATGAATAGCCCAATTTCCTTTTAAAGACACTGTAGCAAGAACTATAAATAAATATTCTCCAAAGAGAAACAGAAGAAAGAAAATAATGAATATTGGAACAGAGATTAAGGAAATTTAAAAGCAATAAAAAGTTATCTCAACAAAATTGATAAAATGTTGGTTGTACTGACAAAAAAAAAACCCTCAAAGAACTGAAATAAGGAATGGACAAAAGTAGGTAACTATTGACATCTACATACAAAAGCACTTTCCCATAGATAAGAACTGTGGAAACAGATTTAAGAAGAAAGAAAGAGTCTGAATATATGTGCAATTAAAGAGATTACATGAGTGATTTTAAAATTTACCACAAAAGAAAGGCTAGGTCACTCACTTATATAGACCTATAAGATAGGATAAACAAACTAAAATATGTGCACCTAAAGAATATAAACAAGAAAGAGGACCTGGAGTAAGATGTTCAATTCTCACTTAGAAAGACAAATGGGATGGGTATGGGAAGTAAGAGAAAACAAGTAACAGGACAGGAGCCTACTGTAGAGGGCCTCTGAAAGACTCTGCCTAGCAGTGTATCAAAGCAGATGCTCAGACTCATAACCAAACCTTTGGCAGAGTGCAGGGAATCATAAGATAAAAGGGGGAATTAATATGACCAGGAGAGGACAGGAGTTCCACAGGACAAAATATAATAGAGCATAGGGGTCCTCTATGAGACTGTTTCTCCAACCAAGGACCAGGTATGGATGTAACCTAGAACCCTTGCTCGGATGTAGCCCATGGTAGCTCAGTACCCAAGTGGGTTTCCCTAGTAAGGAGAACAGGAACTATTTCTGACATAAACTCAAAGACTGGCTCCTTTACCTTCCCCACCCACCCCCCGAAGGAGGAATAGCCTTGTTAGGTCACAGAGGAGGACATGGCGGCCAGGCCTGAAGATACCTTATAAGCTAGGGTCAGATGGAAGGGGAGGAGGACCTCCCCTAGCATTGGACTTGGAAAGGGGCAGGGAGGAGATGAGGGAGGGTAGGATTGGAAGGGAATGAGGGAGGGGGCTACAGCTGGGATACAAAGTAAATAACCTGTGATTAATATAAAAAATAAAAATTGATAATAAAAAAGAAAGGCTAGGTCCAGATGGCGTCACTGGTGAGTTCTGCCACACATTAAGAAAAAGAAAAAAAGAAAAAAAAAAGAAAGAACACCTCACCAATACTAATTTTTTAAAAAAATCTTCCAAAAAGTATAAGATGAGGAAACACTTTTCAGATCAGTCTACAAAGCCAATATTACTCTAATATAAAGCCCCATCATAAAACCAGACCTACAAACCAATCTTATATAAATATAGAAATACGAGTCTTCAACAAAATATTAGCAAAGTGCGTTGAGAAACCCTATCACAAAGGATTATCTACTGTGTCCAGCTGAAATTTACTCCTGGAATGCAAGATACGTTAAGCATTTACTAATGTAATACACAAAATCAACAGGATAAAGTTTAAACTCACAGGATCATTATCAGTAGATGTGGAAAAGCCTTTGACAAAAATCCAAGATCTTTTGTGTTTAGATCAAGACACTAGGAACAGATAGGAACTTCCTGAGTGTGATGAAGGACCATTGTGAAGACTTCAGAGGTAACACCAGGCTTACTGCTGGGACACTGCGTACTTCCCCCTACAATAAGGTAAAGCATAGTAGCATTTCAAGGCACAAAGCATGTGTGCATCTGTGTGTGTGGTAAAGGAAAGTATGCAGACATAGAAGGCACATTGAAATTGCTTCTCAGCCTGACTGACAGCAGCTCTCACGTTTCCCCTGTGGGATATTATCTTCCCACGATTAATTTCTCCCATTTTGTCACCATTTCCCAAGAACTCCTATAGGTGGCTTCTCATGCCATTACTGCTAAAAGTAAATAAAAACACTTACTCACAGTTGTTCTATGTCAGGGGCTGTCCCTTCACCCATTCTCCCTGCATGCCTTGTGACTGTTTTCCACTTGTGTTTTAAATGTTTTCTTGCAAGCTTCATGACTTCATCTACCTAAGGACAGACTAAAACACATTAGCATGTGAATATTTTGTGCAAAGTACAGTGAATTTGGAAGTGAAAAGAATAAATGGGGTATTTGAAAGAAGGAAGACACCAAGAATGTTCTTTGCAAAATCTTAATGCTTTGGTTATAGTAGTTTTAGACGATTAGCAGACATTAAAGTAGGAAAGTATAACATAATAACCCCACCAAACAGAGAAACTTATTATAGTTAAACCAGCAGAAGGTGGCCAGCAGAAGGTGGCATCTTTACTGACACAAAGAAAAAGAAAAAATGATTAGGATAAGGAGGAGAGTCATGACCCCTCCTTCTCAAATTGCTGGTAAAACTTTAATTGTTATTATCTGAGAGGACAGGATCCAGGAGAAAGAGTAACAGCAAAGACATTCTATTCGGTAAATACCCAGCTGTTAGGATGGATGAGATGGGCTTCCTGGAGTTCTGCACCTCTGAACAAAGTGGCAGATTGATACATCTCCAAGGGAGCAAGTGGGTGTGAAGATTAAAAAATAGCAAGTGCCATGGATTTGCATTGCATTTCTTTTAATAAGTAGGTAAAACCCATATGTAGAGACAGAGCAGAACATCATACCAGATTAAATGATTTGTCTGTCAAGAACTTTGTGAATAAATTCTGAACCTCAAGAAGATAACTAGAGAAAAAAAAATCTAACATCTATCTAACCATTTCCTAAGGACAAGCTCAATGCTTACCTCTAAACCTTGGCATTTAATCTCTGTGGCATATAAACAATGTTGCGTGGAGGATCTTATCATTGAGCAGAATATAATTAGCTGCTTTAGGATTATAAGAAGAGAAAGTAAATTGAGGACTGCTGGCATTTTCTAGGGAGATGAGGAACCAGGACCAATTACCTTCTGCATTTTCCCTTCCCTTCCACAACAATATCAGAATTTAGCAAAAGACTCCAACTAAAATGAATTACAGAATAAAACGAAGTAAAATAAAATGGATGATGGACCCCGCCATATTAATTTGCTTTGGGGGAAAAAAAGATACCCCTCTCCCCGGATCTATCAATCTGCTCACATATTCAAAGGTGCAAAGCTTTGGGAAGTCTGCTATTCATGTAACAGATGGATATTTACTGAGGTTAATGAGCTTTACAGGTTATTGTTTCTCATCTATCCTGTCTTCTAGAGGCTTCAAAGCATGAGAAGAGCCCTTGATTATTTTGAAAAACAATCCCAGCCAGAGAGATAGCTCAGTAAAGGACCTTCTCTGCAAGCATAAGGACCTGAGATCGGATTCCCCAACACCTGTAAAACCCAGGTGACAGGTTCCAGCTTTTGTGCTGTGTACAGGGTGTCTGCAATAAAACTAGATGGGCTTAGATCTTGCAGTAGACGTTTACTTGAGGTATGACTGAAGTGAGCCATTTGGCCCCCTGAGCCTTAAGTTTCCCTTCTGTAGTAGGAGAATTGTTGTGTCTACATAGGGCTATTAGGCTCAAATGAGCTAATAGAGGCAACATTTTCAGCAGTTCCTAGCACATTCTTAACATGTTATTCAGTTGTCTTAATTTAATATTAATTGTATGGGATAGTCATTAAAAATTTGAGGATCACTTGCAGTCCGAAATAACTCCCAAATATATATCACCATTTGTTACATGGATCCCTGACCACAGCGGCCCCTCTGATTACACGCACGAATAAAAATGCAGGTTTCAAAGTGCTCTGTTGGAGGAGGGCATTAGAAAGTCTCTGTCCTTTGGTTGGCAGCAGGCTTCCCCTGTGTTTGGTGCAGATAAGATTACCTTTTCCAGGCTTAAGCGCTTAGTAACATGAGGTCACTGCTAAACCAACTCAATTCCCTTTAGAAATCTATGGTGAACAAAACAAGACGGCATCACAGAGCAACCCAGGGGTCTTTTCTTTCATGGTGGTGAGCCTAGCCCTAAAAAGTGACAGTTTGCTGTTGAACATAAGAATTAGGTGTGTTGTTAACCCTGACAGATGTTGGCAGTTGGTGCTCAACAGTGTCAAAGTGATTCCTTGGAGTTCTCTTCCCTGGACTAGAAAGCCACAGACCCTGCATGTGGAGCTTCGGTTTTTCAAGAGAGGAGCGTGGGACCTGTCTTCCCATCTTTATTTGAGAATGTTCGGGGCACACACAGGGCCTGAATGTTCTGATCTGGGAGGCAGGAGATGCCTGGCAAGGATGACAGAGGGAGTGATTTTGTAGATTATGGCTTGGAGTTTCCTGATGTGCAGAACTGGACAGCTCTCTCGGGCTTCAGTTATGCTCTGTCAACACTTTATTACCTCCAAAAACAATATATGAGTAGCAAATCTTTTCCTTTGATGGCATCTCAAAGTACAGGTTGTTTAAAACTATATATGTATATACATTTATTTACGCAGTAAAAGTTAGGGGGAGAAGCCATGAATTTGAAGGAGAGCAGGGAGGTGTATATGAGCAGGCTTCAAGGGAGGAAAAGGGAGGGGATTCAATTTTAAATTAAATCCTAAAACAAATGTTATAATTATAATAAAATAAAGAAGTAGTTATAACAAAACAACAAAAAACCCTTTTCATTCAAATCCATCAAGTTATAGCTTTAAATACTACTGTTTAAAATTGTATAACAAATATCTAATTTTTTTCTTGATTTCTAGAGTTTATATTTTAGGTCTTTGGTTTTGGGTTTCTGTGAGTATTTTTCAACAAAAATGCTTTGACCATTTTTTTTTTCATTTGTTATTAATTGTGTGTGTGTGTGCGTGTGAGCGCTGTGGCTCTGATCTGTATTATTTTTCCCATTTCATTTAAACTACAGTATGATCATCTGAGCAGGTTTATTCTATAAAGTAGAAGCACAATGAAGCTAGCAATTTTATGACTGCCAAGCTATTGTGGAATCTGTTGTGCTGTGGTTTATTAACTTAGAAAAAAAGGATGCTTTAGACTGTATGTGTTCTGTTCGTATAAAGTTTACTGACCACAGATAATGAGTGAATACATTGCTGAAATAGAGGGATGGCTTTAAAGAGGTTTGTTTGTTTCTGGAATGTAGGAGAGTGACACAATGAAACTGTTAAAAGTCAGTTTCAAACAAAGTAAAGAGCAACACCCATCTTTGGAACTATTACACCTGCCACTTAATGACCCTTCACCCTCTAGGCACAGCACCGTGCGTCCCCCCATGACAAGCTGACTTTGCCTACCTTGTGCTATCTGCCAGGACACTCTTCTTCAGTCTCTTAACTACCAAGAACTGGACTTTGAACCCAGGTTTCACTGACTCCCAGACTCTGCACTCGTCTTTTATTTCCAGCTGCCCTCGATGGTAAATTTCTCTTTCTTTTCAAATACAAAATAGTTATGAATTGTTTTGCTCTCTTCTGAGTGCAAAATTTTCTTACAAGTAAAGCATATATATTTAAAAAAAATGTGATAGACCAAAAAACAATTCTGTAGGAACCTTTGGTCATTTCTAAAAGGTAAGCTTATAAGGAAAAGTGCTGCATCCCTCCAAGTTCTCATTTCATCCTGGGGACATCTTCCCAGGAAACTTACTGAAGTTAAGAGAAAAATGTGATTTACCGTAAGAGTAGCATGGTTTTTTGCAGTGAGTCAAACAGTTTTGTTTTTCCAGGCATTTTATTCTGCTGAGAGGTTTTTCACATTAAAAAATAATTTTATTATTGTAATCAATTTATAGCCTGATCCTAGCCCCTTCCATCTTCTCTCTCAGTCCTGCTCTAACACCCCAATTCCTCCCATTTCACCCTCTCCTTCTTCTCAGAGAAGGGAGGCTCCCAAGGGGTACCAACCCACCCTGGCACCTCAAGTCACAGCAGGAATAAACACATTTTTTCCCACTGAGGCCAGAAAGTCAGCCAACCTAGGGGAAAGGGATCCAAAGGCAGGCAATGTAGTCAAAGATAGGCCCTGCTCCCACGAATAACTGTTTTAAGATATACTTTATTTTATAAAATTATGTATGTATGTGCTTGTTTAGAGGTATATATATATATGGTGTGTGTGTGTGTGTGTGTGTGTGTGTGTGTGTGTGTGTGTGTGTGTGCGCGCGCGCAGGTGCCCATAGAGGCCAGAAGAGGCACTGAATTCCCTGGAGCTGGAGTTATGAGCTGCCCAGTGTTGGTGATTATGATAGAAAATCTTTTATGTAGGTTGACTCTGCCTGCCTGTGGTGAGACCTGAACTTGGGTCCCCTGAAAAAAAACTATATGTTCTTACCCCCTGCAAATCAGAATTCTTAGGGAAGAATTCTGAGCACACATGTACATCTGTTATGGGAAGAAGTGGACTGCTGTGTTACCCAGAGACTGTCATTAGGCAGGAGTCTAGTTCTGATGTAGTAGATCATGGATATTGGTGAACCAAAGGAAGAGCTGGCCAGCTTCCTGTAACCATGGCCTAAACAGTTGTACCCGGGAGGGCCTGGAGCATGTATATGTACAACAGACAGTGAGGGCCCAACACAGTAGAACCCAAAGGCCTCTAACTTCCGGGCTGGTTTAGAGCCAAGGTCAAGATGATAGATCTTTTCTGCAAAAACCCAGGAACACATCCAAAGAATGATGATTTCCTAGGATTTCTTGGCCCTGAGTTTCCTATGAATTGTTTTGATCTGCTCTCAAATATATTACAGTTTGTCTTAAATTATAATAAGGCATTCAGATCACATTTAATGAAATACTTAAGGGCTTTGTCATGTATTGACCATGCATGAGGTTAGAACACACACACACACACACACACACACACATACATATTTTTATATATATATAGAGAGATACAGAGACAGAGACAGAGAGGAGAGTTTAATAAACTAAAATAGGAATAGCCTAGGAGGTGTAAATGACTTTCTTTTTCTCCTCGGTAATAAACATCAGATCTGAATTTGCTTCTCATTATATCCCTGAAAAATGCATCATCACACTTAACGCAAAGTCCCTTCTAAACAAGGGAACTCCCAGGTGTCGCCACACTCCAAGATAATCATTTCCTCTGTCAAATTAATGAGAAATTGATGAAAGACAGATGCTACCGAGAAAAAAATAAGTAAATATTTATTATCTACTTTGATAAATAAAATTTAATAATACCCTTTATACCTATCTTTTCAAGGAGGTACATAGAATAAGGATGCAGAGTATTTCTGCTTTTTAATTATGTCAGTATAAACGTAATGAATGACACCCAAAGATGCAGGAATAAAAAGGGTGATTAAGAATAGGACCTTAAAATTACAGCCAGATTTTATCATGTCTACAGAAAAAAAAAATTCTCCAAGAGAACATTTGGATGTGTATTCAGGCCATGAGTAAACTTGCTTCATGTTTAGGGAGAATTTAGAATGTTTTAGGGTTTACACTCTTGTCTAGGCTCCTGCACCTTAACAAAAGAAGGATAAAGGGGCTGGATAGAGAGACAGCCTGGTGGTAAAGCGCTTGCCTTGCAAGCCCAAGAACCCTTGGTGACAGGTACCTAGAGTAGAGTTTGGGAAATGGAGACATGAGGATCCCTGGGATTTGCTGGCTATCTGGATTTAATGAATAGCTGAGCTCCAGGTTCACTGAGAGAACCTGTCTCAAAAAAAAGAGAGTGGAGAGCCATGCAGGAAGGCATCTGATGTTGACCACTGGCTTCCACACAGATGAGCACATTCAGGTATGCACATTCCCCACACACGTGAATACATCCATGCGCATCTACCACACACGTAAGTGCACATACACAAACACAAGCACATACGAGTGTGTGGGTGTGTGCATGCACACACCTACACACACACAAATAAAAAAACAAACATTCTCAAGCTTGCAGAGGATGCTAATATGAAAACAGAGTTTGGATGAAGGGGAATGCCCATTTTTGGTTCCTATAGCTTATTTTAGAAACGCACTGTAGAAACTTCCCAAGTGTTCCAGGCCATCCATACAAACATCTGCCACAGCAGTGCCGGAGGCTTCTACGGAGAGTATCTTCATTCCACGAAACGAGGTAGGTTTCCTGTTCTAACTGGGTCCAAGAACAGCTTCTGCCTCTGCTCTAAATGGCATTGCAAAGGAGGAACTTCACAGTATGTGGAGGAGTCCTTATCATTTTCTGGAGGTGGCTCAGCTGTAAATGATCTCCTAGAAACCACTTTCGGCCAGTTCAAAAATGATATTTAAAACCTGTTAAGTGTGAACAGCTGGGCATTTCTTCTGGCATAAACACCCACAAACTACTCTTCACCCCCGCTGTGCTTCAAGGAAAGGCACCCCATCTCCTAAAGCCATGCAGGAGGGAGTTCAGGAGAACAATGGCCTTGACATTTGTCCTTTTCCTTAAGTTACTATTCTGACCAGGTTGGCATCACTTTTCATCTCATGATTTCAACATTATGATAAACTTTGTTTCCCTGTGACCAATCCGGATATACAATATACAATCTCCATTATTATCATAAAGTGAATCAGACATTTCAGGAAATTGAATGAGCTTTCTTTTGATATAAATTGCAGATAGGACTGTACAGAATCTGCTGCAACACAGTAAGTTAGAACCCCACTAAACATAAACCGCTTTTTTTCTTTTTTTGCCTATTGATGGCTGTGTTTCTTTTGTAGAAATTAAAGGATGCACGTAAAGCACTTGGGTATTTTGGTTTGTCCATGAGCCTGTTTTCAGATTCCTTTAGGCTCCAATAATGACTTTATGAGAGTTAAGGGAAATAAATTTAAAGTACAAAGGTGTAATTTAAAGGTGCAAAGGGGTGGTAACTGAGTTGTGACTTCTTGTTTAACTACTTGATTTCACTACCACCATCTTTGCATTTTGCAAGGAAAAAAATGCACAAATTTTTAATGACTCGAATTATTATGCTTGGGCTCACATGCACTATTTTTTTTCTCTGAGTGAATACTAGTTGTGACTTTAAGTGGTTTGGAGTTTTGCATGTTAACTTCTTTTTTCAAATTAAATTTATTTATATATTTATTTATTACAGTTTATTCACTTTGTATCCCTGCTGTAGCCCCCTCCCTTGTCTCTTCCTAGTCCCACCCACCATCCCTCTTCTCCCTCTATGCTCTTTCCCTAGTCCCCTGATAGCGGAGGTCCTCCTCCCCTTCTATCTGACCTTAATTTATCAGGTCTCATCAAGGCTGGTTGCATCATCTTACTCTGTGGTCTGGCAAGGCTGCACCCCTCCCCCAGGGGGAGGTAATCAGAGAGCCAGCCACTGAGTTCCTGTCACAAACAGCCCCTGTACCCCTTACTAGGGAACCTACTTGGAGACTGAGCAGCCAGTGGGCTTCCTTTGAGCATGGGGTCTAGATCCTCTTGATGCATGGTCCTTAGTTGGAGTATCAGTCTCGGCAGGCCCCTTGGGCCCAGGTATTTTGGCTCTGTTGTTCTCCTTGTGGAGTTCCTGCCCCCTCCTGATCTTTCTATCTCCCTCTTTGTAAGGATTCTGGCACTCTGCATGTTAACCTCTACATTTCCTTTTCACATTGTTCACAATGCTCCAAATGGCATGACTATGCATCCCTCTGTAAAAAATTAGTGTGTCAGTTTAAAAGTTTACTTTCGATGTACAGATTTTACTAGGTTTATCCTATGTTATATGTCTATATGAGTGAGTATATACCATGTGTGTCTTTCTGCTTCTGGGACAGCTCACTCAGGATGATCCTTTCCAGATTCCACCATTTACCTGCAAATTTCATGATTTCCTTATTTTTCATTGCTGAGTAATACTCCATTGTGTAGATGTACCACAATTTCTGCATCCATTCTTCAGTTGAGGGGCATCTGGGTTGTTTCCAGCTTCTGGCTATTACAAATAAAGCTGCTACAAACATGGTTGAGCAACTGTCCTTATGGTATACTTGAGCCTCTTTTGGATATATGCTTAGGAGTGGTATGGCTGGATCTTGAGGAAGCACTATTCCTAGTTGTCTGAGAAAGCGCCAGATTAAAACTAATCAAGAGAGAGGACCCTGACTAAAACACTCAATCCCCATCCTGAAAGGCAAAAAAGATGGACATCAGAAGAAGAAAACAGGAAACAACCTGGGAACCTACCACAGAGGGCCTCTGAAAGGCTCTGCCCTGCAGACTATCAAAGTAGATAGACACTGAGACTTATTGCCAACTGTTGGGCAGAGTGCATGGAATCTTATGTAAGAAGTGGGAAATAGTAAGAGCTGGAGACGACAGGAACCCCACAAGGAAAGCAACAGAACCAGAAAACTTGAACACAGGGAACTTCCCAGAGACTCACACTCCAACCAAGGACTATTCATGGAGATAACCTAGAACCCCTGCACAGAAGTAGCCAATGGCAGTTCAGTGTCCAAGTGAGTTACATAGTAATGGGAAGAGGGACTGCCTCTGACATAATCTGATTGGCCTACTCTTTGATCACCTCCCCCTGAGGGGGGAGCAGCCTTACTAGGCCACAGAAGATGACAATGCAGCCACTTCTATTGAGAACTGATAGACTAAGATCAGAAAGAAGGAGAGGAGAACCTCCCCTATCAGTGGACTTGGGGAGGGGCATTCATGAAGAAGGGGAGGGTAGAATTGGGAGGGGAGGGAGGGGCTTATAGGGGGATACAAAGTGAATAAAGTGTAATTAATAAAATAAAATTAAATTAAATTAAAAAAACAAAAACAACAAAAAAAGTTTACTTTCTCAAGTCACAGAAGGCAATTATGTTTAGAAACTAAATGTGCCTGAGCACCTCACCTGGGCTTACATAATCACCATGACCTTTGTGGAACTTTGGTAAAGCCATACTTTCTTCAAAATGAAAAGAAGAGAAATAATGACTTCCCTAATGCCTGTAAGGCAGTATGTTTGTTTTAAAATGACCCTTGATGTTTCCTTCTGTGAAAGCAAAGTAATTGGACTTCAGCACAGATGATTGTCTCCTGCCCAGTGCTGGAACGTGAGGGCAGGGAAGAGGCAGGGGTTTATTAGAAACCCCGGGCTCTGATGCCGCAACCTATGTGGCACGCTCATGTTGGATGTTCTACTCCATCATGATCCTGAAGTTTTTATTACTCACTGGAAAATCTGGACCACAGCCATGTGGTAGAGTGATAAAATTCAAATACTATTCATCGGAGAGGCAGTTGCATTGTTTAAGAACTGAAAGTAGTGAGGCTGCCAAGTGGGTTGTTCACATAGCTGATTTCTGAAAAGCAGTCTGAGGGAAGTTTTTCAGTTTTCTAGAGGTGAGGAAGCCACTGCCTTGGCTGGTGATAATTTCATACCAGCTCCTCCTGGGGCTAGCAGAGTCCTGTATGGCTTGAAAATTTGTTTATGTTGAAATACATTATTTTGCTTAAAAGACATTACACTTATTTGTTATTTTGGAATCTAAGGCAGACCTTCCTTTGATCATATTATGATAATTAAGCCTCTGATTAATCTTTCTGTATAAATAATTCCTGTTAAGCTGGACTCCAATCTTAGTCACTGTTCTATTGCTGTGAAGAGATGCCATGACCAAGGCATCTCTTATTAAGAAAAGCATTTAATGGGGCCTTTATTACAGTTTCAGAGGTTCAGTCCATTTTGAGAATTGTTGGAAGCATGGCTACAGGTTTGGCGGACATGGTACAGGAGAAGTAAGTGATCTACAGGCAGAAAGAAAGAGTATCTGGGGTTGGCATGGGCTTTTGAAACCTCAAAGCCCAACCCCGGTGAAACACATTTTCTAAAAAGGCCACACTTCCTAATCATCATCCTTTCAAATAGTGCCACTCCCTGGTGACTAAGCATTCAAATATACGACTATATGGTGGCCATTCAAAACCACCACAACCTATGTTTTCCAGGTTTTGTTTTGTTTTGTTTTCATTATTTTATTTTCTTTACATCCCTCCCTCTGTTCCTCCCAGTTCCATCATCTCCCCTCCCATCCCCCCATTTTCCCTTTCCCTGGATAGCAACCCTCCTAGGCATATCAAGATGCAGTAGAACTAGGTGCATCTTCTCCTATTGAGGCTAGAACTGAAGCCCAGCTGGGAGAAAGGGATCCAAAGGCAGGCTATAGAATCAGAGAGAGTCCCTGCTCCAGTTGTCAGGGCCCCACATGAAAACCAAGCTGCACATCTGTTACATATGTGCAGAGGGCCTAGGTCTGACCCATGCATGCTCTTTGGTTGGTGGTTCAGTCTCTGTGAGCCCTTATGAACCCAGGTTAGTTGATTCTGTAGGTATTCTTGCGGTGTCCTTGATCTCTGAAAGATCAGTCCTTTGTCCCCCTCTTCTATAAGATTCCCCAGAGCTCTGCCTGATGTTTGGCTGTGGGTCTCTTCTGTTTCCATCGGCTGCTGGGTGAAGCTTTGCAGAGGACAGTTATGCTAACTACCCAACTTACAAGTATAGCATAATATGGTTAGTAGTGTATGGGGTTGACTCTTTCTCATAGGATGAGTCTCAAGTTAGAGCACTCACTGATGACCATTCCCTAAATTTCTGCTTCATCTTTATCCCTGAGAATCTTGTAGACAGAGAACTTTTTGGGTCAAAGGTTTCATGAATGGGTTGGTGTCCCCATCCCTCCATGGAAAATCTTGCCTTATAGGCCATTTCAGGTTCCATATTCCCCATTGCTGGGAATTTTAGCTAGGGTCACCCTAGATTCCTGGGCATTTCCCTTGGCCTAGGTTTCTGGCTCATCCAAGAGCTGCTCATCTCATACCAATTTTGGTTCTCTCACCCAGTTTTCTCTCTCTCTCAGTCCTTCCCACAAGTATCCGTACCATTCTCCTCCCTACTCTTCTCCCACCCAGCTCCCTCCTTCATCCACCTCTGATGTCTGTTTTATTTCCCCTTCTGAGTAAGACTAAGCATCCTCCCTAGGGTCCTCCTTTTTACTTAGCTTCTTTGGATCTGTGGATTGTCGCATTGTTATTCTGTAATTTATGGCTAAAATCCACTTATAAGTGAGGACATACCATGTGTATCTTTCCGGGTCTGGGTTTCCATCATCTTATATCTTCTTCAACTTTTTTCCTCAAAGACTCAAAGTTCTTGTCATATAGGTCTTTCCCTTGATTGGTTAGAGTTACAGCAAGATTATTTTATATTATTTGTGGCTCTTGTGAAGGGTGTTGTTTCCCTAGTTTCTTTCTCAGTCCATTTATTGTTTGCATAAAAGAGGGATAGTGATTTATTTGAGTTAATTTTATAACCAGCCACTTTGCTGAAGATGTTTATCATCTTTAGGCATTTTCTGGTAGAATTTTTGGAATCACTTATGTACGCTCTCACATCATCTCCAGACAGTGATATTTTGACTTCTTCCTTTCCAATTTGTATGACCCTAATCTCCTTTAGTTGTATTATTGCTCTAGCCATAACTTCAAATGTTATAATTGAATAGATATGGAGAGAGTGGGCCTCATCTTATTCTTGATTTCAGAGGAATTGCTCTAAGTTTCTCTCCATTTAATTTGATGTTGGCTATTGGCTTGTTGTATATTGCCTTTATTGTATTTAGGTATGCACCTTATATCTCTGATCTTTCCAAGACTTTTAACATCAAGGGGTGTTGAATTTTGTCAAAGGCTTTTTCAGCATCTAATGAGATGGCCATATTTTTTCATTCAATTTGTTTATATGGTGCATTATATTGATGAGTTTTTGTATATTGAATCATCCCTGCATGCCTAGGATGAACATGGTGGATGATATTTTTGATATGATTTTGGATTTGGTTTACGTAAATGTTCATAAGGGAAATTAGCCTGAGATTTGTTTAGATTTTGTGTGGCTTACATATCAAGGTGATTGTAGCCTCATAAAATGAGTTTGGAAATATTCCTTCTATTTCTATTTTGTGAAATAGTTTGAGAAGTATTGGTATTAGCTCTTCTTTGAAAGTGGTAGAATTCTGTGCTAAAATATTCTGGCCTTTATTTTGTTGGGAGTTTTTAATGACTGCTTCTATTTTCTTAGGGGTTATAGGACTACTTAAATTGTTTACCCAATTTTGATTTAACTTTGGTAAGTGGTATCTATAAAGAAATCCATCCATTTCATCTAGATTATACAGTTTTATGGAGCATAGTTTCTTGAAGTAAGACCTAATGAGTCTGTGGATTTCCTCCATGTCTGTGGTTACATCCCCCTTTTCATTTTTGATTTTGTTAATTTGGATATTCTCTCTCTGCCTTTTAGTTAGTTAGGCTAAGAGTTTGTCTATCTTGTTGATTTTCTCAAAGAACAAGCTCTTGGCTTTGTTGATTCTTTATATTGTTCTCTTTGTTTCTAATTTATTGATTACAGTTCCGAGTTTGATTGTTTTCTGGCATCTACTCCTCTTGGGTGTGTTTACATTTTTTGTTCTAGAGCTTTCAAGGTGTTCTCTTAAACTGCTAGTATGAGATCTCTCCAATTTCTTCTTGAAGGCACTTAGTGCTATCAAATTTCCTCTTAGCACTGCTTTCATTGTGCCCCATAAGTTTGGGTATGTTTTGCCTTCATTTTCATTGAATTTTAGAAAGTGTTTAATTTCTTTCTTTATTTCCTCCCTCACCCAAAAGCCATTGAATAGAGAGTTGTTCAGTTTCCATGAATTTGTAGGTTTTCTGTTGTTTTTGAAATTCAGATTTAATCCATGGTGGTCTGATAAGATACAAGAGCTATTTCAATTATCTTGCATCTGTTGAGGCTTTCTTTTTTCCTGACTATATGTTCAATTTTGGAGAAGGTTCCATGAAGTGCTGACAAGAAGGTATATTCTTTTGTGTTTGGGTGAAATTTTCTGTAGATATATGTTAGGTTCGTTTGATTCATAATGTCAGTTATTTTCATTATTTCTCTGTTTAGTTTCCGTCTCAGTGATCTGTCCATTGGTGAGAGTGGTGTGTTGAAGTCTCCAACTATTAATATGTGGTGTTAGAGGTGTGATTTAAGCTTTAGTAATGTTTCTTTTACAGAAATGAGTGGCTCTGCATTTGGGGCATAGATGTTCAGAAATAAGATGGCCTCTTGGTGGATTTTTCCTTTGATGAGTATGAACAGTCTTTCCCATTTCTTTTGATTAATTTTGGTTGTAAGTCTATTTTATTAAATGTTAGAATGGCCATTCTTTTGTTTCTTAGGTCCGTTTGGCTGGAAAACCTATTTCCTGTCCTTAACTCTGAGGTAATGTCTATCTTTGTCACTGAGATATCTTTCTTATATGCAGAATAATGATGGATCCTGTTTTTATATCCATTCTGTTAGCTTGTATGTTTTTATTGGGGAATTGAATTTATTGATGTTGAGAGATATTAATGAGCAATGATTGTTAATTCCAATTATTTTTATAGGTGGAGGTAGTGTGCGTGTGTGTGCTTCCTTTATTTTTGTTTTGCTGGCATGGGTTTATTGATTTCCTGTGTTCACTTGGGTGTAGTTACCCTCTTTGTGTTGGAGCTTTTTCTAGCATCTCCTGTAGGGCTAGATTTCGGATAGATGTTCTTTAAATTTCATTTTGTCGTGGAATATCTTGTTTTCTCCATCTACAGTGATTGAGAGTTTTGATGGTTATAGTAGTCTGGGCAGATATTTGTGATCTCTTAGGGTTTACAAGACATCTTCCCAGGCCTTTTTGGCTTTTAGAGTCTCTGTTGAGAAGAAGTCTCTGTTTAATTCTGTAAGGTCTGCCTTTATATGTCACTGAGTCTTTTCCCCTTCCAGCTTTTAATATTCTTTTCCCCTTCCAGCTTTTAATATTCTTTCTTTGTTCTGTACATTTAGTGTTTTGATTATTATGTGGTAGGAGGATTTTCTTTTCTGGTCCAGTCTAATTGGTGTTCTGTATGCTTCTTGTATGTTTATAGGCCTCTCTTTCTTTAAGTTGGGAAATTTTCTTCTATGATTTTGTTGAAAATATTTTCTGTGCCTTGGAACTGGGAATCATCTTCTTCCTCTATTCCTATTATTCTTAGGTTTGATCTTTTCATAGTTTCCCAGATTTCTTGGATGTTTTGTGCCAGAAACTTTTTAAAATTAACATTTTCTTTGATTGATGTATTGATTTTTTTTTCAATTGTTTCTTCTATGCCAGAGACGATCTCTTCCATCTCTTGGATTCTGCTAGAGATGTTTGTGTCTGTAGTTCCTGTTCTTTTCACTAGGTTTTTCATGTCCCAGGTTCACTCACTTTGTGTATTCTTTATTGCTTTCATTTTGATTTTTAAGTCTTAAACACTTTCATTCATTATTTTCACCTGTTTATTGTATTTTCCTGTATTTCTTTAAGGGATTTATTAATTTCCTCCATAAAGGCCTCTATCATCTTTGTAAGATTGGATTTAAGGTCTTTTGTTGTTGTTGTTCTTCAGCTCTGTTAGGATGTCTAGGGCTTGCTGTAGTAGAATACCTGGGCTCTGTTGGTGCTATATTTCTCTAGGAATTGTTGATTTTTTTTCTTACACTGGCCATCAGCCTTCTGGTTGTCCCTGTTGCCTGATGGCCACTTGAATATTCCTGGTTCCAGCAGGACTCCTGGATGTTCCTGGGGCCAATAGGCCTCCTCAGGAAGCCAGGCAAGGCAGTGACACAGATGATGGAGATGGGGGTGAGGGGCTGTGTTTTGTTTGGTTGTTTGTTGCTTTTCCTTCTTCTTCTTTTTATGAAGAGTAATCTTAAGAATAACCACAGAGGATCCTGAGGGTTTGCTCTTTGTAATGTTACCACTTTGTTCTCTTTTTTTCATCCTTTCGTTTATGATCATCTTGCTGACATTATTTCATATTAAGGCATTCTTTAAAGAGTGACAATGGTGGACTGGCAAGGGAAATTGTATCATCCCTGACAACTTGAGTTCCACCCCAAGGAAAAAAGAAAATGGGGGAGGGGAAAGAGCACACCTCCCTCTAAACTTGTCCTCTGACCTTTATGTACACACCAGGGGTATAATCACATACACTTCTCAAACAATCAAAACCAAATAGAGTGTAACATTTTATTAAAAATCAAAATACAAGTAACTGAGAAGAATGTCTTTTTTTCAAAGTATTTTCTTTTTTTTTTAATGGAAAGTATACCTACTTTTTTCCCTCATTTTTGAATTGTTTTCTTTATATTTAAATAAATTGAATATCTGTGGCAAATATAAATGATATAAATAAGCATACCTGTGCTGAAATATGAAAAACACTTGGAAAATACATATTTTCCAAGGGAATACTCAAAAGCTATAGACAAAAGCTGTTAAGCCTAGTATTTAGAGCAGGATGCCAAGGAGAGGGATCTCACAGCAGCTTGATGGAGGTTGGTCAGGAGGCTTTCTTCTTCCTGTCAGAGCCTTGGCTTAACTCCCCAGGATTCTAATGATGGCGTCTTCTATGGCAGCCATCCAAACAAGTGGGCTCTTTGCCTAAAATCTCAGAGGATGTTTCTCCAGTATTTCCAAGTTTTTCCTAGCTTGTCTTAAA
The DNA here is from genome assembly GCF_907164565.1 of Psammomys obesus. Classification (NCBI taxonomy): domain Eukaryota; kingdom Metazoa; phylum Chordata; class Mammalia; order Rodentia; family Muridae; genus Psammomys; species Psammomys obesus. The sequence continues at coordinate 14,982,364 of NW_026592510.1, read as the reverse complement.
TTGTAGGAAGAAAAATAAAATTAGTCCATTCTGCTTTGCATATACCCTTTTAGGTTTGAAGAGTTTTTATCCCCTACAATGGAGTTGATATTTTGTATTGTTAATATGTTTCAGTATTTGTACTAAATTTATTATATAACTTATAGTAAACCATTCTATTTAGAATATATATATTGCAAAGATGACTATAGAAGAGACAAAAAAAAAAAGTCTTAGAGTTGGAGGCTGTCTCCAGCACAAGACTGTAAACTTGTAAACTTACTTGAGAGAATGCCAAAAAGTCAGGTAACCCACTCAGTTTTCTCTTCTGAGGAGGGACGCATCTTTCCCTGGAAAGACAAATAACCCCAGCATGTCATCGTCATGGCCATATAGGGATCCATGCATGTTGATACGCTAATGGCTATATAAAACACAAACAGCAGCTTATGTCCGATGGCATTATCACCAGAGAACACATTTAGGCAGGCAGATCTTCTTTCCTCTACTTTTCTGGCAAACTATTACTGAGATGAACATACTTACAGAAAATCAAAGTATTTACTATAACATGCCCTGATACAGTTTCCAAAATGAATCCGCTCCTGTTGCTGCCATCTTGATTGTCAAGTCTTTGGCTCCCCAGAAGCCCTGCTCGTCTGTTTTCAGCCTCCATGGCCTCGCCCCTTGCCACACCCTCCCCCTTGTATCAGTTTAGGTTACTTTTTGTCTAATGTCAACCTATGTTAGTAGAATCACACACTATGTGTTCTTTTTGCCTGTGTCTTCTTTTGCTCTCTATTGCTGTTCACCCCAGAACTTTGAATGCAATATGTCTCCTGTGTATATACCTTAGAGCAGAATGGCTGGGTCACAGGGCATCACAAAATCAGCTCCATTATATATCACATCCCTCTATCAGGGTGTGATGATTCTGCTTGCTCCACATCCTCAACATCGCTGTTAATTTTTGTTCACTTAAATTTCTTGCACAGAGAATTTTTATCCTTTCAATAGGAGTGTTACATTATGTATCTATTTAATATATTATTTCAGAATAAAGTGACATTTTCTTCATAGCTTTCTTACTTCCCTTTCATATTCTCTCCTCCGGCTCTACAATTATATGTCTATATTATTTTTAATTGTGTTATTATTTACATTCATAGTTCTTACACTAAGAGCTTGGGCTATTATCTTTTAGCCTTGAAGTAAAGTTTTAGGGAACTATGTATCAGCAGGTTCATAAGGATGAAGACACCCATTTAAAAACATGCAAATGTATGCATCAATTAAAAAATGTAGGTTTGTAGTATTTAAAGAGTAAAAAAGCCTGTAATTGAGGAAGCTTGTCCTCTCCATTTAGAGAGAAAGGGAGGGAATTGAGGTGGTATAAGGCGACTGGGAAGCCTTGTGGAGATGTGTGGGTCCCTGCATTGGAAGGCTTCTCTGCGCACATTGCAGGGGAGGTAGGAGAGTTTTCTCTTTGAAGGAGGCTAATTTTTCAGGATCTGTTTCTTGGGGAATTTCAACCATATAGATGGCCAATTTACATAAACCAGGGTAGCCCTGCTGTTCCTTTTCTTGATTAATAGTCATGGGCTTTGGGGATTTCTTGCTTGAGTTACAGGGATAATTGCTTCACCTCTCATGCTTGTCTGGCTTGTATGAGACTCAGCCCTCAGGTCTGTAAAGGGAATCTAATCATGACTAAACACAAATTCTACATCCTGTCTCCTGCTTCATGGGCACTGACTAATCCTACTTCACAGGGAGCCTAGTCATAGAGATTAAGCTTTCAGTGGGCTCACAAAGCAGTCGCTTCAAGTTCATTTAATACTATCCTTAAGTTTTCCTCCTATGTGAATGTGCTGAGTTGACATCTATTCTGTAGTGTGTGGAAGGATGTGACAGAAGGAAACAAACATTACTTGCAAAGAAGAAGAGAAATTATAGGGGACACACATAGGCCATCTTCAAATACAATACGATTCTCCCAGAAAAATAACATTTGTTAAATAAGTGTGATTTCAGAACTTAAAGACTAGAAAAGAGAGACTTTAGCTTCATTTATATAAAACCAGACTTCCTAATGCTTTTAAGCCTTTTGGTAAAAAAAAAAAATGATGTGCTTATGAGAAGAGAAATGCTTGGTTTTGAAGGCTGAGTGTTGAGGGAGCAGGTATGGCTTGTCAGATCTTTGGAGTCTGACTGCTTAGGGTGTGTCTCACTCCAACTTGCTATGATTTAATACACTGTGCTATATTGACATGTTATTTAGTATGAAAAACACCCTCGTTTCAGAGAGGTTAAAATGTGGAAAATTGTGGTATTAAAACTGCTGAACGATGGTTCACATTCTCTTCCATTATAGTGGTGATTTGGGGACCAAACATAGTTTGATAGTTTTCATTGTTTTCTATGTTTACCCTTCCCTCTCACATTTTGTGTGCTCTTGTCAGTCTCGGGGCATGCCTGTGGGCTTATAAGGCCTAGAAATAACCAAAGGAAAGAAATATTTTCTATTAACTTTCTTGCAACAAAGTGCATGACCATCTGACCTATAGCAAATGATTTTTGGAAAGTGTTTCCTCTTCTTGTACAGACTCATTAATAGCCCCACATGAGCCTCAGATTGGCGGAGGCCTTGTGATTATAGAGGACTGTAGACACTTGATAGTTCCTTTGTAAATTAAAAGAAAAAGTTACTATTTATTTTATATGGATGTATGTGCGCCTGATTGCATGTATGGGCACCATGTATGTTCAGGCACTGGCAGAGCCCAGAAAAGGATGTTGGATTACCTGGAACTGGAGTTACAGGTAGTGATGATGCCTGACATGGGTTTTGGGAACTGACCCCATGTCTTCTTGGAGAACAGTACCTGTTCTTAACCACTCAGACATCTCTTCAGCCACTGAACATTATTTTTAATACTATTTAAACTTCATTTTTTTCAGATTATTGCATAATGCTACATTTTATTTGAGACAATTTAAACTTACACTTAATTTTGTATAGACTATAGCATTAAACACTATAAGTAATTTTAGGCTCACTGCTAGCCTATTGATTCAAATATTCTTTAAGTATTTGAAACTACAGAGAAAAAGCTTATGCTATACTTCCCATTTGCTTTTACAAAGGTTATTATTATTATTATTATTATTATTATTATTATTATTATTAATCATCTCAGCAGCCAAGAGCACCTACAACTCTTTCAGAAGTTTGAAGTTTGGTTCCGAGTGCCCATGTCAGGTGGCTTAAAACTGCCCATAACTCTTATCTCCAATGGGTGTCCAGTGCCTCTGCCCTGTACATAAATTCACACAGAGACACATAATTAAAAATAATAAAATCTTTGTAAAAGATTTATTTCTCAGGAAGCTTTTTATGTGTAATGTCTGTGTTGTGTTTATGAGTACGGGTGGGTAAAAGATCTCTGAACTGCCTGTCGTAGTCCTGGCCTCTACAGGATAGCATCTTTTAAGATGTGCCAGCATTCTTCTTATATAATATAACAGTGACTTTTCCAAACAAGCTAAGCTACCTGGCAGGGGATTTTAACCCCGATGCTAATGACCCAATGCTAGTAGCTTTCAGCATTTTCTTAGTTTTCATGTGTTGTTTTCTGCTAACATCATAGGGGCCATGAGATATTTTCATTCAACCAAACGTTCAAAAAGACAAAAGTACATCAGAAGAGGAAAGGGTCCATTTCTGCTCGCCTACCACCATCACATATAACCGAGTTCTTAAACAGTTTCCAGACATTTTTTTTTCCTTCGTACTTGTCAAGTGCAAGAAGAATTGCAGAGACCATCTTCAAACAAGCCTTTAAAAAACAGTACTCAGTGGTAAGGGCATTTAAAACTCACTTTCAGAACAAACAGCAAAAATAATGCCACGTACAATCACTATTCATCATTAAAATTTTCTAAGTACATTTTTGAAAAACCTCTCCCAACCACTTGGAGTGCTCACTGACATGCTGATATGGTCACTTATGACAGCTACCCTTGATAGCAGGGCTATTTTCTCCTTAATGGGCTGATGTGGGTGAACCAGGGTCTTGGGGCTCTGTGAGGTGAGTGTTTTTGAATGACGTGCCTAGATACATTAGTGAAGGTTCCTCATCTTCTTTTCAGGAATGGTATCATTCATATCAACAGAGGGAACTTGCAAAGTGTCCAGGTTGGCACACAGGGTTTTCATTTCTTAAGGGGTCATGCCCATGTGTCTCTTTTGCAGCGGCTCCAGGAAAAGATAAGAATTTACTTTGTCTGAATTTCTTAACTTTCGTACCTCCCAACTGATACATTGTTCCCATACCTGTGTACTTTTTAAACTATGCATGATCATTTTGTTTCATTTTCATAAATTGGGAAATTATTATCTGAATATTTGGAAGTTCACGAAATGTCTCTAATAATTTCAAATCCATGAACTTAGATATAAAATAAATAGGTGCAAAATGGAGCCTATGGTTTTCTCGTTAACTGCTGTTGGGTGCCACAAACATTGTTTAGACTTTCATTTTCTTTACTACAGACTTGTGATTTCCAGATACAGAGCGCTGCTTAAAAATGTCCCTTTGCTTACACAAAGAGGCTCACAGGCTATAAACACGGGGGCACATCTGAGGGACAGGTGTTCACGTTCTGCCCACCATCCCTGATTCCAAAGCCCCTGCCAGAGAGCACTGACCACTGCCAACTCAGTTGTGCCCAACCGCCCCCCCCCAGCCAGGAGCGGAGCACCATGTTCCCTGCAGCATTTCAGAGCCTCTTTCCTTCCTTGTTTGATGCTTTTTCATCCTTTCCCCCTTGTTTGATTAAGAAACAAACATGCATCTTCCTGACATTGAAAGGGATCAACAGCTAGGTGAGTGTTCTCACCTAGGATAATTTCTACTCTCTGTTTTACCTAGTAATCAAAAGCATTGTCTTAGATTCTGTTAATCCGTGGTGCCCCAGGATTAGCCCTCTCTCATTAGTTTAAGCCATTACTGACCATGAGGCAAGCACAGCTTAAGACAGGAGGCTCATGTTAGAGGAAAAGTAGGCACCCCCATTAAGTAGGGGGCGACAAAGAACACACAGCATGTTGGAGAACCCATCTCACATCATCCTGAACCTAACAACCACTCTGTCCTCAGGGCTGAAAGGGTAAACTCCATATCTGTTCCTACCAGAGAGAGAAAAACAGGTCCCTTGAAAGAGAACCAATCCCTTCTCTTCCCAGAATCCTCCTCAGCACTGCTCCATAATACAGACCCTTGGGCTTAATTGTAGATGGAGAAGAAAGTCAATCGACTGGGGAATTCCTCCCCCTCCCCCACCCGCCAAGTTCTAGGAAGCAAGGAAGCACGGAATCAAACCTGGGGCATCACACATAGCAGCAAGCGTTCTACCATTGAACTACGCCTCAGTCTCCAGTAGAGCTTGTAGCATCCTGATTCCCAGGCCACAGCCTAGCTAATTATATGAACCCCTGAGGAGTATCAGCGTTTAACAAGTTATAGGTGGTGTGTGTGTGTGTGTGTGTGTGTGTGTGTGTGTGTGTAGACGAAAAGCTATTCAGTAAACCTCACTGTGCAGCAAAGTCTGAGGCCCAGCGGGCTACCAGACAAGCCGAAGTAGGAATTAGCCCAGCACCTGACAGGCAGATGAAGCTGGACTCTCCCTAAGGATACTTGAAGACAGTTGTTGCGAAGAGATGAAAAGGAAGTAAGAAAGGAAGGCAAACTTCCAAGCTTACTCTCTTTGTCTAAGTCAACTGGAGTCTCCACCCACCTACCCACAAGTGGGTGACCTAGGCTTCTGCTCCCAGGTCCCCGGGGCCTGGAGACTGGGCGGGGCTCGGTGACTGCAAGAAACTCCCAGAGCAGCAGGTCCACAGCTCTAGGCGTGGGCCGTGCACCCCACCCCCACCCCTTTCCAGGGAAGGCGGTGGCTGCGGGTAGAAAGCAATTTGGGGTGCATAGGGAAGCGGGCTGGGGCGCAGGTGGCGCTCGCAACCCCAGCCTCAGTAGAGCCAGTCGCCGGAGCAAGCGCAGCCTGCGGGCGGCGGTACGGAGCTCGGGGCTCAGGCGGGAGTCCACTAGGCGAAGGCGGCGCAGGAGAGAGCTGAGCGCAGGCAACAGAGAGCACTGCCCAGGGCTCCCGCCGCCTCCCCGCCCAGCCGGGCCGGCTAAGCATGGGCAAGAAGTGGAGGGACGCGGGCGAGATGGAGCGAGGCTGCTCCGACCGCGAGGACAGCGCGGAGAGCCGCAGGCGCAGCCGCAGCGCCAGCCGCGGCAGGTTTGCCGAGTCGTGGAAAAGGTTAAGTTCCAAGCAGGGGTCCACCAAGCGCTCGGGACTGCCGGCGCAGCAGACACCGGTGAGTGGGGGAGATCTGGGAGCCCTGGCACCCTTTTTCCTTTGGTGCTCAGGAGCCCTGTCCGTGGTGCTGAACTTGATCTCCTGGCGCTGGAGCCTAAGAACTTGTGGAGCCACTTAGAGCGAAAGAAAGTGTTGGGCTGAGAACAGGGGTCCCTGCAAGAGATGCCTCCCCTCTCTTTAGCCAGAAGAGGTTCTCTTGATGTGTCTGCCCTCTGTGCTTGAATGGGAAGAGTGTGAGAGAGGCTAGGGGCTGGCGGTCAGATCATTGTAGTTTTGCGATTAAAAGGAGTGTGTGAGTTGTCCTGCATCGTGTGACCCGAGTGTATCCCTCTGTCTATATCCTATATTCAAACTCACTTAACATCGGCTGAATGGAGGCATTATAGGTAGAGCACGTTGTATTTTCGCTCTCTTAACACTTGCTCTTTCCATCTCAAACTCCCACTGTTTTAATGGGTGTGTTTAATTGTTTGCGGAATGCCATTTGCATGTGGAGAATAGCAAGAATATCCCAGGTGCTTCTATGCCTCTGGTTTAACATGTACGACATCCAGAAAACAGTTTTCCCATGTGTCAGCACCTCGTCAATGTCTGAATAGTGCACTAAAAGCACTCATGTGAAATTAAGACATCACTGTGTGTGTGGAGAAATACAATTGATGGAAACTTTCGCTGCGTTTGCGTTTCTAATATCTAAATATTATATTTCCCATCATGTCAGAGCGAGAGAGCTCTGTTCTAGAAGACAGTTTCATTGGCCTCCTGTTGCTCATGGGTAAGGAGGAGACACTGCTTTTAACTTCCAAAGCATCCTTGGAAATATCAGCATGTGTTTTCAAAGGTATCATGCAGATTTTACATAATGAAGAGAACTTGAATTAATTTTTTTTAAAAGAATGGTTCAGACCATGGACTCAAGTATGAATAATATTAGCTCTCTCTAGTTTTCAGGGTTGTACTGAGGGGTACAATTTCCCATAAAAGTATCACTTGTAAACAGCAGTTCCACATAATGAGATTTTAACCTATTTATTTTGTTTGCTTGTTTACAAAAATGAGTGGTGGAAAACAATAAATTGGAGAATTGTGGGCAAGTTCTTTATTTCAACACGCAGATAGTCCTCATCCATGCAATTAGTTTTATTCCAGGCACTCAAATAATGTTAAAAATGCAGACTTGAAAATATTTTAAAAACAAAATTTTCATCTGAAGGCAGATTTCTTGAATAAATTCTGTAAAAATGATTAATGAACTCTTACCGTTTATTTAAACAAAGAATTAAGACCACCTCCTTACAAGACATATAAATATTATTTTATGAGGCTTTTATATTGTGTCTTTGATTTTGTTCAACAGGTGTGTGAATAGCACACCTTTATCAGGGTAATACAAAAAATCTTCTTTTAACTCTGTTGTAAGAATAGATGCCTTGGAGGTTATTGCCTTGAATAAAAAATGTGTGAGAGGGAGGGCACACGAGGATACCATGACAACCAGAAACATCTGGAAAAATAACTAGGTCCTCCTGTTTGCTAAAGGCAGGCTATGGGGCAGTATTCCTTTGTGATATTTGTTAATTGAAACATTAGCAATTCAGTTAAAGAGCCGTTGAAAGCCCCCCCCCTTTTTTTTTTCCTCACATTGCATGGCAAGTTCAATATTGATTTTGTTCTAAAACTCCAAAAATAAGTCTCTTAGCTAAGATTTTTAATTATCAGATGGGGGAAATAAAAACAAAGATAATGAGCTTTTGTCATGCTTAGATCTGCAGTCTTAGTTTTCATTCCTGGTTTGGCCTCATTAGGACTTCTTTAGTCATGAAGACATTCAACACATTCATGTAAACACTAGAGTAAGGGAATGATAATGCTTTTAGGATACATCTTCATGGAAGTTTCTAACCTTCAAGGTAAGATGCTTTTCCTATAATTTAAGGTGATCTAGTGCTGTTTTCAACTTTTTTTGTATCTTCTGGCAGAAAAATAGCTTGCAAATCACAGCTACCTCAAATACTGTTGCTTTTTGTTGTTCTTTGGAGTAAATAAGATACTCTTTGACATAGCTGTGGGTCTTATTGACTGTGGGCTATCTTCAGAAATAATGTTACATTCATCCTGATTAAAAAAAATATAAAGATTTTATTCTTTCTTTTGAAAACAGACTAGATGAATGTGGAAGAATATGGTAATTATTAAACATGAGGTTTCTTTGCCATTCCTTGTTCTTTTGAGACCATGTGAAATGATCACATAGTGGTTTTGTTAAAGTAAACCATGATATGTTATGTCCAGTCTTTGAAATAACTTCTGATTAAAGTTATTCAGGACATGTAAGGACCTCTCATTCTCCCCAGACAAGAAAAGCTGTGTTGTTATTTTTTATTTTTACTTTGGAAACACAGCCGTATCTCCTGGGCATGGAAATTATTTACTCCCACAAGGAAACCTCTGTCACATTCTAGGACAATTGTTCTCAACCTTCCTATGCTATGACCCTTTAATACAGGCCCTCATATTGTGGTGAACCCCAACCATAAAATTATTTTCATGCTACTTTACAACTGTAATTTTGCTGCTCTTATGAATAAAAATGTAAATATATGATATTCAAGATATCTGATATGTGACCCCCACAGGATTGCAACCCATAGGTTGAGAACCATTGTTTGAGGACAACAAGAGAAACTTTTGTCTATGACCCGAATTACAGTGTTTTTATGTGTGAAGATAAGGGATATTTGTTCAAACTGATTTTAGCGGATTTCCCATTGAATCACCACGAAGCTTGGAAGAATTTTTCTTGGACGTTGAGTGCCTTCACGGTCACAATGCCAGCAACAGAAGTCAAAAGCTACATTTCTGGCCATTACTTTGCTGATGTGGGCCGTTCATCCCCAACAGCAGCTATCTAGAATCTTTGATTTTAGCGTCAGACAGAAGTGGTATGTTCGGTGGCATTTCATGGGCATGCTCATTCTGAGATTTTGAACACTTCGTGGGCTCACTCTGAGATTCTGAACCACAACAGTAAATGTGCCCAGCAAGCCAGTCTTTGTTGGTTTTTATGTCACTTAAGAAATGTCCCTCTCTTTCCTTTTTCAGCTACCTAGTTTTCAGCAGGTTTATGAATTTATAATGTTGCTTTGATACTCAGATACCTAACTCATAATTCTGACACAGTGAAGTAAAATTTAGTAATATGGATTATTTATAAATTACTTTTCTATAATAAGGTCTTAATTATTTTTTTAAAAACTCTGGAAGCTGTTTAAAATGAAGAAGATAAATTTTATCGCAATTTTATTCTATTATTTATTAGGGTAAGATTATGTGATTGCATTTGGGATATCACATTTTTTAGTATTAGCCTTTTAAATTGTATTTCTGTCAAAGTGGTCTATAGATATAAAAATAATTTAAGAACTTTTTTTCATGGTCATTCTGTAAGATCTAGACTGCATTTTTTCTTGAAGTGGTGTATTTGCTCTTCCTGTTGTTTATTTTGATAGTGTTTGCACAGAAACTATTCAAAACACAATCTAGCAGGTGCAGCCTGGTGTTACAAATATCAAATACTCACCTCAGCATGCATGCATTATTAATTTAAAGAGGCGATTTCCTCTAGTTCCGTAACTATTTAAAGGCTTATTTCCAAATAGATGCAGGTTTAAATTAATCTTTGAGTAAGCTCTGTGTTAAAGGGACACGAACGGTTTGAGAGAGTAAAATGATAGAGTAGTTGTAATTAGAGTTGTTTTTCAACCTTTCATGGCATGTGTGCTTTCACTAATGCTATAATTACCCTTATCAGCAGGTGCCAACCACTGAGTGTCACACCTCACCCAGATAAGTGGGCAACTGAGAGTGTGCAGGCAGCAAACAGCAGTGGTCCAGAGCAGGCAAGCGTATTTCAGCTGGGTACAGAATGCACTCTTCCTGCCATGGGTTAAGCTTGAGTTGCTGAATGGAAAGGAGGTGCCTGTGCACAAACCTGTTCCGCTGCTGCTGAGCTCATGTCCTCCTTTTGGGCCTGGTAGATAGCTTCTAGCACTTGTTGCCCAAAGCAAGTATTACTTGATTTTTTTTTTCTCCAGATATAAACAAGTTTCTATCCATCCCTGATATGGTAGCTATAAGAAATGAAGGAAATGACTCTACCAAAGTTTAGCTTGGTAAGGCAAGGTATTAACTGTGGTTGTTTACAGATGTGTGAACAACTTGAAGGCAGCCACATGATGATTGTCCATCTTCAGCAATCATTAACTTGCTTATATATCCTTGGGGGTCCTTTTTTGTCTCATGAACCACCTCGGATCTACTTCTCTTCCAGGGAAATGTTAACAGACCTGATTTTGTGACTTTCTTACGGTCTCTGTGGGTAATCTCAGCTGCTCTGATGCTCACGTGGCTAGACCATGTCACCATGTCATGCCTTAAGGACAGAGTTTTCCAACAGCTAGATTTGTCAGTGTCTTGAGTTAAATGAAGGCTGAGTCGAAGGTCAGAAAAACTCCTCTCTCTACCACGTGGATAGTGAGTCCATGGTGTTTGTGGTAGAAACAGTGACAACTGGTGAACAGAGTATCCTTGTTTCTCTTTCAGCATCTCATATGCCACCGCCGCATCATTAAGCCCTTAATGGTTTGTTGTTGTTTTACAAAGGGCTCTCTTGGTGAAAGTGGAATGAATCTCCTGCAGCGCTTGTCCATTACAGAGTAAACTATTCCTTGACAGGTCGATTTTTGTACACTGCTTTTTACTTATTGTGTTAAAACTCAAAAAGGGAACATGTAGTATTGCTAGGAAATACAATTGTATTTTCTTGTTATTGTGATTTTTGTTTTGTTTTGAATGAAGAGAAGTCCATTTAATAGCAATGGTCCATCTTGTTTAAGCACTTTGGAAATGCCACTTTTGAATAATTATCAAAACAAAGAACATACTTTTTTCCTCTAGCTTCATCATCATAGTGGATAAAAATTTAGTTGTATCTTTGAGGACTACAAATACATTAGGAAAAAAGTACTTCAAATAAGATTTGGGGGGAAATATCTTGCATGATGATAATTTTAAATTTGTTTTCAATTTTACAATATATCAGAACAGTTTCTCCTGCCATTGCTTACTAAGATTTTTTTAAAAAACAACTGAATCATTAAAACTTATTTATAAATAGCAAAAGAGCCACTATATTCATTTGGTTGGGCCAGCTGACTGTATTGGCTTTTCTTTTTCATTTTCAAAGGCAAAGGAGGGCTGGAAGAACAAAAGGAAAATAAAAAGAAAGAAAGGAATCTAGAGAACATGTGTTGAAAAATGTATTTTAGGGGTTTAAGAGATTTCTCAGCAGTTAAGAGAGATTACTGCTCTTCCAGATGACTAGAGTTCAGTTCCCAGCACCCAGGTCAGATTGCTCAGGCCTGTACCTACAGCTCCAAGGAATCCAACATCTTCTTCTCAACTCATGCACAAATTAAACATTAAAAAGAGAAAGAGAGAAACTTTCTGATATTTGTCAAGCACATAGAAGTGTTAGACACTATGCTAATTAGTTTTTTTTATCAACTTTTTACAAGCTAGAGTCATCTGGGAAGAGAGAAGCTCAACTCAGGAATTGCCTCCATCAGAACTGATCTGCAGGCAAGTCTGTGGGAGTGTTCTTAATCAATTGAATGATAGGAGGGCTCAAAGGGCCCAGCCCACTGTGGATAGTGAGACATTTGAGCAGGGTAGGTGGTCCAGGAATACATAAAATAAAGATGAGTGAACCATGGAGAACAAGCCAGCAAGCAGTGTTTCTCCATGGCCTCTGCTTCAGTTTCTGCCTCCTGATCCCTGTCTTTAGCTTCTGACATGACTTCTCTTCATGATGGTTTTTTGTGTGTGTGTGTGTGTGTGTGTGTGTGTGTGTGTGTGACAGTGTTTACCACAGCAACAGAAACCTAAGTAGGACAGGCACTGTGGTAGGTCCTGGACAGCTTCTTTAATAGCACTGAGAGTTTAATCCACACAAAAGACATATGCAAAGCAACTGACAGAGGGTACAGTCCAGCTTTGTAGCCGGAGCCCACTGGAACAAAGTTAAACAGTCTGTGACTCCTTAAATATGGGGTTAGGAAGTCAGAATCAAAAGCTTCCTCAACATCTTGACTATAAGTTTAGAGGATTCGTCAATTAGGAAGAAAGTAATGACATCTTTCTAATGGTAACTTTAATTGAGTTGTAGAAATAGATGCTGAGTGGTGTGAAATAACACCAAGACCAAGTTTATTATAGCTGGAGTGTAAGCTCCCCAGAGTATAGGTTCTTGTATTGTTCAGTGATACAGTAAAGAGCCCTAAGCAGTGCCCGGCACAGAGTAAGCTGTCGGATATTTGCTCCATGATGAATTAATCAATTAGCAACATCAAAAGTAAAAATAACAGTTTTTACTTAATGCGAGGGAGATTTTAGTTCCTTGGCTTTAGGTCTAAAAAAGAAAACAGAAGAAAAATGTTTTATTTATTTTTATTTTATTATTATAATTTTCTTCTTGGGTAGGGAAGAACAGTTGAAATAAGTAGGAGACAGATAACTGTGGTACTGCTCTGCACTGGTACTTCTCCTTGGGGAGATGGAGGTGATTTTAAAAGAACCTTTCAAGTTAACTTTTCCAAATGACGTGTCTAGCCCTGATCGCTTCATCCTCATGGACTTGCCTGGTAGAATCAGATTGCAGGGCTGATTCTTGCGCCTTACTTAGACTGTATTTAATCTGGGACATTGATGAATGAGTTTACAAGTTGTCACATAATAAGATGTTCACTTGTGGAAACTTTTATGAATGATTCAAAGATCACCAAAGATTCAGTTCATGTCTTTTTCTGACCTCCTAAAACAGGTTATGGAATTTTGGGACTTTCCCACGCTTTCATAAAGTGAGAGCCATTCTGGGTGTTCTGGAGATGGGTGTCCAATCCTGAGCAGTGACATGACAAGCTGTGCATGACGCACCAAGGGCTCTTCTTCAGGGCTGCCTATCCATTAAAGCCCGCTCTCTGGAATACCAGCGTTTCAACCATAAATTAACCCAAAAAAGGGAAAGCACTCATGCTAATAACCATCCAGATGTTTCCCTTTTCTCGAAAGTTGATTTTTATGGGTCTTTTTGGAAATTACCTTTATAATAGTGACACTTTGGATTGAGAGCTGGATTGAGTAAGAATGTTGATCAAAAGGTCTGATTTGAAACAGGCTATCTCAACTGGGAAAGTAAGCCCGTATTTATTTTAATAAACATGGTGGTAGCTTTGGAATGGAGCTGGCCGAGACTGGGGACTTGAATCCTGTCTGTCGATAGCCATGCAGCCTGAGGAAAGTGTTGTCTGATGGTTCTTCTCAGCCGTTATGAAGACAACTTCCTCTTCCTTTCTTACTGAGCTTATGAGTCACCATTACTCTGTTTTCATGAGGGAAAGGTATTCAGTGAAAACCCTTTTACGGGTCTCTTTGACTCTTAAGTTACTGTCCATTCATTATACTAAAAAAAAAAGTAAGTAATCTCCATATGCACAGAGTAGAAAGTGCTCAGGAATCCTTACTGTCCCAACACACATTCAACAACAACAACAACAAAAAAATAAAAATTTGCTATCTTTTCTTGATATCTTTAAAAGAACAAAATATTGTAGATACAAATAAAATACCCATCTCCCATTTTCTTGGTTTCTTCTCCCATATAATTCATTCATTCTCTCATTGAACTTAATGAGAGAATGTATACATTTTTGTATTTATAGTATACATTTTTGTAGTTATAAAGATATCTGGATACTATGGTTTTATCTGCTTGGCATTTCTTTGGAACTGTGCTGTGCAGTGGATTTTCATTTGCCATTTGCCTTTTCTACTCAATGTTTTCATAGATATATTATATTCTGTGCAGGTATTTTATAGTGTATATTTTTTGCTTTTATTTTTCTAGTACATGTTGAAACCATAAATTTTTATTCCTTTCATTTGTTATTAGAACAGTATGTTAATTAATTAATTTGATAACTAATTAATTTAAATAGTTCAAACAATATTCAGTGAAACTTCTTTTCATTGTCTCTGGTTCCTAACTTGACATGTGTTGCTCTTTGTGAGATGCAGAGCCCAGCCTCAGAATGATTGAGCCTATCCAGAGCTGAGCCTCTTAGTTGGCTCAAAACTTTTCTGGAGGCTGAAGGTGCTTGGCGTTGGCCTTGTTTTCAGACCACTAACACTGAAATTCACACTGATGATGTCTATCCTGGCTCAGTACTTTGAGGGCTTTTGCAACTTCATGTTTCTGTTTCTCGGTTCTTACTATTAAAGGAAAATGGCAGTACGTGCTCCTGGAATAAGGATGAGTGACACATACACTGATGTGGAGCGTTTGGAAGTCAAGTACTCCCTACATGGGAACAGTCCCCTAGCTCCTTGTCATATTAACTGGAGATAGGAGAAGCAGCAGGGCCTCCTTATGTAGGAGGCACTGTTTGTAGCCTTTAATGCTTCGGAAGTTAGAATGCTGTTGAGTATAGCTAAAATGTAATATGAGAAAGGATTGTGTGGGACTTGTGGTTTGCAAAGTGCCTTGAAAATGAAAGCAGGCCCAACATGGTGATCATCTACAGCGGATCTCAACCACTGAAATGTCTTTGTGTGTCTTTGCCAAAGTTAATACTAATGGCATTTGGGGAACTAAATTATGAAACTTAAGCAATATTGAATTACAGGATACCATTTGCTATTTTGATATTTTTTATTGTTTTCTTTATACTTTGAGAAAATTATGGTTATAAAATTATTGCCTTCATGAAACTCAAGGCCTTTGGGAAATAATGCTTTTGAAAATATGGAAAATTTCAAACATATACAAATAAAAAGACTATTATAATAACCCTATAACTTAATTTCAGCCAACATCCCATTTTTCATTCCTTCCCTCCCTGCCAGAAAATTTACAAGCAAATCTCAGAATATTATGTCACTTCATCTCACTGTTATGTGAAAGAGAAAGGGTATTCATTTACTTGTGTGGGTGTGGGGCCGTCAACCTAGAGTCTTGTGCCTATGAAGCCTGTGCTTGCTGCTGAGCCATAACCCTGAACACTCTAGGAGAGCAGTTCTCAACCTGTGAATTATGGCCCCTTTAGGGGAACGTAGCAGATATCCGGCATATCAGAATTAACATTACATTCGTTAACAGTGGCAAAATTAGAGTTATGACATAGCAACAAAAATAATTTTATGGTTGGGGTCACCACAGCACGAGGCACTGTATTAAAGGGTCACAGCATTAGGAAGTTTGAGAACATTGCTCTAGAGACTTAGAAGAACAAATCTAAAACACTCCTTAAATAGATCAGCAGTTTATTTATACTGTTGGCTATGCACTCCTCGTCACACTTCCTCAGCCACCTTGTAATTCAGTGTAAAATTTGCTCTTTGTGCATCTCTGTCAGAATCCAACTGGAACTGACATATTGCAATTATCCCTTTAGTCTTTAGATTCTTTTCCACCACGATCTAGTTTGTTTTTGTTTTTGTTTTTCCTCTAGAAAATCATTTTGTCAGAGAAAACAAACTTCTCCCATGGAGGGTCCCACATTCTGTTCCACTGAGTGCATCCGAATAGTCCTATTGCACATGCTCTTCTGTCCATTGTTATTCTCCACACATTGGCTGGGTGACAAGGAGCCTGGATCAATTTTAATCTGATTGGTTGATGAGAATATTTCATGAGTGTTCCATAAGCTGCCTGTTTTGTGCTTTAGCTGCAACTGATGCCCATTGCTTAGAAGAGGAGAGAGCAAAAACCTTTCCTGAGAAGAAAGCTAATGTTTTGGGTTCTGCCTCCCGTGGACAAATACAGCACACGTGCTGTGCTTGTAAAACACGGGCTCCACAGCACCTAAGAAAGTATTATTTGCAAATTCCCAGATCTGAATTCTGCGTCATTTTTGTGTCCTATAAAGCATTATTTTCTGTTTTTGTTTTTGTTTTTTTTAGATTTTCAAGGAGTGTATAAATAGTGATTAGTTCTCAGGAAAAAAACAAAAACAAAAGCAAACAAAGAAAACAAACAAAACCAGCCACAATCTTGATCTCCCTTAGCTGAAGTTTGCCGATTCCCGGCCAGAAGCTATCTCTCCCCCAACCTCCCTTTAATTCTTACTGCAATATAATGATATAATTCTGTCTTTCCTTTCTCAGTTATTAGTAGAAATATGATTAAAGCAAAGCTCCCTTCACTGACTTCTATACCTTATTATGCTTATGCTTTGTCATAATCCATAAGTCAAGATGAATTTTTGAGAAAGATTTTTTTTTTTTTAAGTAGAGGGAGTAATCCATGTGTTACTGTACTGTCGGGCTTTAGGCTTTAATTGGGTCATTGTGTTTGTTAACTGGCATAGGATCGTTGGCCTTTTAACTGTGGAGGCCAATTAAAGTGTTGTTAAGACGCGGGGTACGCAAAAATAAATTGTCAAACTGCTTTTGAATGCAAGTGTTTGCTTTTAGGATAAAAAAAAAGTGGGACATTGTCTTGTGTTCCTACCATTGCAATCAAATTAGCACAAGCGTAGTGAGTGGGTTAGCACACCCCAGATGCCTTAGAGTTCTGTAGTTTAGAAGTCTGACATAGGCTCTGCTGCACGGAGAAGCAGAACTGCTTTCCCAGCATTGGCTTAAACTCTCCAGCTTGCAGAAGCCACCTACACCCCTCGGCTCATGGCCACTTCCTCTGTGTTTGAAGGTAGGAAAGTTGACTCTATCTCTGCTTCTATCACACAGTTTTTTTTCTGCCTCTCATTCACAGGTAAGTTTATGTTGGACCCGCCTACACAATCCAGAGACCTTATTGTAAAATCAGATTATCAGCCATCTTGGTTCAGATGTAACCTTAATTCCTGTGTGCCATGTAAAGTCACATGTCCCCGGCGGTGTGGGAGGCCAGCATTACTCAGTCTCTGTGGGCAGTGTTATAGTACCACAATGTGCCCTTTTCTTTTTGGAGTATGGGACTCGGACAGAAAACTGTACAGGTAGAAATGATCTCTTCTTCTACCCCATTGACTTGGAAATAGGAATATTTTTATCCTTTATAGTGCCAGTCTGTGCAGGCAAAGCCTCACAGGACACAAGGAAAGAGGATGTGGGAAAGCCTTAAGACTAATTTGATTATAACTTTAAAAACAGAACAGTGGGGAACTTGGGGTGTAGCTCAGTGGGTAAGGTGCTTGCTGAGGACACGAGCACCTACTAGTCCCAGTGTTCATGAAAAAGTTAGTCCTAGCAGCGTGGACCTGTAACTCCAGTAAGGGGTTTGGGTAGAGGAGAGGGCAGAGATTAAGAATCCCCAGGGTTTGTTGGCCAAATAGCCTATAGCTTACATGGAAAACCCCAGGTCAATAAATAAAGAGAGCCCATATCAAACACTGTGGAAAGAGGGGAAGAAAGAAAGTAAGAGCCAGAGGACAGAGAGGAGCACCATGAAATGCTGTCTTTGGGACATGACATGGCCATCTCAGCCATTAGCTCACCACTGACATATATAATACCTGTATAAAATCAAGTTGCTAAGTTCATTCAGCATTCCAACAGGCAGCAGGAACTGAACTCTGGGTTTTTAACAAAAATGAGAGGACATTGAAGGTGGAGGGTGAATATGGAGACTTTTTGCAGGGAGTGGGAGCAGGAGCTGGGGGTTCTTGGGGGGATTGGGAGTGAGAGTAGAGGTTGGGAGTACATATGGTCAAAACTCACAGTTTACGTGGATGAGCATGAAATAACTAAAAGATATTCCATAAAGAAAAAGAAAAGAGACCCAACCTTGTCTAAAAACATAAAGCAGAAAACAACAGAAGAAGACATTCATTGTTGACCTCTGGCCACATAGGCACGCATGTATGCCAAATATACACAGCTTACATAATATCATATAAATATATTCCAAGTGTACCAAGCATACTTTAATTGCATTTTTCATCTGCTAAATTGTTTGGTAAGAGTGGTCAAGTCAGTGACAAAAATTTAACTGGGCTCATGAGCAAATGATGTAATTTTCACTTTTGAGCTCACTGGTTTGAAACCATACACATACTATACATGAGTTACCATTTACATATTTTTTCTTTAATTAGATTTTTATTTTTTACATTAATTACATTTTATTCACTTTGTATTCTAACTATAGCCCCTCCCTCATTCCATCCCAATTTCACCCTCCCTCCCTCATCTCCTGATTTCTCCTCCCAGGTCCCTCCCCAAGTCCAATGATAGGGGAGGTCGTTCTCCCCTTCCCTCTGACCCTAGCCTATCAGGTCTCATCAGGACTGGCTGCATTGTCTTCCTCTGTGGCCTGGCAAGGCTGCTCCCCCATCACGGGGAGGTGATTAAAGAGCCAGCCACTTAGTTCATGTTAGAGACAGTCCCTTTTCCTCTTACTTGGGAACCCACTTGGATACTGAGCTGCCATGGGCTACATCTGAGCAGGAGTTCTAGGTTATATCCATATATGGTCCTTTGTTGGAATATTAGTCTCAGAAAAGACCCCTGTGCCCAGATATTTTGGTTATGTTGCTCTCCTTGTGGAGATCCTGTCCCCTCCAGGTCTTACTAGCTCCTCCTTTTTTCATAAGATTCCCTGCACTCTGCCTAAAGTTTGGTTATGAATCTTAGCATCGGCTTTGATACACTGCTGGGTAGATTCTTTCAGAGGCCGTCTGTGGTAGGCTTCTGTCCTATTTCCTGTTTTCTCCTTCCAATGTCCATCCTGTTTGTCTTTCTGAGTGAGGATTGATCATCCTTACCCAGGGTCCTCCTTCTTGCTTAGCTTCTTTAGGTGTACAGATTTGAGTATGTTTATCCTATATTATATGTCTAATATCCACTTATAAGTGACTATATACTGTGTCTTTCTGCTTCTGGGATACTTCACTCAAGATGATCTTTTCTAGATCCTACCATGTGCCTGCAAATTTCATGATTTCCTTGTTTTTAATTGCTGAGTAGTGTTCCATTGTATAAATGTACCACAATTTCTGTATCCATTCCTCTGTTGAGGGGCATCTGGGTTGTTTCCAGGTTTATTTTTACTTGCTGTGTATGGATGTTTTCCTGCCTGTATGCCTGTGTACTATAGACATGCAATGCCCACAAAGGCCAGAAGAGGGCCTCAGATCTTCTGGAACTGGAGTTACAACAGATGGTTAGTAGCTTCTGTATAGGTGCTGATAATAGAACCCTGGCCCACTAGAAGAGCAGACATTGCTCTTAACTCTTTTTTTATTTTATTTTATTTTATTTTATTTTATTTTATTTTATTTTATTTTTTTCAGGAGGACAGGTTTTATTTGGTTTACAAATCTGTATTGCTGCTCACCATCTAAGAACATCAGGAAAATGACCCAAACTTAAGACATCTACCCAACCTCCTCATTTTTTTTAACAAAGGGACATTTCAAGAAAGTGTGGAGAGCACAGGAGCTCCACAAGGAGAGCAACAGAACCAAAAAATCTGGGCATAGCGGTCTTTTCCGAGACTGATACTCCAACCAAGGACCATGCATGGATATAACCTAGAACCCCTGCTCAAATGTAGCCCATGGTAGCTCAGTATTCAAGTGGGTTCCCTAGTAAAGGGAACAGGGACTGTCTCTAACATGCACTAAGTGGCTGGCTCTTTAATCACCTTCCCCTGTGGGGGAGGTACAGCCTTGTCAGGCCACAGAGGAGGACAATGCAGCCAGTCCTGCTGAGACCTGATAGGCTAGGGTCAGATGGAAGGGGAGGAGGACCTCCCTTATCAGTGGATTTGGAGAGGGGCATGGGAGGAGATGATGGAGGGAGGGTAGGATTGGGAGAAAGTGAGGGAAGGGGCTACAGCTGGGATACAAAATGAATAAACTGTAATTAATGTAAAAAAATTAATAAAAGGAAAAAAAAGTATGGTTTTGTTACAAAGTCTACCACAGAATTCTGCTCTCCAAAATATTTGACTAGAAATACAACTAAAGAAAAGTTTGCCCTCCAAAATATATTACATTTAGAAATAATAATGGATAATTTTCTACAAAAGCAGACTATGTGTGGGTGCCTAAGCCAGACCTGACTAGCAATTAACTTTCAGGGAATCAGCAAATAAATTATTTTCCCTGTAGGAGGATGAGGCTGTGTTTTTAGTTTGTTTAGGCTATTATAACAAAATGCCATGGGCTAGAAGTCTTATTAATGATAGGGATTTACTTCTTACATTTCTTCAGGTTGGAAAGCAAAACAGGACCTAATGGCTGGTAGGGTTTTCCTAGATAACAGTGTTTCTTATGTAATTTTACCAAGTGGAGAAGGGACAGGGGCTCTTTGTATTCTTTTTAATAACTGTCACCCTATTTATGAGGACCTAATAGTCATGACCTAAGCACCTCCCAGAAGCCCCAAATATGCTTATGTTGGGGATTAGATTTCATCATGCAGGTTTTTTGGGGGGGTGAGGGGGACACTTTTATTCTATTGCAAAAAGACTTTCTATAATGAACTTGAGAAACTTTTCAAGGTTCACAGGACCATTAAGTAGAGGGACAGACAGCTGAGGGCTGAAAGGCACGGTAGCTTAGAACAGCCATGATTGGATCAAAAGTTCACCTCTATAGTAAAGAAGGGCCTCTTGGGCAACATCAGACCTGTGCACATCCTAGCTGCTTGGACCCTGAAGTCCCAAGCAGGTGGTTGGCTTTGAGAGGCTCAGGAATTCTACAGCTGGTTAATACAACTGCAGCAGAAGGCCTGTGAAACAAGCCACAGGAGCAGAAAGCTGAACACTAGATTTGTAATGGGCTGTGAGAACCAAGACGAATACCAAAGAATTAGAAGCTACCCGGGTTTATGGAACTCATGGTGAAGAACTGTGAAGGATCGTAGCACAGCTTACAGACATAGAAGAGTAATAAGGTAGTCAACTCTATGCATTATATTTCTTTATTGTCTTTGTCTGATTTTCCCTGCCCACAAGTTATGGGGATATAGTTCAGTGGTTGAGTGCTTCCCAAGTTTGATCCCCAGTACCACGAACAGAGATTTCAGATTTACTGAGAGGATGTTCGGGAATTGGGCCTGATATTTGCTGTTACCATTTGTTGTACACACTGAGAGTGAGAACTGCTCTCAGAAAAAAAGATGAATCTCCATTTTCTTCGGCTGCCTATCTCAAGTCATCTCTCCACATACAGGCAGATTTCAAACTAAAAAGATGAGCTTGAAAATTACTTTCCTTCCCTGGAAACTACTGGCAAGTCATTGTAATATATACAAGTTTTTAATCATTTGGAAGTATTTGATATGCCAACATTAAGTGAAATTAACTTTCCTTAGAAGATAAACAGTGGTGATTACTATCAGAGTGAGAATGAAACAGATACAAAAATAGTTTATGATTTCAAAGTTTGGTCAAGTTATTAAATTCCACTATAGGTTACAGTGGCAACAGTAACTAAAACAAGAGCTTAATTCATTCTATCAAGACCAAATGCTCTTAATTAAACAAATGCAGAAGGAAGCGGAGATAAGCAACAGTTAAGCCCTCTGTTTGTACCTGACCCATTACATAGAGGAGGGAGAGGAAAAACATTTTGCAAGAATAAGGAATCTTTAAAACTGGTGCCTGGGGATCTCGGGATGGAGACAGGCTGCTGGGCAGGGAAGATAACATCCCAGCCCTGTGCTGATGTGACGAGTGAGGTAATCCACAGCATATTGTATTACTGCACGGCTTGAGAATCTCATGCTGTGGAAGGCTGGACATTGCTCCTTCCTGAGGAAAGAGTCTGACTAGCAGAAATAACCTAGGATATGCCTCAAGTATCATCTGGTCCTCCATTTTAGGATCTGCCTCCTGAATTCCTAATCTTGCTACTGTCTGGTATGTTCTAGAAACGTGATCGTAGCTGAAGGTAAGCGACATGGCACAGTGAAGACTCCTGGGTGTGCATGCTCCACATTTAGATAGAAAGGAGGAAAGAAGGGAGGAAAATGAGCCCAATTATTGAATCTCTAAATACCCAGCACTTTGAATGACCTGTTATAAGACTTATGTAAACCTAGCATCATTCTGAGTAGGTTTTATTTGGTTGTCCAAATTATAGATGAATAAACTAAATTTCAGAGGAGCGAATCATTTGTAACATGGTCACCTGGGAGATGAGGGAGATGTTACTCAGGTAGGCAGATCTATCCTTTGCTAGCTTTCAATACTTGGCTGACTTGTGAATCAGGAGTGAAATGAATGAAAAACACTGAGTTTACCTCTGTCCTGGACAAGATGATCTGTTTTTTATATAGATGCTGAGGTCAAATTAGGTCCATGTTAAATAAATAATAGTATCAATGAAACTATGTAATTTTCAGTTTTATTAATGAGCTTATTTTTCAGACAAAAATATCAAATGAAAAAAAATGCCAAGTTGTTACTAGAAATACTTCATTACCAGCACTGAGTGAAAACAGGGCATCAAATTGTGCTTCTTTGTTCTTAGGTTTTAGCTTATGTTCCTTTTATTGTTTTTAATATGTTGAATCATTTAGTTACCAAATTTTAAATAAACTCTGTTTACTTTTTGCCACGTCAAAGAAAACAAGATCTAGAAAACTCTAAATTTATCAATAGATAATTTTCTACAGTATCTACATCAATGATACAATATAGAATCTTTGTTAGCTCTGCCTCTCCTCCCACCTTTCCTTCTTCCTTCTCTCTCTTTGTATGAATGCATGCATGTATGTACATGTGTGTTTATGTATAGTAGCAGCTATTAATAATATGACAAGTAGAGGCTGGCAAGCTGGCTCCATTGTTAGGGGCACTTGTGTCTTTTCCAGAGGATGTCAGTTTGGTTTTCAGCACCCATGTCAAGCAGATCACCTCTGCTTGTATCTATGACACCTGCACAGATATGTTGCACATACTCACACACAGAGACACATACACATAAGTGACACATACACATATGTGACAAATAAACTAAGAATTGTTAAGAAAGTAATCACTCTGCTTTGTCCTGAGATTAAAACAAAATCAGGCAAATAACCTAAGCCTTCAGTATCTTCATTAACTCATACAGGAATTGATGTCTTTAATACTGGCCAAGGTGCTGCCCTCCAGTTGTAGGTGGTATGTGAGTGATGCTCTGTACTTCCTACTTGCCAAGGTAAGAAATGGTAGTGGTAATGGTATTAGGTTGGTTAATCAAATCTGTGACTGGAGGCTGAGGGAGATCTTAGAGATAACCTGGAGGGACTTTCAGGGAAGGAAAGCTGATGGGGAGAGTGTAATGCCCACTGATTTGATGGTCTGGCTTTTTGGAGAGAATAGCATCTCTGTAATGATGAGGCCAGGAGCCAGGATGGAACAGGCTGGGTAGTGTAGCGAGTAGAGTCTGTGACTGAGTTGACTATTGTGAATACAGCAGATAACTGAGAAAACTAACTGGACAACTGGGAAGTTCTGTGGACCCAATGTTTTCTTTGAAGATAAGGGATATCAAGGGTAATGAGCTGAAAACAATGATGCCATGGAGATGAAGAAAATGACAATGAAAGCGCAAAGGATTCTAGGAAAATACAAAGTCATGGAGAAGACCAGTGGGACTAGGTCCACTGTAAAATAGCATTATATAGAAACATCAAAGTAACTCAGTAAGAGTGAGGGAAGTCAGTGTAAACTAGCACTGTGTGCAATGTTTTCTGTTCACTCCATCCCTCCTGATGTTGCCTTTATTCCCATTGTTTAACTTGCTTGATAATTGTTTATTTTTCTACTTGACTAGCCAGAGGAGAACATATGTTTTATCTGTGTATACCTCTTAGGTCACATGTATATCCAATATGTTTCTTGGGGAATATGTATATTCAATATGAATTTAATTGAGGTATTATCATAGACATCTCAAGATTTTTAAAAAGTTGGTTAGAAAAATACTACATAATTATATGTCATAGGGCACCAAAGGTCAATTTCTGATGAATTCATGCATAAATACAAATCATACAGCTATTGCTGAACATGGTATAATGAAACTTAGGACTTTGCAATGTTGTGGGGGAATCTCTAAGGCATTCTTGAAAACCTGAATGATGTGGACTTTGGGGAAAAAACCAAAAAACTGACCCTGGAATGTTGGAAGGTTGTTAAACAGTGTATGCTATTGTCAAGGTCAAGAGCAGTGAAGGTCTGGAACCTGAGCTGGCCTGATTCCAAGCAGCCTCTTTATCATCCCTTTCCGATAAGGCAGAGTCATACTGGATTTGGAAGTAGGTTAGTTACACCAAGGCTTGGTCGACATTTTAATAATTTTGTCTTTGTTAAGAACATACCATTTTTCAATGTTATGACACTGGGCATTGTGCAATGAAGTAGGGAGAAGCAAACTTCTAGAAATGGCAGAAAGACTTTCTTAAGCTGGTAAGAGGAAGCTTCCAGCCCTCATTATGGTGAGTTGTCCTTTCAGAGTTCTTTGGAATGTTCATACTTCTTAAGTTTTCTAAGCTTCCCCAAGACATAATCCACATCGTCTTGTTTTAATTTCTAGAATAATATACATAATGTGTCCTACTCACAAATGTCACCAATGAGCATAAAATACCGAGAGAAAACAAACAAACAAACAAACAAACAAACTGCTTTTACGGTGCCAGGCTATCATCCTAGAATAATGTTCATGAAGACAATGGCAACAAAAAATTATCCTTAGAGAGTAAGGAAATGGTTACTTGGTAGGTCACGCTTTCTTCCTTGTTTAAATGAGGTGATGCTTCTGTATGCAAGTCACATCACA
Source organism: Psammomys obesus (assembly GCF_907164565.1). Classification (NCBI taxonomy): domain Eukaryota; kingdom Metazoa; phylum Chordata; class Mammalia; order Rodentia; family Muridae; genus Psammomys; species Psammomys obesus. The sequence goes on along the minus strand of NW_026592510.1, from coordinate 14,957,162 downwards.
AAATACTCTCAAAAAGGGTAAACCTTGAAAACAAAAAGGTAAAACTTGATATTTTAGAGTAGTTCATAAACATAAAATTCTTTTTCTTTTTTGGTAATGTATCTTCCACACTTTGGGGATTTTTTTTAACCAAATTTATTTTTTATTCACTTTATATCCTAATCACAGTCACCTTCCTCCTCCAATTTTCTGACTTTCTGTGGATTTTCCCTCTTCATCCATTTCTTAGAATGTTTCAACTTAAAGTTATCTCTCAAAAGGTGAAGAAGATCTGCTCCCAGCTTAAGAAGTGAATTTAATGGCAAGACAACAAATTACCTAGGGCAGCAGTGGAGTCATTGTAGGATTTCTGGCTGGAGAAATGGACGGTGTGAAATTGCTGGACACTCAGTAGAACTCTCAATGAACAGCAGTCCAGAGAATGCCATGGAATGCATTCGGCAGGCTATGGGATAAAGTTTAGAGGGAGTGGGTTTTGCCCTGTAGATATTTTATCTTTATCAGATGAGTATATGGGGGTTCTTAAAGGTCACCTGTCTTACTGATTAGTGTGGTGAGTGAAGGAAGGCAAAGGTTTAGAAATTATTTTTTAAAACAAACCTAGAAAAACAGTACCTTCAGTTGCTATAACAGAGTTGTCTTAAAGATTTGGAGATACTGGACATATTAAATAATGTGCATTTTTAAGCAATAGGTGAGTAATTTTGAAAGGCCAGCTCTGTGAAACAAAAGATAGTAATGGGATCCAGCAAAATGCACCTTATTTGGAGTCCCTTTAAGATTTCAGTCATCTTAGAAATGGTTGTCTTGTTTACTTGGAAGAATTTAGATGTATTCTATTAGAAAAATACATTGATTATGTTATCTTGGAAGCATAAAAAAAGATAGGGGTTTTCAAATTAAATGTAATGAAACTTCGAGTTTTGATAAATTTTTTTTCTTGGCATATGTACAAAAAGGTCATCACTTGTTTATTTGACTCTGACCCAGTGGATGAAGACTTGAGTGCTCTTTAACCAAGGGTCCCTCAAGTCAAAGGAGAAAACCATTGTCTTCAATCATAGGCACCATTTCTTGCTGTATTTATTTTCTGTAGAGATATTTGTCCTGTTTTCTTCATCATGCTTACCTTTATTTTTATTTTTTTTTGTATTTTACCTGGAGTATGTTAGTATGTTCATATTTTTCCATGACTTGGTAGTCTTATTATCCTTCTTGTGACATTTGTTATCACATTGGAGGAAAAAAAATGTTTTCTCTGTACCCAAAGCTCTTACCTGGGATGCCTGCAGCAAAATAAATTAATAAGAAAGAAGAAGAAACAGAAATTTATTGGCATATTTAGTCCATATGTTTATTGGAGGAAAGTAGGAAAAATTGAAATCTCAAAGAACCAGGCAGAGCTCTGTCTTGTACGGTGACCGCAAAAAAGAACATTTTATTATTTTTTAATAGAAGTAGCACAAAAAGGGGGGAAAAGCACATTAACTCTTCAGTGTGACCAATTGTGGGAAACTGGAAGATGATAAAGGCTTCTTAGTACAGTTGCCTATCTCTAGACTGATGAGGGGCTGTTCCCTGGGGCTGTCTCTAGGATTGCTGAGGATCCCTGAAGAGGATCTACAGAGCATCTTGTTGCTTTCTGAAGAGAGAGGGGGGAAGAATACCTTTGTGTAAATTTATGTTGTGCCTTTTGGGAAATAAGGGGGAGAGGACTTCCTGATTGTTGGCTCAAAATAATCCTTGTGTCAATGTGCCCTATTTTAGACATAGTCTAGCCTTCTCTACAGAGCTTTCTTTGGAGGCTTACCTACTTTTCATAAACATCTTCCTAAAAGAAGGAGAGATTTATAGAATGCAAATCCATTGATGGTTATAGGTGGATCATCGATGGAGGAAGTAGTCTGTAGAGAAGTTAGGTTTGAGATTTCTATCTGGCATATAGCCTGCCTCTTTCTCTTCATTTCCTGTTCCATCTGGACGAGACTTTTCATACCATACTTGTCATGTTGTCTTAGGTCCTCCTTCTTCTCTTTTGAAGAGCATGATAACATACCAAGGTTAACTAATGTTAATGTTTGAATAAAGAAATCATGAAAATTATTTGTTAAAATAAAGTAGTAGGAAAATTTAAATGTAATTAAATCACGGTCAGTTAGACAATGCTTGGTTGACTATTAACAACTGATGGTTTGGTTTGAAAGAACAATGTTATTGTATTTTATTGAATAACCAACAGAAGATTTACTGACTTAAGAGCATAAGAAATAGCCTTAAAGTTTGAATTCCAATCCAGGCAAGAAGACAACTATCATTAATACAGAATAAATCATTGATCTCACATGTTATGGGAAGGAAAATAATTATACTAAAACAATTTTATCAAATATTTTAAATGTGTATTTTTCACTTTCTATCACAAACAGCATGTTTAACATACATTTTATCATTTTTTTTCAATTTAAAGTGCAATTCAACAATTGTGTTCAACAGTATTAAATTCATTCCCATTGATATGAAGGTAGAACTTCTCAAGAAATATTTTTTGGTCTTTCTCTTTTACCAGGTTTTATTTAAAATACTTTAATTCTTTCCTTGAGCTATTAACTATGAAATAACTATGGCAAAAAATTAACTAACTAGTTGTTTGACTGCTTCAGTTTGCCCAAACCCTCACTTTTGGCAAAGAGATGCCTATTAATTTGCACATAAGCCAGTAAAAGTGTTATTAGGAAATACGGTGCCTTCTAAATATTTAATGAACTTCCTCTTTCTTAAAGCATGTGAACAACCATTTGTTTTCCTGTACCTTCTAGAATAAAGAAACATACTTGGTTATGCCAAATGAAGGGTCTTCAGTCAAATCCACATATTGCTATGATCACAGTCATACTTCATCAACTCATCACCATATAGCCTCTGTGTTGGTTTGTTTACAAGGGCTTTGGCTTTATGGTAAAAGCAAAAAATGCTCCAGGAAGGAGCTGCTTTGTCAGAATGAGCGGCCATGGGAAGGCTCCAATGTTGTACATTTTACTTTATTCTCCTCAGGTTTGAAAATAACAACAAAAAAATAGGTATCTTACATGATGAAAAATCATCAACTAACTCAAAAAAGTTTATCAATAATAAAAAGTAATCATAATTTCAAATATTTCTTTAACAATTACTAATCTTAAAGGCTTTATAATTTTACTATAAATCCTTTCTTAAATAAGTTCCTTTTCAGGACACCATAAATTAACTTTTTTTTCTGCTCTTGTAAATATCTATTCTGAATCTTATTATTAAAATTTCTCCATTAAATTAAACATTTTCAATAGGCAGCAAATGTCCCAAGTGACTTTTGATTCAGTAGATACAACAGTCAGATCTTTTCTTTTATCACTTGTGAAATAAAAATATTAGGAGGTGGGGTTCTACCTCAGTGCAGAGCCCTTTGTAGAATGCATAGGGCCCTGCTGTCAATCACGAATGCTGAAACAAAAAAAGAAAGAAATTCTCAGCCCAACTGTCTTCTAATAGACAACAATTAAAAAAGAAAGCTTTGTCTTAATACCCTGTAATTAGTTTTAAAATGTGTTTCCTCAACATACCAGGCAATAATATAAACTCAACATTTTCTACTATTCTTTTTTCCTTTCCTCAGAGTAAGTTTTGTTGGAAATACTTTGCACAGATCCTTCAGATTTTTTTTTTCTCTATAGGGTTTTAAGTTTGGGAAAGAAAAATTCTTGCACCACATATCTGCTGAGAGCATTTGCATCAAAAACTCAGGAAGAGTTTTGAACAGCCATGCTGGGAGGCTGGTGAGGAAAACTCTCCTACTTCTGCCCCAACAGAAGGGAGTCAGGGGCTTGTACATTGAGCGTAAGCCATTTTCCATCGAAGAATTTGATGACTACGCCTAGAGATCAGAATTTTGTACTCTTTGTGTTTATGAAAAAGAGAGCTTTTGAAAGCTGTTTTTCTTGGTCTAAATAAATAAATAAGAAAATATGCGTTCGAATAACATTTAGGCTGTTAAACTGTAGTGAGACTTCCTGACAGTTGTATCAGTTTCTGGTGGTTAATGTAAGGAAGAATCACAAACTGGGTGGATTAAGACAATAGAAAATTACATTCTTACAGTAAATTACAGAAATTACAGTAAATTTTCTTACAGAAAATTACATCCATACCTCTGAACTTAGTATTACAGGAAGGAACTCAGATATCAGGAAAGCAACTGACCTCTGGCTCTGGCACACACAGATTCTTTGTCTCCCGGTTTCTGGTGGACTGTCAGCATTCCTTGGCTTAGAGTGATGCTTCTCCAGTCTGCCTCAGTGGGTCGTTGCCCCCCCCCCCCCGGAATCATTTCCTCTCTGCCTGTCTCTAATGCAGGCATTGTCACTACATTGGTGCCTCATCCAGATAACGTAAGACAGTCCCCAGTCTCTAGATCCTTAATGTGAGCACCCCTGCTGATATCCCTTTCCTCAGATAATACATAACGTGCAGGTTCCGGAAACGAGGGCTTCCCATCTTTCCAGGTTCTTATTTGGGTAACTGTCCAGAGCAATATTTCTTACCCAATTTGGGTTGTAACTCATTACTTAATTTTAAAAGGATGGGCAAAGTTGCATAAGCCAGAGGCTGATACTGTTCATATTAATTATAAGAATCTTGAGTTATCTCTAGCCTGTGAGCCAGTACCTCATCTGTCCAGTAAGCTTTGAACACCAGGTCTACGTGCCATGCCGTATCTTATGCAACCTAGACTTGTCCTGATAGTAGCATTTTGAACTCTCTCAGCCTTCTGTTAACCAATACTTTCGTATTTTTGACTCAGAAAACGCGGTTGCCACACAGAGAGCCTGAGACAGAGTCAGCCTTTTAGCCGTATCTGTTCAATGTCATAATGGCTTTTCATTTTTCCAAGCTAGTTTATTATCTCTCATCTCCATCGATGGGTAAGATGCTAAGAGAGTGGTGGTATCAAGTCTGTTTTGCAACATCAAATTATTACAACATTTTTATTGCTACAATGGCCTGATTCTTGTAACAAGGCATCAATGTAGCAGAAATAAGATCTATCATATTAAAGTTTCATCTCCATGGTTTCACTGAGACGGTGGCTTCTGCCCTCAAATGGTATTGGTTTTTTTTTTTAATGGTATCTTTCAGCCTCACAGACCACAGAGTTATAGCCCGAATGTGGATACAGTTTCACACACACACGAGGAATAGCACCATCATAAGTGCAGTGTAATGGGAGAGGTTAATTTCCTTTTTACATGGTACAGTTAAAAGGTTACGGTTTGTTTTAGTTTTGTGAATATTACAAGAGAAAAGGTCATGCTTGGAAGCCAATTTTAGATTAATGTCAACAGATGTAGTATGAACCAGTCAGGAGGCAAACATGCTCCATGTTTTAGTCTGCTATGTGCTGCTAGGAGAGAGTATCTGAAGTTAGTAATTTCTAAGAACACAAGTGTTACCTGTCGCAGTCATGGAAGCTGCAACATCCACAGTAGAGACGCTGGCAGGCTTGAGCCCTGACTGTCTGCATATAAGATGGCATTAGAACTCTAGGGGAAGAAACATATATTTCTTACTTGGCAGTGGAGTGGGAGACAGTGAAGAGACTCCTGCAAGCCCTTTTGTGAGGATATGAGGAAAATCAGCTCCTAACTCTCCTCTGACCACACCTCTAAACCTTTTGCAGTGGGATTAAATTTCCGTCAGTTGGACATTGGAGACTGCATCTAACCATAGCATTCAGCAAACCCTGCTCATTCACTGAACTGGGGAGAGACTATATAGCGTTTGATATTTGATAAACATGAATTGCATTGAGACACTGCACACAAATTTTATTGCCTTGGAAAAGTTAATTTCAATTAGAAAAAATCTATTTCTTAGTTACTAAAAAGGTATAATGATGGAAACTATCACAATAAGCTCGGAGGTGAAAGAAGACGAAGTGTATTGAGTACTGCAGATGCATATCCTCCAGGCTCAGTGGATATGAATTACTGATTGACATATTTAAAAAATGAACACCCATTCACATGTGCGCACAGGTTACATTCAGTGAGAAAACTAACAACAATTTTTTCCATCAGTGTGGTTGCGATGTTCTTGATTCCCTCATCTTAATCTTTATTATCACTCTGATTGTGAACTTCAAGTTGAGAATCTAGAGTTTAATCCTTGATTCCTAAGCGATATCATAATTTCCCTTTTCTAGGTGTACCCAACACCCTCAAAGAAAGTGTCCTAACCCATTTGAAGTGGCCTGGTAGCCCCACACGTGTTGTGACATAGGAGACATTATTAAAAGGGGACTGAATACAGCTGTCATACAATTGCATTCTTTTAGGTCTCTCTCATAAAATCTTTGCTTTGTTTGTGGATGTAGTTGACATTGTCTACAAAACTTTTCTTTGTTTCTTATTGTGTGTGCATCTATATGAAAGCTGTATTTTTTTCTTGGTAAGGCAATCCAAACAGATTTTTAATTTTATAAGGTGGGCACTCACAAGTGACCAAAGGTTGAAAAAGTTACTTATTGAACTCAGCTGTCAGTGTTCAGTCTTCTGAGCCACTTGGAGGAATTTTGTTTTACTGACATAGCTCTTCTTTCAAGATACCTTTGGTAGATGTTTACCTTTCTGCAGATTATATTTCCTAATGCACCAAGCTGCACACTTTTCGTGGTGTTCTCTGTTCATCTCTTTCCCCTTCCATTCAACACATGTTCATTAAGTATTCCCTACAGCTAAATAATGAGCTAGATAGTGCGATAAAGTAGCAAAGAATACAGAATCAGACTTTTTCATTTGTAAACTTTATATAGTGAAAAAGATGATTGAAGGCCTTTATAGTTATTTGTCTTTGTTCTGTTACCTTTGACCATTTCCACACTGAGCTGAGAAGCAATGAGGAGCAGATGCATAGATACTCCTTAGCCTCTGACATACTTTAAAATACAATTTTTATCTTGAATATGTATTAGTTGTCATCTGCCAAATATTAATTACTGTTCTTTGAAACATCTCTGGTGTAGAGAGAAAAGACAAATAGAGCTGATAATTTCACACAGCCCTGTGGAAAAAAAAAGAGAGAGAGAACTATCAGGAAACAAAAATTCAGAAATGCATTTCTATAATTAGAATTAGAATTCAGTATGTGAAAAACAAAAGGTGTTCGCTCTACAAGTATTCTGTAACTCATAGTAAAAGAAAAAGGGCAGGGAGGGGAGAGTTTTAAGATGAGTTTTGTCTTCTCAGACTCTTATAGGAGAATGCATGCAACAATTGGTGCAATGCTAATGAAAAGAAAAAAATCCATGCATATGATTGACGTGTCAGGGTAAGATCTTATTCACAGCCAGCGAGAAGCTAGACATTACTACTCATTACTTGCTGTTAGTGTTGCAACAGCACCTTTGTAGGAGTTATAGAAGCATGTGGGGAGCTGGTCTGTGTTGCCATCTGATTGATACCAGCGTCTAATGATCATTTGTGTGCCCTCCCCACAACCTTCTGGAGGAATGGCCTTGTCCTCCTTCAGCTTTGCATGTGCTGCTGAACTCAGAACATGCAGGAACAAAATTCTCATTAAGTTAGAACACAGTTGTCTTTAGATGAGGGTAGACCCTACAAAGACAGCCAAGGGGGTAATTATCACTTCATTTACCAGTTGGCAAATATTTACTGATAATGACTACGAGACAAGTAATACAGAAGGTGCTGAGGGTGTGAAGCCAACTGGGGCAAGATTCATGACTTGGAGGCACCCACAGTTTGTATGTGACAGATAGGTATGTTAGTCATAGAACAATGCAGGAATGTAAAAATGTGTCTAGCTACAAAGCACTATAGGATCTGGAGCACTAGTGGACCAGAGTTTTTTTAAATAAATTGAAGAGAACAATATAAAGCCTGGCAGTGTTTAGTTTACATCTAGAAAGATTTTTTCTAGATAGAGGAAGATTTTTCTAGATGCTGAGCAAGACAAGACAAAGACAATAGTTTCGCAAGCCACAGAGATAGAAAAGAAGCTTGTTTGTGGAGACGCAGAAGAAACTGACTTCAGGTATAATTCTCTATGCAATGGTGACCACCGCAGGGAGGTAGCAGATCAGTGACATCAACTAAAGCTATCACAACTTAACTTTGAGAATCACCTTGTCATGGTTAGCAGCGTCATCTACTAGGAGATGGTTGGGTCTGTCTGATACAGACAGAGGGTCAAGCTGAGAGAGGTAAAGTGAGGAGGATTTAGGATTTTATAATGTACATTTGGTAAGTAATTTGGTTTGGTAAGTAATAGGATTGTAGACAGAGAGATAAAGACTTTTTGGATGTACGTATGCTGCTTAAGTGAAAATACATCAGATTAACATTGGTATTCACTAGATTTATTTCTCAATGGAAATATGTTAATATTTATGGTTGTGAGCCTAGCCTTTAATGGCTGAGCCAACTCTCCAGCCCCAAATATGTTAATATAATGACAGGTTATCAACTATATGCTTTTTCATATGCAATAGGTACTTGAGTCACTATCATGTTCTGGGCATGGAGCTTAAACCTAAAAATGTTTATCATCTAGTGATTATCCTGAGCTACATACTTTAGAGTCCTTGATATATAGAGGAAGATGTTCAGACTCTCATTTTGCATGTAACCTGCTAAACTTCAAGTGGGGTTTATTAGTAAGACAAATTTTGGACATTTTTTATTCTAAAACTCTGGTGTCACCCCCATTAGCATATTCCTCCTCTGTATGTCAGAAGTCTTTAGATTCTGTTTTCAGGATTTTATATTCTATTTTCAAGGGGAGGATTCCTTACTGACCACTGGAAAGCAGCAGCTTGCTGACAAACCCATGATTTACTTTAATTTACATTTGATTCTTGTGTGTTTTTAATTCTACATAGACAGAGGAAGCACATGCTCTCTGCCCCACACAGGACTGCAGGGAGCCATGGATCTTTGGATGAATCTGAATACTTCGTTGATACAATTGTTTCATATTTGCCTGTAGCATACTTTGGAGCCAGAAGTCATGATGCCTGAATTATAACCAACTGTCTTCAATCATCTAAGGACAAAGTACCTTGTGGTTTAATCCATGGTTGTACATTCCTTCCTGTATCAGGTCACCAACAACTACTAGAAACGATCCTTTTGTTCTTACTTGGTGCCTCAGCACATACTTCCCAAGCTGGAAGGTACAAACTACCTCTCTGGCCTCAGCTACCTCTTTGCCTTGATCAGCAGTTAGCAAAATTTCCTGTGAAGAGCTGCAGTCACTGTTGTCAGGCTTGAGGCCCGAGAGGCACTTAGAATGTTTCTCAGCCTGAAAGCAGGTACAGATTTTATGTCCAGAAACTGATGTCCTGTGTGTCAGTAAAACTTCAATTACAGAGACAAACCTCAGGCTACAATGGGATGTGTAGGCTCAGTTTCCCAACATTCTCTCTGGAAGTCCATGTCTTAGTGGAGCCTTTGTCTACTTGTTTACCTGGAATGAGCATTCTTCATCCAGAAGACAATGCCAATCTTTCTCACCTACGTCTGAGAACTCTGAGAATAGGGATTTTTTTTAAAAACCATTTTAATATCTTATTTTTTCAAGGAAAGGGAAGGCTTATTAAAATTTCTTGAGTGGATGGATGAATTTCATTAGCACAACACTGCCCTGGTTGTGGGATTCAATTGTTCTTTGCAAAATCTGTTTTAAACTGATAAGATTAGTAGAAGTTCATATCAAGGCTAGGCCTCCCTGCCTCACAGATAAAAGAAAATAGACACATACAACTCTTTTAAGTTTGGTTTAATGTAGTTATTTTCTTTAGCACAGAATACAAGTTTTAGTGTTTATCTTCTTTAGGTCTGTCGATTTTAGTATGCATGTTTTTTATTATATGGTTAATATCCACTTATAAGTGAGTACAGACCACGAGTGTCTTTCTGGTTCTGGGTTACCTCAGTCAGAATGAACCTTTCTAGTTCCATCCATTTGCTTGCAAATTTCATGATTTCCTTGTTTTTAACAGCTGAGTAGTAGTATTCCATAAATTTCTGTATCCATTGTCTGGTTGAGGGACATCTAGGTTGTTTCCAGATTCTGACCACTACAGATAAAGTTTCTGTGAACAGAGTTGAGCAAATATTCTTGTGGTGTGGTGGAACATCTTTTGGGTATATGCCCAGGGGTGGTATAGCTGGGTGTTGAGGTAGTGCTAGTCCCAATTTTCTGAGAAAGCTCCAGAATGATTTCTAAAGTGGTTGTACAAGTTTGCACTCCCACCAGCAACGGAGGAGGGTGCCCCTTTTTTCAATTTTCTCCAGCATGTGCTGTCACTTGAGTTTTCGATCTTAGCCATTCTGACGGTGTGAGACGGAATTTCACAGTCATTTTGATTTGCATTTCTCTGATTACTAAGGATGTTGAGCATTTCTTTACTTGTTTTTCCACCATTCGATATTCCTCTATTGAGAATCCTCTGTTTAGCTCTGTACCCCATTTTTAAATTGGATTAGTTGGTTTGTTGGTGTTTAATTTCTTGTGGTCTTTATATATTCTGGATATCAGGCCTCTGTCAGATGTAGGGTTGGTGAAGATCTTTTCCTAGTCTGTGGGCTGTCCTTTTGTTCTGTTGACAGTGTTTTTTGCTTTATAGAAGTTTTTCAGTTTCATGAGGTTCCATTCATTAATTGTTAATCTTATATCCTGGGCTGTTTGTGCTGTTCAGGAAGATGTCTCTTGTCCCAATGAGATGAAGGCTCTTATGGAAGAAGTAGGTGATATAAGGATTCAGAGGGGTCAGGAGCTCCACAAGGAGACCAACAAAGCCAAATATTCTGGGCCTAAGGAGACCAGCAGAGACTGATGCATCAATCAAAGAACATGCACAGAGAGGACCTAGACCCCTGCTCAGATTAGCCAGTAGGAAGTTCTGTCTCCATGTGGGTCCCCAAGTAAGGGGAGCAGAGGCTGCCTCTCTCATGAACTTCGTTGCTTGCCATTTGATCACTTCTCCTCTGGTGATGCCGCCTTGCCAGGCCACAGAGGAAGAGGATCCAGGCAGTCCTGATGAGACTTGATAGGCTAAGGGTCAGATAGTAGGAGAGGAGGACTCCCAGTTTCAGTGGACTAGGGAATGCGGATGGAGGAAGAGGGAGGAAGGGAGGAGGCTACAATTGGAATATAAAGTAATTAAATTGTAAAAAAAAAAAGAAAGAAAAATAAAAGAAAAAAGCGTTATAAGGATGCTGATGTGTAGCTCTCCATTGATGACTCCTAGAGGTGATGCTGGAGGGGAAGAACTCAGTTCTACTTAAAGGGCAGGCCACTGAGAGTTTGCTCATGCTCCAGTAAGTATAGAGATAACACAAAATGGACTGTTTTTTGTTTGTTTATTTGTTGTTGAGGGGGCAGACACTTCCAGTTACCATAATGCAAACACCAGAGAACCCAAAGCCAGGAATTGTTTTTATGCTCTCACAATGGTGACTAAAATCCCTGTGCAGGAAAGCAGCTTCTAAAGCTGTGGAAGGATCAGCCATTATCCAACATGATGTTTCCACCCAAGAAAACTGGGGCCAGAAGAGTTGAGGTACTTGGTCAAAGGTACTCAGCACTGAGAGCAACAGACCTGACCTTCTCACTCTGAGGCTAGGTTTTCTTTTTCACCTCATATCCAAGATAAAAAAAAAGAGCACATTTTATTCAGTATAAAGAGACAGGAAAAAAAAAAAAAAACAACATAAAGAGCAAACTTAACACTGTCATCGTGTAATTATTCAAAGATATTTGTTCTCATTTTTACAAAGCAAATTTTAAGACCTGCTCTCAACCTTTTATTTGGATATATAGTTAACACAGAACACATGTTGGCTGCAAGTTGAGCGCACAAACTCTAGCTTTCTAGGTAGTTATTTCTGGGTAGACACTACCTCTGGGAAGCACAGGGTTTGTTCCTAATGCCTTGAACATGTTCAGTCTCTGCTGGGCAGCAACAAGAACCACCACATGCTTCATCCCCATTGGAAGAATCTACTTAATCTACACTGCATTAGTTTAAACACTCTTCTAATTTTGTACCCTTAAGTTGCTTCTGTGTTTTTCCCTATAAAATGCACCTATGAACATTCTTTTGCTTTTTAATTTTTAAAAACTATATTCTTTTTTTTTAAATAAAAAGAATTCATTTACTTTCCTTTATGTGTAAGGATATTTGGCCTGAATGTTTTGCTGGTGTTAACACAAGTTTGCAGTGCCTGCAAAGACCAAAAGAGGACATTGTATTCTCTGGAACTGGAGTTATGGATTGCTATCAACCAGCAGCCATGTGGGTACTGGGAATGGAACCCAGGTTCTTCAGATGGGCAGCCAGTGCTTTTATCCCTAAGCCATCTCTTCAGGTGCCCCACCCAAACATTTTGAACACAGATCTTCCAGCAAATATTAGACTTAAGTTGTAGAGAGATGCACATGGCTTATTTACAATAATCAATTCTTTCTTTCATCTATACTAAGTCCCTGACTCACCTATTCCTGCTGTACCTTTCCAAGATGACGTTTGGGTTGTTTCTGTACTGGTTTAGTTCCACCAGGGCTACCTGTGTGGTCACAGAACTGTAATTATCTTTTAGAGCATGGTAGGGTCACTAATGGCTACACAGCTGAGGACTATTATCTTTCTTATACCGAATCCATCAGTAGCAAGTAGTTCATTAGCAAGGGCTAGGGTTCCCCGAGGCCCTCTTCTAACCATGCCTCACTATTGATGCACACAATATTCTTTAAAGTGATTTATGGATTCAAAATACACCCCAGCTCCTGACTCATTGTGATGAACTTGTGAGAGATCGGTGTGTGCACTCTTTAGCTGTGAAGAGAAACTTCAGCATTTGTTCCTTGCTTCTGAAAATGGTCTGACAAAGATAGAGGTGGGAGCAAACTGGACTTTTACTATCAATCTAAAGGCTTTTCCTTGCTACTCCTCTAATTATAGTAAATAACTTCATTACCTACATCTAAATGTCTAAAAATGAAGGCTTTGAAAGCTATGGGACAGTAACGGGTAAATCAGATGGAAGCTATGTCAACCTTATTATAGAGCAAAGGACTCAGATTATCAATGCTTATCATTAGTCTGTTGCTGCTACAACAGAACACCTGGTATTTTATTAAAGCAAGGTTTGTTTGGCACGCATTTTGGGAGACTTGAAATAAAAAAAAGATAGGTAGCCTTTTGCGTTCAGCCTTAGATAAGGGTCCCATGACAAATGGCATCACAATGGTTGAAGTTCATGTGGAAAAGATGATAGAGTGAGACAGAGGTATGAGGGGTTCAGGGACCACACGCACTTTAGTGTAATACCTTGCTATTGACAGAATGAACAAGAGTTTCACGAGAATTTCATTCATCCTTTGGAGTGGTATGTCCTTGGTGACTTAAGCACAGTCCTCTCAGGCCAGCCTTTTTAAATGTTTCTACTACCTGACATCCATCCTGAATCATAAGACTATTTGATTTCAAAGATACGCTCTTTTCTTTAGGATACAAATGAAAAGTACAGATTGAGAAATGTGATTGTATTTAGAGGTTTAGAAAAGTAGATATTGGAGTAATACTAGGAAACATAAGCTTTGTAAGCAAAATCTGTTGCCACTGGCTGATGCCCTCCCGATATAGGCTCTATTGTGCTGACTATAACGGAATTTAAACAAAGCTCTGGAAATGTCTGTTGTCTATGTGGAGAGGTATTTCATTGACAGAAAGCCATGATTTTACCCTGATGGATGAATGGGCTATTTTGTGTATATATTTTTTAATGTACATGTTTGGGTAAGAGTTTATGTGTGTGCATGTTTGTTTTTGGGGCCAGTATGGTATTTGTGCCTGTGCATGTGGAGGGCAGAAGAGAACTTTAGGTATCATTTCTCAGGGTGTCTCCGTGGATAAGATAGTGAGACAATGAGGCCCAGGGATCTGCCTTCCCAGGAGTGGCATTGTAAGCACGTGCCACCATGACTAGATTCTTTTGAACATGGGTTATGAGGGACCAGACTTCTTTTGACTTTATTGCCTAACCTATTTTCTCATCCCCAAATGTACTAACTTTATTTAATTATTTTCCCACTACATTATTTTTACTATGTAAATTTTCTGTTATAAATATATTTTGTTAATGACATGAGGCTTTTGCGTCATATGTTATTCTACTTATAAATATAAAGGCTAAGCCTGCCACAGTCAGCAAGCCTACGTATGGTTTCTCTCAGTTCAGTAGAAGGCTTCTCTAAGTTACTGTTCTATTACTAGTAAAAGACACCATGACCACTTCAACTTACAGGGAAACACATTTAGTTGGCGGCTTGCTTACAGTGTCAGCGGGTTACTCCATTGTTATCATGGTGGACACCACGGCAGCATACAAACAGGTATGGTGCTGGAGAAATAGGTGAGAGCTTTATATCCTGATCTGCAGCCATCAGCCCAGAGACAAAATGGGACTGGTGTGGGCTTTTGAAACCTCAGGGACCACCTCCAGTGACTCACTTCCTCCAACAAGACCAGACCTCCTAATTCTTCCTGAATAGTTAACTAACTGGGGACCACCCATAAAACCATATGAGTCTATGGAGGGCATTCTCATTCAACAAAACTGAGTGTCCCCTGTCTGCTTGAATCCCTCTTGTGGTCTCATGTTTCTTTTCTTTTTTTAAAAATATACTTAAAATTAACCATAATTTCCTCATGTGTCTTCAAAGCAGTTCTCTCACTTCTCTTAACTCATTCATCTTTTCATGCCTTTCTACTTTAACTGCACTAGGTAGCTCTCCTGAACCTTGTTATTACTTGATTAGTCCCCGTTCTTCCTCATAAAGTCCCCAAATTCATGTCTAAGGGGAATTTCCAGGGTCTGGATGCTCAAATTCAGATTAGTTCTGTCACTCAGTCTCTGCATTATACTTTCTTGTCATAGATGAAACAGGGAAATTTCCTCTCCAGCCTTATGTTGTCCAAAGAATGAGGGCTCCTCATTGTTCTTTCCTTTGCTTCAAGCCTGCCCCTCTATCTCACTCCTTCCCTCTAATCCCGCCATGCACCCCCCCTTTATAAACACACATGGTAAAATTTTAGTTTCCTTTTTATTTATCAATTTGATGAGAAACTAATGGAAAACAAACTTCAGGTCATTTTTTAATTGATACAGAGCGTGTCCAACGCAGTTCCACGTAGCTCTGAAGAGCTTTTGATCATGTTGTTAAATAATGATCTAAGCTAGAGTGTTCAATCAGCATTTTGGTGTCTATTCAAAATCTTAGAGTAAGCTTTCATTAATCTGTGTTTGGTTAGAAAAGTCATAGAGGAAAACAGTTAATGGCTTGCAGCCTTTTTCTTCAGTACCAGTGTTTACTGAGTGGAATCCTATAGCTGTTAGGGACAGTGAGTCAGACTGAAAGCCATCACAGGGCAGCCCAGCATGGGGGGGTCTTGTTTATAAAAATTCTCTCATGAGAAAGTCAAAAGTTTTTGCAACATTTGACTTGTCCTATACAATCTATTCTCAACCATACACCGAAGCCTTAGTATTTTCCATTTTCCAAGATGCTTCGGGATCCCGCAGTTCTTTGGGAAAGACAAAGCATTTCTATTTGAAGCTGCTAGATAAATTTTATAGGAAACCCTATTTCTAAATGCCAAGTCGTATCCAAAGGATAGATATAGAGATGAAGGATGTGCTGACATGTTTGTGGGAAGGGTCACTGAGATAATGGATTTAGGCAAGACCCCTGCAGTAGACTGACAGGGTGCGAAGAGCACTGGGGAAGGTGTGCATCTTGGCAGAGGTGCTGCTGGCTTTAGGTTAGCATCTCTTCAATCAGAGATGTGTTTGTGGTTGTCTCAGGAGACATAGAAGGCCTAGCCCTTGAAGATTAGATGGCATTAACGTACCCCAAGCAGTATTATGCCAACCCTATGCATCCTGGCCAACTCTTGTCCTGTCAGAGTTACAAGCTGCTGCTGGTATGTGCCAACCTCCCTGGGCTGTCTTGATGGCTCCCTTGGCAGAGCTCATGATGCCAAGTGGGAGGGGGTGAAGGATTCATTGGCACTGTAACCTTTTGGGGAGAGTATGATGACTTGAGTGCTTTCAAAAGACAAGTTTAGACAAATTTTCTCTAAATTTTAAGAGAAACCTTTATAATAAATTAGAGAAAAAAATCAGCAGAATAATCAGATACCATGTCATTAAAAAGGGTTAGGTATATGAGGGCAGCAGATTCACCAACAAACCAAACAAACTCGAATTGATGATCTTTACAAGAAATATATTAGTGGACCATTTTGGGCTGACTAATATGTCCATAACAGGGAAATACCGTCATAATTATGTTGGAGCCTTGTCATCTCTATGTGTCTTTATAAAGTATGCATAATATTTACCCAATGTACATTACTTTCTGAACATTTGAAAAATGAGAAGTATTTTGAAATGAAAAATTATCTCAATATTGAATCAGTCTTTTAAAATGTTTTTATGGCTAGAGTTATAATAAATGTAGTTATTGTATTGTTTGGTTTTTTATTATTTACATTTAAAATTATGAAGGTATTTTACATATACATTGCAGGTATATTTACTATGCATTGATAACCAAATATTTTACATAAAAATGAGTCCACTGAAATTCATTCTTCATTTATCAGCTGTAAGAAACCTTATGCTCAGTGAACTTTGGTGTCTTGATTTCTTGTTGTTCAGTAGTTGTTTCTAATATCTTAACTTTCTACCTATGTTTAAAGATTTAAGGAAATCAGTGGGTCTATTGTCAGGAAAAGCTGTGTGAGCACAGGCACAGAAAGCTTTCAAAATTATAAAGGAGGACCTAGCCTCCAGTGGACTCCCTTGAATTATTTAGAGGAATATGGATTCTGGACTTTAAATTCCTGGATTTTAGCACCAATACTCTTGCATAGGTGAGAAAAGAGAATTAATTGTAATGTTGAGATGTCTGCCTCATGTTGGTATCTGAGGAGTGTAATGATCTGGGTGTACTGTGGTGTGCCGTTGGCAACTGTTCAACCTCCAAGGCCATTTGGACTTTGTTTACTCCAGGCCATCGTACCAGAACCATGTTAGTGATGAAGTTGCTGTATGGAGTTGAAATTATATAAAGAGCTTCCAGATCATGAGCATGGACGGAACTGTGCAGCCCATACTTTCAGCATCTGCAAATAAAAGTCTCTCTCTCTCTCTCTCTCTCTCTCTTTCTCTCTCTGGTGGACATGGTTGTCTTGGTACAAGGTGAAAAGGATTCAGATTTACATTAGAAGTTCAACAGTTTTCCTTTAAGTATTTCATCCTTCTGTTTGATACTCAGTCCTCAACTGAAGTTTTATCAAACCCTCCTGAAGACACTTCAGGAAGACTTCAGAATTTTCCTGTCTTTTATTTAATATTTCCACCTCAGGTTAGATACTGTTTGGTGACATGAGAATAAAGATTGCTATTATTTTCTTAGCATACAATGAATTTTAAATCTATGTATCCAGTCTTTGCTACTTTGTGGGTTCTTCTCTTTTCCACCTTTTAACCTCCCCTCCCTGTTTCAACCCATAACACCAGCTGGGAAAGAAAGAAAGATAAAGGGGAGATAGAGATCCTTGAATGCAATTTCTTCTTATTTCTTCTTTGCTTGAAGCTGGTCTTTGCTTATTTGTGGGTTCTTCTTTTTCCCACCCTTTATCCCCCTGGTTTCACCCCTATCACTAGATAGGAGAAAAAAAAGGATAGAGAGGAGAGAAAGATACAGATCCTTGAATTTATTTTTCTTTTTATTTCTTATTTGAATACAACTACTAATAAACCACACCCTACTCCCCCTGAATGACCAGCAATAATCAACACTGCCTCTTAGGGCTCTAGGGTTTATATACCCTCTGAAAAGTTTCAAGAATTACAAACATTACTCAATCACAGAAACTATCTGCAGCTGGCAAAACCATGCCTCCGCTAGAGCATGGGGCAAATCATAGCCAGTTTCTGTGAACAGTCTGAAGCAGCTTTATATCCCCACACCTCAGATTAAAATGTAAACATTCTTTTAATATTCCTGTGTGGTTTTTGTTTGTTTGTTTGTTTGTTTTTCGAGACAGGTTTTCTTTGTGTGGCCTTGGCTGTCCTGGACTCGCTCTGTAGTGCAGGCTGGCCTGGAACTCACAGTGATCTGCCTGCCTCTGCCTCCCTGAGTGCTATGATAAAAGGCATGTACCACAATACCCGGTAATATTCTTGTGTTTTTAAAGAAACCAAAATTCCAGAATTCTCACTACACCTCTACAAGGTGTTCAAAATTTGTGGGTACATGCTGAGAAGGGATACCACTCAAATTTCACTTCTGTGTATCCCATTGTCTGCAGAAGCCTCAACAGATTTAAAAGTCAATTCATCCTTTTCACTCCCTTACTTCTACCTTAGTGCAGTTCCCTGGACTCAGGACTGTACAGCTGTTTTTGACACACTCATCTCCTTGGTCAATTAGAAGCAGATATATCAGGGCACAGGGGTCTTCTATGATACTGTTTCTCCAACCAAGAGGATCATGCATGGGTACGACGTAAAACCCCTGCTTAGATGTAGCCCATTGTAGCTCAGTATCCAAGTGGGTTTCCTAGTAAGGGGGACAAGAATTATTTTGGACATGAACTCAATGACTGGCTCATTGATCTCTCCCTCCTCCCCCAAGGGAGGAGCATCCTTGCTAGGCCACAGATAAGGACATTGCAGCTGGTCCTGAAGATACCTAGGTATCCTGAAGATACCTGATAAGCTAAGGTCAGATGGAAGGGGAGGAAGACCTCCCCTATCAGTGGACTTGGAAGGGGACAGGGAGAAGATGAGGGAGGGTGGGATTGGGAGGGAAAAAAGAAGGGGGTTATGGCTGGGATACAAGTGAACGACCTGTGATTAAAATAAAAAATTAAATTAAATTAAAAAAGAAGCACATATATTTTTCCCTAGAAAATACGTAATTTGATTATTTATTTCTCTTTTTAAATTTGTAATGTTCCAAGGCAGTTATCCTATCAGATGATCTTCTGCAATAGTGCTTAGTTTACATTAAACATGTTCCCTAAGATTTTTATTTCCCTATTTTCTAGAGATGAAGTCAGTTGAGTAACTTTCAGCTAACATTCTATTTTACTTTTATGTGTATGTGTATGTGTGTGTGTGTGTGTGTGTGTGTGTGTGTGTGTGTGTGTGTGTGTAGGCACATATTTTCCAGGGATTTATACCATGTGTATCAGAGGACCTCAGGAGTTAGTTTTTTCCTGAACCATGTGGGGTGATGGGATTGAACTCTGGTCATCAGGTTTGCCAGCAAAGGCCTCTATTGCTGAGCCATCTTGCTAATCTCAACTAACATATCCTAAATTTCCTTCTTATTGTTCTATATAGTGTACAAATGTGATTTAGACCTGGTCTGTTAAGAGACTCACAGCACATCAGGATAACCCAGATACACATGGTTAACTACAATGTGAATAGAGGTGCTGCATCTTAGGAAATATAAAGAAAGTTCTGTTGAACTGGGGACAAATGATGCTAATTCTTTTTGCCTAAGATGCATGTAAAATGATTGTTAGAGATACAATTTAAAGCCACATCTCAAAGAAACAGAGTTTAGTCAATGAGCAAAATGGGCACCAGGCTTTATAAGCCAAGAGGCTGAGGTGAACAAAAATCAATCCTGAACCTTGGCGCATTTGAGAAATGTCAATTGTCTACTTTACTTTACATTTGTTAGTCTTATACTGTGGTTGTTTCCCCATCAGCTCCTGTCTACACTGGTCTGAGCTTTCTGGTTTGATGGTGCCTTGATCTACCTTTCTCCTTGAATTTCTATTGTTTTTCTTTAAAGTGGACTCAATTTCACCCTAAGCAGAGAGAGAGAGGGAGGATGTTACCAGTTCTAAAGGTTTTTTACAGTGGTATATTTGCTTTTTAGTTGCCCCCTCTAGTTACCGCTGCCTCTGTGACTTGAGGATTTATGCTCTCTTCATTAGCTCTTTTTTCCTTTTAGTCGCCACTCAAGTCTTGTTAACCGTGTATCTGCGGTTCCCAGCGGTTATCACATCCTGGTGCATTGCTCTTTAATGTGCACATGCAAACCACTCTCCCCTGTGGCAATGACTTCTGCCTCCATGTTCTCCTCTTCCCCAGACTATGCATTATTTGATGCGGAACTACTGGAAAATTTGCAGCATTTAAAAATATCTCTGTATGGAATTTTAACATGTTCCTTAAATGTTTAATTCATTCCACCTTGTGTCTTTAGCAAGGAGAAGCATCCGGTAAAGTTTAATGTTCTTTCATTGCCATAGTAATGCTTTATACTCAGTATGAGTACACTTTTAGGCTGAATTATAAGAAATTACTACTTTTGTTTGCTTAAATAATATTGTTTGCCTAAACCATATCAGTTATTTCAAATTGTTTAGCATAATAATAAAATTTGATTGTAAAATTTAATTGTAAAACCCATTAAACTTCTTGAGAATGGATTTATTTCACTTTCTTAGTATTCTTCAGAGAAAAGTTCCAATACTGCTTAATAAGTCATGAGCCTCCTATCTTTTACATTAAAACTTTTATAAATTCATTTTATTCAGAGTATATGAATAGCAAACACCATTACCCTTTAATTAAAATAAGAAAATACTTTTTGGGAAAAAGGTGATATTTTAGGAGACTCACTTTCTATGTTTCCCCGATGTTTCCTCTAGCGACCTAAGTGGTAGATAATGCAGATGCTTAAGTGGCACTGTGAAAATGGGTATCTGAGCTTGAATTCTGGTTCTAGACAAGAAACCCCACTTGTTTAGTTCATTTCCCTTGTGAAATGGGAATAGAGAAAACAAGAGTCTTCTCCTAGGTTTGTTGGGAGGATCAAATCAGATAATGCAGATACGACGAACAACAGTGGTACCTACTGCATGTAAGGCACCGTACTACTTCCTGTCCCCTTTGTTGTCTAGGAAGGGTGGTCTTAAGGGAGATGATAGAGATGCATGAGAGTGACTTGTCATCATCAAGATATTTGCCTTTTAAATTTATGATCTGTTCGCTAGATTCTGCCTAATAAATCCCTCCAGCTATGTATCTCAACACCTTTGCCTCTTCATTCTTCTGTTGCTTCCTTTGTTCCAGCCAATTTCACATGTTCTTTTAATCTTTGCTCAAAGTATAATTTTCTCTGCACTCAATAGGACATATCTTTTGGCACTGTGTGCTTTTCCTCTTTTTGTAGTGTTTAATGCAATGCAATCGAAAAGAAACAATCACTGTGTAGCTTAGTGTTTAATATCTCCTTTGCTGGATTTGAAGAGCCAATATAATGATCATTCTGGTCTTATTGCTGCCTACTAAAGAGCTAAGCCTAGAATCTGGTAGTGCACTGTTTATTGTGGATCTGAAGCTATGTAACCAGCTAACTGATAAACCTAGAACTTTTCTAGCCGGAGACCTAGAGTGTTAAGTTTACAGTCAAAATGCAATAGGAATCTGCTAAGTCATCTTTTCATGAGAACTCTGTAGCTGTAAACTATGTATGTCCAGAAGAAAGATGATGCTTTTTTATTTATGGAGTCGAAAGAAAGGAGCATCTTGTCTTTAGTCAAACTTGGAAAATTATCGCTATGTTTAGAATGATCAGACTGTAAAGATCTGCAAATGATAAAAGCTGAAATTAAGAGACTTCCTAGAAAGTTAGCTCTAAGCCAGGTGGTGGTGGTGCATGCCTTTAATGCCAGTACTCAGGAGGCAGAGGCAGGTGGATCTCTGAGCCTTCAAGTTCCAGGGCTACAGAGAAACCCTGTCTCAAACAAACAAACAAACAAACAAACAAACCAAAACAAAACAAAAAAAAAACAAGAAAAGAAAAAATAAATAAAGAAAGAAAAGAAAAACTGTCATTTCAAATTTTAAGAGCAAAATCACTTTGTGGCTTCAGATGAGAAAACTCACAGCATTTGTTGTTACGCTGAGTTTTTCATCAACGATTCCTCATTTATGAAAGGATAATTGTCATAAAAGAAGTGGATGCCTTATGGTTTTGCTTCTGGTTTTCTTCTGTTTCAGTGAAAACAAGCTATTGATATGTCTGTAAATACACTCCTTTCTATTGATACTGTTATCTATCTACACATACAGATATATATGCTTATATTTATATGTGAGTATGCATACCTATGTGTGCTGTATATGGGTGTATTTGTATATAAACATGTAGTTTGCTAATATTTTGTCCAAAATATTTTACTTCCTATGTGTTAAATTTCAGATGGTGATGAGGCCATCTCTTATTTTTAAATCTTTTTTAAATTTAAATTTTTATTAATTCTTTGATAGTTTTATACAACATATTTTTAGTGTATTCATCCCTTTCCCCTAACTCTTCTAAGATCCACTGTTACCTTCATGCTTGCCCAATTATGTACCCTCTTTCAGAAACAAAAATATTAAGTTCATTTTGTGCTTCCCAATACTCTTGGTTGTGGGGCTATCTTCTGGACTATGGTTCACTCTCCAAGAGCCACAGCCTTAAGGAAAACTGACTCCTTCTTACCTCGCAGCTATTGCCAATCATGCCGCAGGTGGGTGTACAATCTTGTGACCACTTTCCTCCTCCATGCTGGGATTCTGTCTGGTTGGTGACAACCTCTGCAAATTTATGTATTGTGTTCAGAAAACACTCTTTCATTATAGTCACCCACAGCCTTTGGCTCTTACAGTCTTTCCCTGCCTCTTAATGACCCCCGAGTCTTGCAGGGAAAAGGCATAATGTAGATGTCCTTATTTAGGGCTGGGTATTCTACAATCTTTTATTCTCTACATTTTGGTCAGTTGTGGGTCTCTGTGTTAATCATGTTCTATGCAAAAAGAAGCTTCTCTGAAGAGGGTTGAGAGATAATTGATAATCTAGGAATATAGTGATAAGTCATCAGAAGTTGCTTTGAGAATGTCCATTTCACAGAGTAATACTAGTAGGCTCTTTCTTAGGGCTTGCCTACCTGTAGGTCCTTGGGCCTGTTGGTATCGCAAGCAAACAGTAGGTTCTAACTTGTACAGCAGGCCTTAAATTCCATCAAAAGTGTTTGATTTCTTCCATGACAGTCACGCTACCACTGCACCAGTGGGCATACTTTGATAGGCCAGGAGTTATTGTTGTTCTCAGGCTTCGAGTCCTGATGGATGACTCTCCCCCATTCCCCACCACCACCCAATCCCCCCATGATAACTTGCCTAGCAGCTTCCAACACTGTCTAAGCTAGACAGTAGGAATTCAACTTTAAACCGGTGCCCGCTTGGTTTTTGCATGTTCTAAAGCTCAAGTGTGTGATGTCTTCAGCAATGGGATTCTTACTGAGTGATACAGTTTCGAGGCTTAGTGCATCGTCATCATGGCAGGGAGCATGGCAACAAACAGACAAGGTGCTGGAGAAGTAGCTGAGAGCTACATCCTAAACTACAGGCCTAAAGCAGGAGAGGGACAGAGAGAGAGAGACAGACAAACAGATTCCTCCAAAAAATCCTCATCTCCTAATCCTTCTAGTCCTTTCAAACAGTTTGTTTCTCCTCTTCTTAAACTGTCCATTTTGTGTTTTTCTTTGTCCAGCTTGATTCTTTTCCTTGTAGATCAGCATCAGAATAAATACAAATAACCACATGAGAGACAATGCTAGGCTATGTTGAAATCTCTCCCAATGCCATTACTAACACCAAAGATCTTTTGAAAAAGGTAATATGGAAAACTACTACTGTAGAATCTTCGTAAAGTATATGCATATATGAATATAGAAAAAGTTCGAGTAGGTCTAGAGAGATGGCTCAGCGGTAAGAGTACTGACTGCTCTTCCAGAGGTCCTGAGTTTTCAATTCCCAGTAACCCCATGGTGGCTCACAACCATTTATAATGGGATCTGACTCCCCCTCTGGTGTGTGTGAAGACAGACAAAGCACACATGTGCAGGCAAGCATGCACAGGCTCGTACACACACAGAATAGATAAAATATATTTTAAGAAAGAGTTCAAGTAGAGTTAGCCTCTAGAAGGGTGACAGTGCCCGTTCTAGATACCACAGCCTGCCAATTAAAATGCCCCATTCCTTGAATGGGTTGCCTCTCACTTTAAATCATACACATAACGTTTTGTTCTTTTTACCTTTTTGTTGTGAGCTGCTGCTATCTTGCTGTAACTCTTACAGTGGGAACTGAAACTTTGCAAGTGGTCCAAACGGCTCACATTAGCTAAGTACCCGGGATTTTCATTTTGACTTCTCAGGGAAAAAAAAAAAAGGGTACACCAGACTCTGACAGCAAAATGTACATTTCTCCAGACTGTTTGGGTAATCTCTCCTGGGACACTGAAGCCGTGTTAGGGAAATCAAAGACAGAGATTCTCTTTTGTTGTTGTTGAGTTTTAAATGACTTCACCCTGAAACTAAAGTCTCCCTTGGTTGATATGTTAGAACTGCTAAGAATTTAGTGGCCCATAAAACGTGTTTTTAGGCTCCAATATATTGTATCAACTACTGTATAGGCCGAAATAGGTATATATGATGGGAACATGGGTTAACTCTGTCTCAGCTTTAACCATTTGTACTTCGTAAGGGATTTTTCATACTGTCTTTGAATTTTCCTTGTGCATCTCAAATTATGGGGCTGAGATAATACAGAAAATTTCATGCAGGCTTTATTTCAGAAACTTTATGGAGAAATACAAATTGTGAAATTTTCTTTTTGTTTCCTTTTGTCTTTCTTTTCAAAGATGTTTATTCTCTGTTTTTCTCATAGTGCAAGCTTTACTTGATCCTCAAGCAGAAGTAATTAAGCAGCCAGATTTTATACTTTTTGCTTTTGAAAAAATGAAATAATGTTTTTTGTTTCCATTCCTCTTATGCACCTATATTTTATGTGATATTGTAAAAATAAAAAAGCAAGCAAGAAGGCAAAGTCCTATAATACCCTCCCACCTACCGCAGCAAATAATGATCACTCTTCTATACATTGTCCAATTACATAGGATAGTTGTTGACAAGATTTTCCGGCCTACAGTGCAGAAATCCCAGATAAGCAAGCCTTTGATTGTTGTGATTATTATATCTTTTGTTTTGGCAGTGAGAAAAAGGCTTATTTGGCTACATGTCCCAGTCATAGCCCACCATATAGGCAAATTAGGGCAAGGCAAGAACCTGGAGACAGGAACTTGGAAGCAGTATTTAAAAAATAATTAATGATAGTAGGACCTGGAGAAGACAGCACCTCCACAAGGAGAGCAACAGATCCAGAAAGTCTGGGCACAGGGTCTTTTTTTGAGACTGATACTCCAGCTAAGTACCACTCATGGAGGTAGCCTGGAACCCCTGCACAGATGTAGCCCATGGCAGTTCAGTATCCAAGTGGGTTCCATAGTAATGCAAACAGGGACTATCCCTAACATGAACTGATTGGGCTGCTCTTTCACTACTTTCCCCTGAGTGGGGAGCAGCCCTACCAGGCCACAGAGGAAGACAATGCAGCCACTCCTGATGAGACCTGATAGACTAGAATCAGAGGAAAGGGGAGGGGAACCTTCTTCATCAGTGGACGGGGGAGGGGTATGGGTGGGAAAAAGGGAAGGAGGGTGGAATTGGGAGGGGAGGAGGAAGGGAGCTACAGTTGGGATACAAAGTGAATAAACTGTAATTAATAAAAATAAATTAAAATAATTAATGTTGCTTACTGGCTTGCCCTCCATGGTTTGCTCAGCTTATTTTCTTATACACCCCAGGATGATTTTTTCCAGTGGTGGAACCACCCAGAGTGGCCTGGACCCTCTCACATCAATCTTTAGCCAAGAAAATGTCCTATAGTCTTGTCTTCAGACCAGTCTAATGGGCTCATTTTCTCAATTGAGTTTTCCTCTTTCTAGCTGGTGAGATGCTTTACTAAAGACTAATTTGAATCATTTCACATCTTATATAATTTGATACTATATATATTAAAAGTGATAATTAAAACAATAAGGAATGGATGATTAAAAAGATGTTACCCCAAAAAAATAAAAAAAAAGATGTTACCCCCCTTTTTTTTTTTCAAATTTGCCAAGTATACTGGAAGTTAAGTGGTGAGTACCAAGTATTTAATTAGAAAAAAATAAAAATGTGATATCAACCTTCTTCAAACAGAGTCCAAGTCTTGTTTTTCTATATTTGTGTACTTTAAACTTCATAAACTCAATTTCCAGTTGTAAAAGCCCATGGTGGTTTAAATAAGGATCAGCTATTTAAGATCCAGCTACTTTAGCCGTCTGTGCACTGTGCATCATAGCACTTTGTCTGAAGGTTGGCCTATAGAAAACATCTACTATTCATTTAAATATCCAGTTCTGAAATGCAGTTTTTTTTCCCTGATCATTGGAATTTAGAAACCAGAAGCTATCATGTGTGCTATTCAGCTGGGTTGGTGTTCTGGCTTCTCCAATCCAGAGGTTCCAGAGGCTATTGAAGTTTCTTACCTGATTATAGATAGCACAACTCTCTTAAACCATGCAAACTGGTCAAACTTTAGTTTAATTTATCTCTGCATAAACTCACAGTCATTGATTTGTTAGTATTCTACTTCTTTCCCAAGAGACTTCAGCCTACAGTAGCCCTACAGAGTACACATGGCATCAGCTGAGTGGATGCTGTCATGAAGAAGGTTGTACCCAGGCACATTGGTCAAGACTCACACCATCGCTCAGCATGTGTTCTTTGCCAGTGAAAGATTACAGACTGTCATGGCAAGGGTAAATCAGTATTTGTGTAGGTCGATTAGTCAGCTTCATAATAAAGTAAGCTCTAACTGACTTTCATGGAATCTTATCATTTTCTTGAGTACTTTTAGCATGTATTCTCTGGTTTGGGAATGCTAGATATTGCTACAAATTAAGATTTTGGAGCTTTATGCATGGATTAATCTATAGGTAAAGTGTATAATATATTATATGATGAACAATATCATATAATTATCATTATGAGAGATTACCATTATTAGTAATATAGAAAACAAGTTAATTATCTGCACCTTTAATAGCCAGTTTCCTACCAGATGTAACTCAGTATTGTATGGATACTATAGAGCCAGCCTTTTCTAGAATTACTCCCATGCATTCTCCTGCCTCAGTAACTCGGAGTTTGTGTCTTCCTTATAGCCTCTGTTTTACAGAAAAGCCAACCACTCTTCTGCCCTTTTCCTCACTGATCCAGACATCTAAAAATCATTATTCGTTTTATTCTTTCCATATCAACAGCCACAATCAATCACTATTTTCAATGCCTAGATTCCCTGAGAAGAATTTACAAATAACAAAGATCTGTGACTGTCATTGTGGTAACTAATACATTTTTATTTTATAAGGGGCGTAGTTGTTTCATTCGAACAAGTGTTGGCATGGTTGGGAGTCACCAGGACTGAGGTTAGCTAGAGAGTAGCCACATGGATGAGTAAAATGTACTCTCAGGGGACTTCATATTTTGAAATTTCTTGGTAATACTTTTCCGGAAGGAGTAGACTGTAAAGTCCATTGAATTCAGTGTTTTTTCCCCCTTTGTTTGATAGCTATTTTATTCATTAGAGAATTAATGCCTCTTATGACTTGATTTTTTAAAATTATATGGGAAATAATTATTGATATAGAGCTCTTCAGAGTCTCTCAGAGATCCTAAACAACTTTAAGGATTACCTAGGATTTTAGTTTAAAAAAATAGTTCTAATACTGTATTTATTGCAGGTTGGAAATAATTGTACATTTAGGTGAAATGTACCAGAAATTTTATTTTGTTTTCTTTCTAGCATTGTCTGATAGCCCCAAGATCATTAGAAAACGGGAAAAATCACAGCTGAAATTGCAGTGGTATCTATGGGAGCATCAAAGAACAGACAGGCTAGTGACTGGCAGTTTCCATGACAACAAGGGAATTTTTCAGGCTAGAAAGATGTGTAGGTTACACCATCAAATGTGCTAGAGATTGGTCTCCATGACGACAGCAGTGTGAATGGGGAAATGTATGCTTGGACGATTTTGTTTTAAAGGCCTATTGGGTTATTTTAAAAGAGAATCCTTGCCAAATCAATATTTTTTTCTATTATGTTTTGCCTTAAAAAATGCATAGTCAAAATAAGGAATTCTGTTTGCTCCAGTTCTTTGGAGAAAGGGACATTCTGAATATTTGTATTATAAAATAAATTACTGATTTAGAAATAAATTATTTGACAACATTTCTAAAATAGGGAACCCGGAGAATACATTTTTAAAGATGCATTCACTTTGCAGTTTCAACATTTATCTCAGAGAACAGTACTTCCAGGAATAAAAAACAATTACAAGGTTGTTTACACCTTCTAGTATTTATGAACAAAACTCCACAGCCAAAAGCACTTCGAGAAACCAGAGTTAGTACAGCAGTCCTGGGATACAAGACTACTTAATGTAAGTGTTATCACCTGAGCTAGTCTCCTCCTCCAGCCAGGGGGTGCTCTTGAGGACTTTTTCTTGCTGATGTGTTTTCAAATCTCTAACTTGAGGGAGGAAAAAGAAAATGGATCTGAGTTTAGTGTGCTGTGTGTATATCAAAGAACACATGAGCCGTGTGTTATGGAAGATCAACCCAGCCTTAGAAACAAACACTTGGAAGGGTAGTTACCAGAAATGGCCACCTGACGGAAGGTGCCACCTTTCACTGAGAGACACAGAAACCAGCAGCAGTCACAGAACAGTAGCTAGGAGTGTACCTGTTCTGGCAGTGCCCAGAGATGCATCTCACTGGGGAGCCTAGCAGAACCTGTTATGCATAGACCGCAGCATAGTCTACTGGGGTCGGTCTCAGAGGAAGAGGAAGGGGAAAAGATGGAGGAAATGAATTAGAAGGAGTAAGGAAACATATACACTGTGTCAGAAATGACTTACATCCCACAG
The DNA here is from genome assembly GCF_907164565.1 of Psammomys obesus. Classification (NCBI taxonomy): domain Eukaryota; kingdom Metazoa; phylum Chordata; class Mammalia; order Rodentia; family Muridae; genus Psammomys; species Psammomys obesus. The sequence continues at coordinate 14,928,143 of NW_026592510.1, read as the reverse complement.
TATTAAGAACAACTTTATACATATATACATGTATGTACATGTAAGTCAGTTTGAATTCAAAGTGATATAAACAATAGTGTAAATTTTAGAGCAGTAATTACTTTTGTAATGGATCAAAAATGAACATTATCAACACAGAATATTTATTAAAGTCTTTTAGAGACTGAATTTTGTTCCTCTATAATTGGTAACCACATATCTAATTATCCACATATAGTAGGCATTGAGGGGGGCATTTTAGTAAGTAAGCTTAATGTTTTTCTTTTTGTGTGTATGTGTACTTGTTTGCTATGTATGTGTAGAGCTCAGAGCTCCACTTTGGTTTTTATCTCAGTCAGTCTCCACATTATCATCATCATGGTCATCATCAGCATCACCACCATCATCATCATCATCTTTATTTGAGACAAGTTTTTTCAATGAACCTAGGGCCCACCAAGTTACATGGATGATCCTATCTCTGCCTCCCCACGGCTGGCATTATAGGTGCGTGATGTAGCACCATGTATGTGCTGAGGATCAAACTCAGTTCCTCATGCCTGTCCAACAAGTGTGTTACTAACTGTGACACGTCTGCAGTCCTTACAGTCCCCCTTTCTAAAGATTAAGACTACAGTCTTGAAAAGACTCATCAAACTAGTAGTGAATCCTATTTTACTGTTTCCCCTCTAACTTCAGGCCAGATGTTGCAGAAATGGTCTGAGTGAGTGCAATGTTCATGCTGGTGCTTGATGTTAGGGATGAAGAAAACTACAAAGATTGCCTCAGTCTTTGAGTACCAATGATTTAGCAGAAAAAAAACTCCATGAAAGGGACTATAAATAATAAAACAGGGATGTAATAAACTGCACAAAAAGAGGCTTTAGTGCTTCTAAGTTCAGTAGTTCTTTATTCATGAAACATCAGAATGTCACCATTTGAGAGTTCCCATAAACAAGAGCCAGGTAAGAAAATTTTCTATTATTTTGCCATTTTATAATAGTGGTTCTCAAGCTTCCTAATACCGTGACCCTTTAAAACAGTTCCTCATGTTGTGGTGATTCCCAATCACAAGTTATTTCATTGCTGCTTCACAACAGTAAATTTGCTACTATTATTGGTCATAATATAAATATCTGATATACAGAATATCTGACAAGTGACCCCTGAAGGGGTCACGAGCCCTAGATTGAGAACCTTCGTCTTACAGCTTTTTGAGTTGCTCCTGCCTTATTTGTTTGTTTTTTTTTTTCTTAGTTGATTTGATTGCAAGTGCTAGTATTGGTTTGGATGAACTGAGATGTTTTTCTCACACAGTAGCATACAATGACTATGTTAGAATCATTTGTTCCTATCTGTTACTTACCAGTTAGAGTAAGTTTCAAAATGGGTTTAAAGAAGTAAGTATTTCAAAAGCTTAATTTAAAAATTCCCTTTATTGATGAGAAATCAGACACATTTGGAGAAGCTAAAGAGTACAGTGGATAATACCAGAAGTGGGACCCACAATAAAATCTTACACCAAAGACATATTCTTAGCCAATGCCACATTTTAAATATTTATTCACCCATCTATTATTCACTAAATCTTGGTGTGCATCACAGTTTATTGTAATAGTCTACCCCCTCTCCTTTCTTTCCCAAGCTGTGCAAGCCACAAGGTCAGGTCAGAGCAGAGAGGAGGGGGCTTTCATCCTAGGAATCTTTAAGTGGTCCATGAATCCAGATCCCTCCCAGAAGAATGGGGAACCTGGGGAGAATGAAGTTTCCAGTCACAAACACAAACAATCCGTACTTCTAGAGAAAGCAGCAGCATAGTGCAGTTAGCCTATGGGCTTGGAGATCAGTTTACTCGTGTGCTTATTTATTGAGTGACACACTTCTCTGATACTGCTTTCTGGCCTGTGGTTATGGCTAATAGCATCTGTGTTATGCTGTTGTGAGCTATTGCACACTGTCCAATATTGACATCCAACACAGAGTAGCTAGTCATAGGAACACTTCAGTGTGTTATAAATTCAACTCCGGGTTGTTTTTCAGCTTTGAATTTGACAGTTTTCTGTAGTTCTCCTGTCACCAATAGTACTGAATGGCACACAGTACTCTATCAGGTCTTAGTAATGGCCAAATTTTAACATCATACTCTAGAAGTCTTCTGGCCCTCTGTCTTCTTGGGTCTACAGACCACACACTCACCTTCTTTTATAATCTGCAACTTTGACTATATACAACATCACAAATGTTTTCTTTTTCTTTTTTCTTTTTTGCTTGTGCATACATATACACAGTTCTCAGAATGGATGCAAAGTCCGTGTACATGACAGGCCAGCATTCTGACACTGAGCTATATCTCTAGCTAGATTAAAGTCACTGGATTTGAATGATTTAATCAATCCTTCCTAACACTTGCCATTGTCTGAGTGTTGTGAGCTCTCTGACAAGGTGTAAAACTCTGGTTTATGCAGCAAGATGCTATGTGTTGAGGCCAGTGATTATATGTTGCCTTCCTATATGTTTGGTTGGTCCTTTTAATCCAGGCACCTGCTGCTCTCCATCTCTCTTCCTACATGTGTGCAATATCCTTTCCCTGAGTATGATAGCAATCCCAGCCCCTTAATTTTGAATATTTCCCTCATTACCCATGGCCAAGGTACATAACGTCTCCATAAAGGTCTAAATATCTCTGAGTCAGGATCTACATCCACCAAGTACCCTCTTGGCTGAAGGTCAGAGCTTGCTCTCTCAGGCAGCTTCTGTGTTACTAGAGAGTTACAAAACAGAACCAGAGTTCAAACAATAGATCCAGGGAAATACATGGTAGCTAACAGAGGTCCTAGAAAATGTCCGGAGTTACTAAAATGTTCTGTAGCAGTGAATGACATGCAACCTCTGTATTCTCTTGGTAAAGTCTTCAAGAACAGCACTAGAAGTCTGAGGCTTGATTTCCTCTCTGCTGAATTATTTTACATCTTTGAGGTCAGGCATATTTGACCTATGAACAAATGTAAGTGTATTTTATTCAATAAATAACACTTATAACACTTGGTCAAGTATTTCTTTGGATTTAACAATTCTAATATAAATAGGAAAGAAAAACAACCTGTACTACAGTGATTCCTAGCCATGAGCATCAGGTCTTAAACCAGATCAGTTAAATAGCTTTGATTATTTTAAATATTTAAAAAATTACAATTATCAGCTGTACCTGGAATTAAGAACCACTCCCATGGCTGAGAATTTATGTACTACAACAAATCAGTTATAATAATATCTGTCTATCCCAAACTGACAATCAGAAAGATAGTCTAGTCTGACTTACCTCAAAATTCAACCAACACTGAGACTTCAGGGGAGAGTCTTATTTCCTAATCTATTTCCTATATCTAATAAATTAGATATAGTATTTATTTTGCCTTATATATTTGGCTTTTAGTACATCCACAACTAGTAGAACACAACTTTAGGAAGGTATGGTGGAGATATGGAGTAAATAGTTTAGAAACGGTTGCTCTTGAGGTTTATTTATTAGTTAAGGTGATTTGGGTTGTTAAAAAGATGTTGTGATTGATATAGTCTATGAGAAATTAGCCAATTTTAATTCCTAAAGATGAAATTGAAGGACGTTAAGTGGAAGACAAAATATCTACTTCTTGGAAAATAGAATAGCACGTACAGGGAAAGGGAAAATATTGTTAGGAGAGAAGGGGAGGGTGATAGAAGATTTCTGAAGATTTTTTACTTTTAATATTTTAAAACATACTTTAATTGAAATAGAATTATATCAGTTTCCTCCATCCCTTTCTTTTCTCCAGTCCCTCCCAGCTACTTCCAACCCTTCTCACATACCCCTACCCTCAAGTATTTAGTTTCTTTTTGTTTTTCTCATGTATATGCATATGTGTGTGTGTGCATACTTATATATATATATAAAACTTGATCAATCTTTTTATCATTTGTTTGTATATGGTTTCAGGGCAGATCACTGTGCACCGGACAATCTATAAGGGAGCTCATCCCTAGGAGAGGCTAATTCTCCCTTTCCCAGCAGCCATCAGTTGTCTGTAGTTCTTTGTCTAGGAGGGAGATCCATTGGAGCTTCCCCTTTTGTCTTAGTATGTCTGTTGACTTTTTTAACAGAAATGTCCTATGTATTATTAATAATTTTAGTGTACAAAACAATGTGTTTGATTGTAACATTTCCACACACATATATTACTATACTTCATTCTTGTTCTCCACAAATGCTGCACTTATTTCTTCCTGCTTCTCCCTCATTAGTCCCATACCTCATCCCAGAGGGACTTTCTGTTCTTCATATATATTCCAGTTTCTTTCCAGTTTTCAGCTTTTGTCCTCCAGCTCAATCCCTTCTCATCTCCTCTTAGTTCTGCTTTACTGTAGTGTCCTCCACACATGCACACCTACAATATAGTACAACATACATACACAGCACACACACAGAGGGAGAGAGACAGAGAAGCAAAGAGACAGAGAGACAGGGAGGGAGAGATGGTGAGAGAGGGAGAAAGAGAGAGAGAGTAAATGTATACACTACATCTGAGAGAAAACACAGAATATCTGTCTTTCTGAGACTGGAATTTCTGCATAAATAATTTATGACTCCTTAGAGTCTGTTTGTGCATGACTGGAATTAGCATAGAGGATGAAAGTCAAAACCCATAAATGAAAAACAGATTGGTAAAATTCGCAAAGATGCAAGCACCATCTAGCATTCCAGTAACTGCTGAGCAGAGCTAGAAAGAGGCGGCAGGGGACCCTTGGAAAACACGGTGGGGTCCAAGCATTGAGTGGAAGCGACATGCAAAGGGTGCTGGGCGGGTGACACATCAGGTCACATCGTGTTCTTAACATATTAACTTTACAGAAAACAGTTGTGGTGTTACACTGATTGGGAGAAAATGTAGGAAGGAAAATTTAGAAAACCCTTTTGCATCATGAGTATTTCCTTTAATTGTACACATTTTGCATTAACTAACCAATGGCTTAGGGATTCTGAAGAATACAGAAATGTATAGAATAACTTAGCATAAGAGGTTAATTTCTTTGATGATAACTTTTTTTTCAATAACTAGAAAACATGGCCAACAACTTCATTCCCCCATATTTTACTACTCATGTGATCTCACTGTCTGAGCTCTGTGCATTCTATCACAGGATGGTAGGTGAGACTGACTCCTGAGATCTAACCACTTTATAGAGATGAAACCTTGGGTTTGGTCTTACAAAATTAAATTAGGGCAAAATTCATATTTCTCAGTCCTCAGAAATCTTTTGTCAAGGGAGAAATTATATTCCATTCAATATGACTCTTCTTCAGTGCTTCCAAGGTTTATTATTCTACATCCTTACCTAGAACAGCTGTGTTGAACAGAAGTTACTGATGAGATTCGTGTATATCTGGTTCTGAATAATTGTAGTTTGTGAGAAAATAATTTAGAAAACAATTTCTAGAAGGAATAGAGTGTTCTTTGAGGAAAGGACAGGAACAGTGTCCTGAAGCCAGACAGTCATGGAACCCCAAAGCATTTGTCCTCTGGCTAATGTAATTTGATTATAATTTCCTTTGCTAGCTGACAGTTGTGAGCATGTGTCATCCTTCTTGTTGGACTGTAAATACCTAAAAGCATAATTTAAACTAAATTCTCCAATTGTGAGTGTTTTGGAAAAGAGAAATAGATGCAGGGGAGTGAAAATTAACTGATTAGCTGTTGAAGAATTGTGTAGACGGTGAAAAATAATTTATGTTTTCACCAACCTGTACAAACAGAAAATCTGACATAGTTTAGAGTGTTGGTGCATGTCATACTATTTTTACTTTGTTTCTGCTTGTGACTGGACTGTACGCTATAATCCATTCTCTCATGGAATCTAAAGAGATAATTAAACATCTATGTTTTCCTAATATTACATTTGCTACCCACTATTTTTTTGTTTACCTATAGTTTTATTCGGATTATTTAATATTAGACAAGGAAGCAGAAATGCAGTCTTGTTTCCAGTCAGTACACCTCTAGTTACAACTTTTGTGACTATAGTATCTAAAATGGAGGCAGTGATGATTTTGCTACTTAAGATTTTGTCCTATCTTAATATTAAACTTAAGCACATAGAATTCTCATATCACTATTGGTAAACTTCTAAAAACAAAGGTAGTAGTTTAACTACATCAGTGTGTTTTGTACATATTCTGTATTTTCATTCACTAATACATAATGAATATAAATAATGTATATAGTTATTAAACTAGAAGATCGAAATAATTTCCATTTTAAAGGGTTGGGTTGGTCCTACCCAAACAAAAAATATTATAACTTAAAATATAATGTGTAAATAAGTCTTGGTACATGTGTGAAATGTAATATTATTTACAGTAAGAAAAATAAACCACACTTACATAAACAACACAGATGGATCTTGAAGCACATTGTTGAACGAAAATACTCAGATACAAAATAGTACATTATCTATGTCTCTTGAATATTTGCAAATGGGTGAAGGTAGCCTATGAAATCAGGAATGTGGGAATGTCTTGTTTTGTGATCTGACTTTCATGTGATCTCACAAGAATGTTGCTTCCATTCCTCTTTTCGCTTGGCAAAGCTCATGAGATTATATATGTACTTTTAACTATTCTTCTGTTCATGTAGAAAAGTTTCAAAATGCAACGTAAACTTCTCATGCAAAATGTACACAGACTAGTCAAAACAAGAGTAGACTAAGATTCAAAGTCATTAAGTCTCTGAGAGATGATGAAAAGCAGTGAGAGTGATCATCAGTAATTGAACTCCATGATGAGCTCATTCTGGGCAAAGTCCATATCAAACACTGAGTTATTGAACACAAGCAGTTTAGCGATCTCAATGATGTTTTATCTTAAGCCTACCTTGAGATCCTGTTTAAAGGAACATAGCTGTGAAGTTCTACGTGGCTGATCTCTTTTTGTAAAATGACTCAGTTGTTTTTTGGAATGATGATGAATGCTCATCTGAAGCTATGGGGTAACTTCTTCACAGTTTTCAAATGTTCATATATTCCAGCTTTGTCATAATGATATGTTACCGATTGTCTTTGGTTAATAAGGATTGTTTTTGCATGGCCATTGGTTTAGAGTTTCTACTGCTGTGATGAAACACCATGACAAAAAGCAAATTGGGGGACTGCTGTGTTTCATTTTACAGCTTGGCATCACTCCATCATCCAGGGAACACAGGGCAGGAACCGGGGTAAGGCACCAAAGCAGGAACTGATGCAGAGGCTGTGGGGAAATGCCACTTACTGACTCGTCCCTCCTGACTTACTCAGTTTGTTTTCTTATATACCCCAGGACCACCTGCCCAGGGATGGCACTATCCACAGTGAGCTATACTCATCAATCAATCATCAATCAAGAAAACATTCCAAGGACATACTTACAGGCCAAATTTAGGAAGGCATTTTTTTTTTTCAATTGAGTTTCCTTCCTCTCAGATGACTTTGGCTCGTATCAAGTTAATAGAAACTAACCAGCATAGATATTGTGTTTAATTGTTTATTGAGGTATTTCAGTGCAGCATGTTAGAGAGGAAATCCGATAGCTCTAAAAGTCAGTTGTTCAGCTCCACCACTCACCAGTTTTAGCAATTGTTTGAATTTGTTATTTTGAGAGATGGTTCTCACTTGTAAGTCAACACAGGAAAACATGGCCCATAGTAGCTACCGAATAATTATTACTGAATATGATTATTTCACTCTAAATTATGTTGCATTTTAAATTCCAAATTCTATTCTGTAAATCTAAACTGCAGGGACAGAGATAAAAACTAAATCCCATGCTTAACATGAGAAAACAGAAAATGCTTTCAAGCTGAAGTAAAACATTATGTAAAAATGTAGACATATTTTACTTTCAATCTCAGTGTCACCGCTTTTGTGAATAGAAATAGATTTTCCACATTTTCAGTTTTCTTCACTTGTTATACAATTAGAATGTAAAGTAAATTATATGACCCATTTTGTACCCAGACGTGCACATCCAACTTGAAGAAAGAGAATTATGATTCCTGTGGTGCCTAAAGAAGTTGGTGAATCCATCCATTCTCAGTGAAGGTCAAACCCCCTTATGGCAGACAATGTTGCTAATATAAATGCATTTCTGTTCAGTAGCAATAACCGGAAAAAATGAAACACTTAACTTATTATACCAGTTAGGAAAAGGTTAATGCATCATTTTAAACTTGTTATAAATACAGATTGGATAAAATTACTTGAGTTATATAGCCATTTACTTATAATTATCAACACAATAATGTAGTTTTAAAATCTTATTAAGAGATTTCATATTCACCAGCAGCAAGGAGAAATTGTTTTTCAAACTTCCAATGGTGGGTTTTAAAACATTTAACATGATCCTATGTGAGCTTCCTTAATTTAAAATAAAGATTCTGAAATAAAGGTACATCTCTTCTCATTTTTTTCCAGATCAGTAGTTCTCAACCTGTGGGTCACGACATTTTTTGGGGGATGTTGTATGACCCTTTCACAGGAGTTGCTTAAGACCATTAGAAAACAAAGATATTTATATTACAATTCATAGTAGTAGAAAAATTACAGTTATGAAATAGCAACAAAAATAAGTTTATGGTTGGGGCTCAACACAATATGAGAGAGGGTCACAGCATTAGGGATGTTGAGAACTACTAGTCTAGATTAATTCAGTAGAATTTGTAATATTCCTCATCTCCTTACTAACCAGTAATATAATTAGAGTCTTGCTAGAAGTCTTTAGAAGCAATGGTTTAACTATATATATATTTAATTCTTTTGAGAATTTTATATATTTGATCATATTCATGCTTCTACCTCAACCTCTCACAAATACAACCCTCCATTCTATATCCATCTAACTTTATGTCCTCGTATTTTTTAAAGCCCACACAATTCAGTTACTGGTGGCTCTCTATTCTTGGTGTATGGCCATCCTCAGCAATGTGTTCAACCTACCAGGGCCACACCCTTAAAGAAAACTCTGCCTCCTATCAGCTATCAGTTATCAATAGTTTCATAGCTAAAGGTATAACTTCAGGCCCACCTTCCCCCCTTCTATGCTGAGGTTTTGTCTGGCTTTAACCTGTACAACTTTTGTGTATGTTATCACAACACCATGAGTTCATATGTGCAGCTGCCCTATTATGTCCAGAGAATAGTTTTCTTCTAGACATTCTCTGCCGCTGTCTCTTAAAATGTTTCCAGCCCTAGCTGGTCATGGTCGCACAGGGCTGTAATCCCAGCAATGGGGGAGACAGAGACAGGGGGATCTCTGTGAGTTCGAGGTCCACAAAGTGAGTTCAGAACAACCAAGGCTACACAGAGAAACCCTGTCTTGAAAAGAAAAAAAGCAAGGGAAGAAGGAAGAAAGAAAAAGAAAGGAAGGAAGGAAGGAAGGAAGGAAGGAAGGAAGGAAGGAAGGAAGGAAGACAGAAAAAAAGGAAGGAAGGAAGGAAGAAAGAAGGAAAGAAAGAAGGAAGGAAGGAAGGAAGGAAGGAAGGAAGGAAGGAAGGAAGGAAGGAAGGAAAGAAGGAAAGAAGGAAAGAAGGAAAGAAGGAAAGAAGGAAAGAAAGAAGAAAGAATGTTTCCAGCCCCTCTTCATGCTGTTTCCTGAACCTTAGGCATAGGGGTTGCATTGTAGATGAATTAACAGGGCTTGGGCTTCCACAGTTAGTTGTTTTCTACATTGTGGCCAGTTGTTGCTGTCGGTAATGGTCCTCATCTGTTACAAAAAGAAGTGTCCCTGATGAAGGGGAGGAACTGCGCTTATCTGTGGGTATAAGGGTAAGTATTGAGAAGGTGATTAGAAATTATACTAGTTTTAGGAAGCGGCAGTACGTAGGTTCTTTAGGGTTCATGACCTTATCAGCCATGGCTTGTTGGCTGGGTTTACAGTGCCATTCATGAATTTCCTCCTGTTGTGCAGGCCTTTAATCCAATTACATAGTGGTTGGTTAGCCTGAAGATATGAGTGTCACTATTATACCCGGGGAACATCTTGCCATATGGTCATTGTTGAGGTTCATAGGCTTTGCAGGTGTGTGAGACTACTGATTGCCTTTCTCCCTTGGCAGCTTGCATAGCGGCTCTGGATACTTCAAGAGATATTCCTCAGGGAGAGGTTTCCGCTTCCAGTTCTGTCTCTATTCGACCTGTGTCTGAGGAGTGTGGTTTAGTTAGCAATAGTTGCCTACGTTCAAGTTCTGGGAATCAACTAAAGGCAAGAACAGTAGATGGGACTGTTCTGTGTGTCTCATGAACTCTTCCTTAGCGACAGCATAAAGGGAAGTTTCCCATGCCTGGACTGGGATTTTTGTTTGGTAGTCTATGGCTCTTGCAGGCAGTGTTATCACTCAAAGTGGTATAACTTCATTCAAAACACACACACACACACACACACACACACACACACACACACTATATATATATTTTTTTTTTCAAGTAAAAAGAAAATAATGTTTTCCTAGGGCTTTAAAATTATCTTTAGTTTTTTTTTTAAAGGTCCTCCCATTTTCCTTTTCCTCTGGAATGTTCTCCTTCCTCTCCTCCCTGTTAAATCCCACCCATTTTCTCTTTGTAGCACCTCTGTCCTACTACCCTCCTCCCTAGAGCTCCTCCTTTCTTGTCCCTTTTACTTTCCTGACTTCTGCAGTTACACCAGGTTCTATACTTATATCTAAAAATTCATGGCTAAGAATCACAAGTGGGAGAAAACATGTAGCATTTGTCTTTCTGGGCCTGGGTGAAATTACTCACTATAATGTTTTCCAGATCCATTCATGTACCTGCAAATCTCATCATTCCTTTTTACAGCTGAGTGGTATTCCAACGTGTATAAATACCATGTTTTCATCATCTATTCACCAGTTGAGGACTGCTTAGTTTGTTTCCATTTCCTGGTATGTGTAAGTAGAGCAGCAGGGAACATGACTGAGCAAGTACCTGTGAAGTAGGATATTGAGTCATTTGGGTATATTCTGAGGAGGAAGTCTATAGCTGGGTCATACAATAGGCTTACTTTTAGCTTTTTGAAAATTCTCACACAGGTTTCCATAATGGCAGCACCTGTCTGCCATACAGAGAATTTCCCTTCCCACCTCCTGGCTACCATTTGTTGCTGCATGTTTTCTAGATCTTAGCTAGTCTGATGGGTAGGGAAGCTGAAATCTCAAAGTAGCTTTAATTTCCATTTTCCTCGTAGTTGAGTACCATTCAGGGTATTTCTTAGCCATTTTTATTTTTCTTTCTGAGAGCTGCCTGTACAGCTCCATTGCCCACTTTAAATTGGGTCATTCATTCTCTTCATTCATTCATTCTTTTTTGAGTTCTTTGTATATTCTGAATATTAATCCCCTATCTGATGGAGAGCTGGCAAATATTCTCTCCTATTCTGTGGGGTTTCTGTTCACTCGGTTGACTTGCTTCCTTAGCTGTCTGGAGGCTTTTTAGTTTTATGAGGCATCACTTGTCAACGGTTCCCTTGATTCCTGAAAAAATGAAGTTCACCTTAGAAAGTTCTTCCCTGTACCTATGTCTTCTGAGTACTGTCCATGTTTACTTCTAGCAGAGAAGTTGCAGATTTTTTTTATTATTGTTTAGATTAGTTACTGTCATTTGTTGAATTGTCTATTATATATCATAAAGATGTGTTTTTCATATGACCAAAGGCAGGTTTATTACCAAAGAAAAAGTTCTTCAGAAGAATAAATCACTGATACCTTTACATGCAACTGTATTAAAGTCAGAAACATTTATATGTAAGAAAAGTGTTATAAGTCTGCCTCATGTTCCTTAAATATTACTTAATCTTGATTAACCAATGCATTTCTCATAACAGAAGGCTGTGTTCATTTTGGCCTGACACTGCCTCTGACTTACATTTGGAAGTCTGCTTATGGTGCTAATCAAATGAAATTTATAGCAGAGAGGAAAGACGTTTCTTTCCATGTTTTCAGGTTAAGGGAAACTAATGAAATTAGTAGACTTATCATTTTAAAACTTTAAAAATCATGCTATTTATGTAAAACTTTTAATATTAAAAAGCAAAATCGATGAATGTTACATCGAACAGTCCAGGAGCAATAGAATGTGTTAAATGACTACAGTGGGCTGGTATTGACTAGTTAACCAATTAAATAGCAAGGTAAAGAATCAAACAGCACTTAATGTATAAATATTTTTTTTTCATTCAAACAGAAAGAAAAAGAAAGTAAAGAGGAAAGGGGAAAAAAGAGAGTGAGCTGGTTGGATCAAGACTATAATTTGACCTCTTTGTAGTAATGCACACCTTTAATCCTAGAACTCAGGAGTCGGAGGCAGGGGGATCTCTGATCTGAAGGTCTGTCTAGTCTACATTAGGACAACCAGAGCTCAACCGTGAGACCTTCTTAGAATCAAGCAAGCAAGCAAACAAACACGCAAACCAATTTATAGTTTGCCCAAAGCACATTATGTGTGTTTATGAAATTCTTTTTTTGAATTTTTTTCTTATTATAATTTATTACTATTTATTCAATTTGTATCCTTGTTGTACATCTCCTCATCTTCCTCATGTCCTCCCAATCCCACCCTTCTTCCCTCTTCTTCCCTTATGCTCCTCCCCTAGTCAACTGATAGGAGAGGTCTTCCTCCCCTTCTATTTGACCCTCGGGCTATCAGGTCTCCTCAACACTGGTTTGCATTGTCTTCCTCTGTGGCCTGGCAAGCCTGCACCCCCAGGGGGAGGTGATCAGAGAGCCTACCACTGAGTTCATGCCAAAGAAAGTCCCTGTTCCCCTTACTAGGGAACCCACTTGGAGACTAAGTCTATGGGCTACAACTGATCTGTTTTTTTAAATTTATTCATTATTAATTACAAGTTATTCACTTTGTATGCCAGCTGTAGCTCCCTCCTTCATCCTTTCCCAATCCTACACTCCCTCCCTCTTCTCTTCCCTTGCCCCTCACCCAGTACACTGATAGAGGCAGGTCCTCCTTCCCTTCCATCTGACCCTAGCTTATCAGGTCTCAGCAGGACTGGCTGCATTGTCTTATTTTGTGGCCTGGAAAGGCTGTTCCCCCCTCAAGGGGAGGTGATCAAAGAGCCAGCCACTGAATTTATGTCAGTCCCTGTTCCCAGTACTAAGGTACCCACTTGGACACTGAGCTGCCATGGGCTACGTCTGTGCAGGGGTTCTAGGTTATCTCCATGCATGGTTCTTGGTTGGAATATCAGTCTAAGAAAAGACCTCTGTGACCAGATTTTTTTTTTCTTGTCCCCTCCAGGTCTTCCTATCTATCTCCCCCTTCTTTCATAAGATTCCTTGCACTCTGCCTAAAGTTTGGCTATGAGTCTCAGCATCAGCTTTGATACCCTGCTCTGTGGAGTCTTTCAGAGGCCTTCTGTGGTAGGCTCCTGTCCTGTTTCCTGTTTTCTCTGAGCCCGGGTTTTTAGGTCCTCTCCATGCATTGTCCTTGGAAATTCTTAATCAATAAAATGATAGACTATAGTTTGAAGCACACTGACTTCCTTTATGTATTGTGTTCTGCTGAAGAGGCAGACCATCTCTGCTCTGTCTAGTGTGAATAAGCTGTTCCTCTGATTAGGTTCAGACAGTATGTAATTTGATGAATGCAATTCAACAGGAAACTCCAGGGCACACAGTATGTGAAAGTTGACAGAAATCCTGGGATCTGTATTGTTAAATTCACTGGATCAAATCACGGCATAAAAACAGTAAACACGTTTGCAAGTTATTTCTGAATCTCCTACATTGAATGTGGGATATTAGCCATAATCCTTTTTTCTGTCTTCTTCACTACTTTTTTGTTTTGTTTGCTTCTTATCTCAGACTCTATTTATGAACTTACAGGAAACTGCACAGACTAGAGCTTTGAATTTATCGCACGTCCATTAATTCAATGCTTTTAACAGCATGCTGCTCTGTGCTAGCCCTTGAGGAGAGCTTTGCAGCCAGTCCTGAAGATACCTGATAAAACAGGATCAGATGAATGGGAAGGAGGTCCCCCCTATCAGTGGACTTGGCAAGGGGCACGGTGGAGATGAGGGAGGGAGGGAGGGACTGGGAAGAAATGAGGGATCAGGACACGGCTGGGATACAGAGTTAATAAAATGTAACTGATAAGAAAAAAATAAAATTCAAAAAAAAAAAACAAAACAAAAAAAAAGAGAGAAAATGGGATAGGAGAATATCAGTGTGGTCTCTGAAGTCAGGCTCCTTTCCTTCTCCTGGGTAGGACATTTTGTTCTTCCCTTTGCAAGATAGAAACAAAAGCTTCTTTGGTATTGCTAAGATTCACATGTAAATTCAGGCCTGAAATTTGGCTGGCTACCAGAGAATTTTCTGATCACTTTGTTTATCAGCCAAAGATCCAGGATAACAGTAGCTCCCCAGAGCTAATGGGTCTACTCGGCAGCTGTGAAACAAGTAATCAGGCTGTTCAAATCAGCTTCTACAACTGTGCTCACAATCAGTGGAAATTGCACCATTGGGTAGCTCATCACACTTTACCCATGAAAGAGTCTGTTTTAAGGTCACTGTAGCATATTTAATATTAGAGTCTTCTCTTGAAATCGTTATGCAGAAGGGTGCAACCCTTGTCATGGATCCTTCTTCAGTTAATGAACTTGAATATATGATGCATTTTCTCCAGGAATATACAAAGATGGCAAGACCAATGACTTCAAATATTTGATAGAGGGGGCAAATGTCTATTAGGATAATGCCAAAATGACCATGCAAATATTGAAGGGTAATTGAACACCTAGTACACTTACAAGAAGCTATGATAATGCATGAGCTACATATATTTCTAAAGGAGTTAGTCACTTCTCCGGGGAAATTCTCCTGGTAACTTAGCAACATGGGGAAATCGCTCACTTCTCTTCCCTTGTTCTCTTTAGTTTACAAAGCATTTTTGCCTTTGTGCTCTCACTGGATGGCCAGGCTGGTAAGCTTAGAGCTTGTCTAGATCTATTTAGATGAGAAAACAGGTCGGGAGAGATTGATTGGAAGTAGGGAATCTCTAGCTATAGCCCTGTGCTATTTTCCTGTAACTCTTCTTTCTATGATATCCAATTTTACCCTAAGTCAATAAAAAGTAAAAAGGAATGGGACTACTGCATGAAGTGCTTCAGCAACAAGTATGCATTTTGCTAGTGAATTCCAACCTGGAGAATTCCGGCTAGTATTGGCTTCCCCGTCTATACAGTGGAGGCAATGCTAGAATCTTCTCAGGGAGTCCTGAGGATTTCTGCCCTGACCCCAAGCATCTGGAAGACAAAGAGATTCTCCAGGTTTTCCAGCTGTCACTGCATGTGCTGTTCTGTGCTTGTGCGTGATGGGCTGCTAATCAAACACACCAGATCTTTGCAAACTCTGCTCTCAGGCTGCAGTTAAGCATTGCCAGTATCTTCATATTTTTTTCAAACTATTGTTTTAAGGAGGAAAATTGGATTTCAAGGATGGTGTTGAATGCATTTCTCAGAATCGTATTGTTTTGGTTATTTCCTTGTTGATATAAAACAGTCCCAAAAACAACAAAGCAAAACTGTAAGGTTCCTTATTAGTAGTATTCATCACACAGAATTTGACGCCCCCATCTGTCTGACACTGAAGCAGTAAATTAAATAGGCTCATTTGCCTTATGGAGATTCAGTTTCTTTCAATCGGTGGAATCAGATCTATTTAAGCAAAAATCATTTGAATTTGCTATGGCATTTTAAATTTATGAAAGTATGGATTTTCTGTGGCCACAATTTATCTGCTAGATGACAATCTGCGTTGAGATCATGGAATCCACTGGAGGTGAACTTCTCATATAACCCTCATGCCTCCTACTCCAGAAGGAAAAAAAAAAAAACACACAGGAAAATATTGTAAATATCTAAATAGAAGCTTTTCTACCCTCGACCTGTAGTTCCATGAAAAAAAAAGAAGGATGTTATCTTGGAGAGATATTTTAAGACAGAAGCTATAAGAATCTTTAATATACTGATGCAGGTACATTAACTCTTCCATATCATGCCACAAACAAACTGATTGTGATGGTGCTTAGGGTGTGGATGCCATTTTTCTTTTTCTCCTTCCCACACCTTAGCTGACCTTTCTCCATGCTTGTCCCCAAAAGCCACAGCTATCAGCATAAATGTTGGGGCTCAGCCATGGCCCCCATTATTCCTCATCCCCTCTAATTCATTTCTCATGTCTCCTCAGGAAGTAGCATTAGGTACTTGGAGCTGCTCTTTTTCAAGCAATATCTTATCTTTTATGGTAGAAAGAGAATTAATACAAGCTTTGGAGCTGTGACAGTCCTAGGATCTGTATTTATAAACACCTTCTGTGGCTCAACCTTTGAGAATCTCTTCTAATGGACTTTGCCTCATTTTATTCAGTTTCAGTTGTCCAAGTGGAACCTCGGTTATGCCTTCCTGTTAAACAAGATACTCATCCCCATTTATGGATATCCAGCTTTTTGCCTTTCATTTTACAGTGCTTATCACCAGGGTATTACATCCAGTATTTGTGTATTTGGTTATATTCTTAAATATTAACTTCAATGATAGCATCATGTGTAATAGTATCATCCTTAACACAACAGGTGCCACATATTTGGATGATGAATGAAACAGGGTTTTATTCCCATTTCCAAAGTCAGAGAAACATCATAAGTAAAATGGTGAGCTTTGGGGCTGAAAAGATGGCTCAGTAGTAAGAGCATTGACTGTTCTTCCTGACGTCCTGAATTCAATAGCCAGCGCTCACATGGTGACTCACAATTGTCTGTAACTTTAGTCCCAGGAGATCTAATAGCCTCTTCTGTTGTACAGATGTATATGCAGACAAAGCACCTGTATACATAAAATACTAAAATAAAATTAAATGATGAACTTCAAGCCACCTACACAGAAAGTGGTGGAAGCAAAGGAGGATCTGGGCTTACTGATTTGGTTCCCATCTAGACTGTGATTCAACTTTCCCTGCTCCCAATATGACAAAGATAGTTCTTATTAAATAAATGGTTTATGATACAGCTCCCAAGGGATAAAGTTTGGTAATTTGCACACTTCAGAATATCCAGTCATAAGCTGTAGTTTGGTTTCTTTGCTATCTGTTCAGTTGAACCAGTTGTATCTTATGTGGAAAATGTTCAGAATCTAAGATGAAGAGACGGTGAATGTAATCAGGTTAAAGGGAATCATATTCTATGATGAGAAACGATATTGACATCAATCCCAGCATGTGACACAGATACGAGAAAATAGTAAAAATATAACTAAAAAATAATACTTGGTTATAATCTTTATTGGAATCTGAGGATTTCTTAGTAGGAAGACAGAACTCAGCGCACACACACACACACACACACACACACACACACACTACTATGATGCAATTTGATATAGGAAAATTTTATGAACAGTGGGATGCTGACAGGCAGACTGCCTGTTTATTCCAGGGGCCAAGGGTCACCGAATGTTGGATGCTCTGAAGTTTCATGTCCGCCTCGAGCTAAATGACAAATGAGTTCTGCTGTTGCATGTCCCTTGTTAGCTTATTTTCTTTTGTGCATTCCCTTTTCTCCCCTCCCACACCCCACCTGACCTGGTGTCACTAACACTAGGTCTGTCTTTTTATCTGTGGGTCTACATTGTTAAAACGAACAGGTTCTAGTGAGAAACAAGATTGTACCTTATTATTTGCTTTTCTTTCTGAGAAAGAACAGTCTCTCCTCCCAGATGAATAAGTATGAACATCCATGGGATTATTCACTTATAAAGGAAAGGAAGGCATCCTGTGTCTTTGGTGATTCACAGTAACTACTTTGCTTAATTGTGGACTTTCCTGTCATTACGGGTCAGTAATTCCTCAGCATGATGAAAGATGTCCTATTTAATGAGACATACTACTTTCACACTGTTAGCTATAAATATTCTTTCATTGTCTTGTCTCTGGAATCTTTACCACCTCTGCCTCCTAGGGCTGAAGGCTTTAAAATCACTTCCTTGCTCCAGTTTAGCCCTGAACCTCACATTAAACTCCAAGAGCATTTATAATCCTTAACTGGTTGGGCTCTGAGATAAGCGAACAAATTAGCCACCTTTCTTCTAATGACTCTTGCATTTTCTCCGACACCACCAGAGGCAGATGTGTTAGGGTAATCACTCCAGCTCATGTACATCTTACCCTGACCAATTAGTGGTAGAAATGTCCAGGAGAATACCCAATTTAATTGGGTGTAGACAAAGAATAACTACACGTGTCTCATATTATCTGTGAATGTTCACGTTCAATATTGATTTGTAAATGGTGTGTCCTACCAATGGTGGCTAGCCAGATCAAGGGTACCCAGGAATTCTGATGTGTTTTGGCTTCGTTTTGTGAGGGCCCAGCTCATGTTTCCTGACAGCCTTTGTTACTTCCCCACCCCCTGTCTTTCTCTTGGCATATAGATGTTACATCATCTTCTTACAAGACAGCCCCTCTCTTTTCCCTCCAGTCTTACTGTTTTCCTTTGTTGGCATTAATGAACAGATTTGAAAAGTGAAATGAAACTTAATATGTTCAATTTAGCATTTCTGTCATTCACTTGTTGTTTAAGTGTTTTTGTGCACTTAGTGTATGCTAGATTTAGGGATACAGGATCAGGGTCTATTCTTACATAACTTACACACCCAAAGGTAACAGGCTTCATCAAGTGCTTAAGTCTGGAAGATTGTGTTTTGGTACCTATGGGAATATGTACAAGGGAACTGAAGGCCAGCATGGGGTTGAGGCAGGAGCAATTTCTAGAGAAGGTTCAAATTAAGGTGAGATGTGATGAGCAAGAACAAGTTAGCTTAGAAAATGAAAATTTTAAAGCTCATTTTTTACTCCTTTAGGTTATTGAGCTGTATTTCTGGTGAATGTATTTTATATAGACATCCCAGGACAGATCCATTTCAAACAACAGCAACAAAAACCCAAGTCTTTGAGATTAACCTGAGATTTGATGTGGAATTCAAGCCATAGGGTTGATTCAGTGGCATGTCAATGGAATGTGGGGAGCTAGAGTTTGAATCTTACCCCTGTTATTTAATAATTGTGGGTCCCTGGATACACTGAGTATTGCTTCCTTCCTTTCTAAAGTTTCATTTATTAGTGATATAATAAAGCCTAGATGGTTTTACTATGCTACATACTCAGGATTCTTAAGAAGTATCTGAAAGCTGTCCATCACATTATGCTTTTGCAATCCAGTAAGTAATTTATTCTGCTGGAAGACATTTCAATTGAGTGTTAAACTTTGTTCTCCTATATATGACATAACATTGGTACCTTTTTCAAGATCCCATTAGCTCACAGAGCCAAGACAGTGATGACCGTTGCAACTTCATTGCTGTGTGTAATAGCCTCAAATAATCTGAGTGTGATAGATGGTGTGAGCTTTGCTTATTCTCTCTGCACTTAAGAACCTATGCTGACTTTTCACAAATAAAAATAATTTTATATTAAACCAAACTTACATTATTTCATCATTCCCTTCCCTCCCTCCAGCCTTTCCCATGGACCTACGCTGTTCTCTCTAGAAATCATGGCCTCCTTTTTTTTTGTTTCACACACACACACACACACACACACACACACACACACACACACACACACCTACATCTAAATATATAAAAAAACAAAACAAACCAACAAAAACAACCTGGCTCAGTCCAGCATTACTTGTATGTATGTAATTTCAGGGCTGACCACTTGGCAATAGATACCAACTAGGGACTCTTTCCTGGAAAGGACTATTTCTCCTGTTTCAGAAGTCCTTATTTGCTTATAGTTTTTGTCAACTGTCTTTTTCTTTTTCTTTTTGGAGTACTTCATCACTCTGTGGTTTTCGAGACTACATATCTCAATTCTGTTTTTTTTTTTTTTTTCCCTCATTTGAGGCATGAACAGGATTTCTTTAACAATGCTTCAGTCTTTATTCCAGGGAAGCTATTCCATAGCAAACCTTAGGCAGTTCAGAATAGAAAGTCACTGTGCGAGCTGAAACTAAGATCCACTGTGTGTGTGGTTTTGTCACATATAAACTTGGGGTAATTTCCTATCTCTAAACCTCTGTTTCTGTATCATGGTGACTTCATGGTTAAGATAATGGAATATAAAGAATATTCATGCTAAAAATAGAATACCTATAATGTCTCAATTGGACTTGGGAAAAAGCAGAACGATAAATCTTTGGCAGGTGGATTGCTTCCTTGATTAACATATGGAAGGCTCGAGACTGATGACTCTACTGCCATAACAGGAAGTGATGGTAGGCCAGCTGGCAGAAACCCAGAAGTAGTAGCAGGAGTACTCTTACTTCACCAGATATTTCTCTTACTATATCTTGACTCCTCTAGTAAATTTTTGGGTTTAATAAGAACCATGTGTAAAAATTTTACCATATGAAGATAATAACAATCTGGTCCTTTAGGAGTTTTGTACATGGTAAACTGAATATGATAAACATTTTTATTATTCTTATTTTATTATTTTTTTAATATTAGTTACAGTTTGTTAACTTTGTATCCCTGCTGTATCCCGATCCCTCATTCCCTCCCAATCCCATCCTCCCTCTCTCATCTCCTCCCTGCCCCTTTCCAAGTCCACTGATAGGGGAGGACCTCCTTCCCTTTCATCTGACCCTGGTTTATCAGGTGTCTTCAGGACTGGCTGCAAAGTCCTCCTCTGTGGCATAGCAGAGCTGTTCCTCCCTCGGGGAGGGGTGGGAAGGGAGTCAAAGAGCCCACCATACAATGAATATTTCTGATTTCTCAGCCTTTGGATCAGCAAAGTTTCTTGTCTTCTAAGATACCTTTACCATTTTTCAGCTTCTTTATTTGCCTAAATGAATTAATAATTCTCTATCTTCTTAAGAAATCGCAGGGTTTCCCAGACTCATTTTCATTAAACTTGGTTCTGGAATGATGATTATTTTTATTTGAAAAAATTGGGACTGATTTATATGCAGTCTTTATCCACAGGTATAATATGTGCTGCCTTAGCTTTCATAGTTACAAATGTTCTTCAATTAGAAACATTAGCTCTAAGTCAGTCTATCAGAAGGAAATGTATTTAATTTCAGTTCTGACTTTTTACCTAATATTTTCAGACATATACCTGTACTCATAGAGACAATAATGTTAAATAGAAAGGACCATTCTAATGAATAGTAGATTGAAACTTTAATTTTAGTGCTATATTTATATGTTACACTGTTGGAGTTTGTCTTAGGCAGGTAGCAGGGCTGCCTTTCAGAGCTATGCTGGAAATAGTCAAGGAGGTAATGTTTATCTTTACTATTTTCTGGTATCAAATCCTCTTGTCTGGCCTTAAGGGGACCTTGACAAGTGCATATCTGACTGTAGATCGTTCTTTCCCTGTGGGCAGAACCTTTACTTCTGGGCTACTGATGGCTGCTGATATATCTTCTCCCTAGAGAATTAGTTTGGTAATTTTTCCTGAAAAGAAACTTTTAAATACTTATGCAATGAGAGGTGTTCTATGAAGAGGCCTTGGTGAGAGGCGGAGGAACATTGTCTGGCATTAGTTTATTTTCCTATATGTTTATAAAGCAAAGGCTCCGGGGAACTCCTCTGTAGGCTTGACAAGTGTGGCAGAGCAAGAGTAGCAGGGAGTCAACAGTCTAATGTTTTATGTATTGCAGCACTGAACAGTATATATTCTTAAAGCTCATCTCCTCCTAGCCCAGCCTTGATTCTTTTGCTGCAGAAAGAAAAGATCTTACTGTGAACTCTATGATTCTATAATTTCTTTGAACTCTGTTTGCATAGTTTCTTTTATTGGATGGCAAGTTAAAAATGACAAGGTTTTATTTTTCAAATGTATTTGAAAGTAACCAAGGAGAAATCATTTGCCCCACCCCTGATTTTGTCATGTATGCAGATTCATTCAAGTGTCCTCTCTTTGGTGCAAATTGTAAAGTCTAGACTCTGAAAAGTCTATAGTAACTGCATGGAGAATAAATCATAAGAGCTAAGAACAATGAAGCTGGATCTTGAGGAAGCTCTATTCCTAACTGTCTGAGAAAGCACCAGATTGATTTCCAAAGTTTACATTCCCACCAGCAGTGGAGTAGGGTTCCCCTTTAAGTGTTTCTCTGTCATTCAGTATTCCTCTACTGAGAATTTTCTGTTTAGCTCTGTACCCCATTTTTAAATTGGATTAATTGGATTTGTTGCTGTTTAACTTCTTGAGTTCTTTATATATACTGGATATTAGCTGTCTGTCAGATAGAGGGTTGGTGAAGATTCTTTCCCAATCTGTAGGCAGTCGTTTTGTTTTGAGGATGGTGTCCTTTGCTTTACAGAAGTTTTTCAGTTTCTTGAGTTCCCATTTATTGATTGTTGCTCTTAGAGTCTGTGCTGTTGGTGTTCTGTTCAAGAAGTTGCCAAAAGATGCTCAAGTATAAAACAAGGACATTTGCCCAACCATGTTTGTAGCAGCTTTGTTTGTAATATCCAGAATCTGGAAACAACCCAGATGCCCCTCAGTTGAGGAATGGATACAGAAATTGTGGTACATCTACACAATGGAATATTACTCAGCAATTAAAAAAAAAAAAGAAATCATGAAATTTGCAGGCAAATGGTAGGAACTGGAGGAGATCATCCTGAGTGAGGTATCCCAGTAGCAGAAAGACACACAGGGTGTATACTTATTCATAAGTGGATATTAGATATATAATATAGGATGAACATACTAACATCTGTACACCTAAAGAAACTAATCAAGAAGGAGGACTCTGGCTAAGATGCTCAATCCTTATTCAGAAAGTCAAAGAGAATAGACATCAGAAGAGGGAGAAAACAGGGAACAGGACAGGAGCCGACCACAGAGCGACTCTCTGAAAGGCTCTCCCCTGCAAGGTATCAAAGTGGATACTGAGACTTATGGCCAACTGTTAGGCAGAATGCAGGGAATCTTATGAAAGAAGTGGGAGATAGTAAGACCTTGGAGAGGACAGGGGCTCCACAAGGAGAGCAACAGAACCAAAAAATCTGGACACAGGGGTCTTTTTTGAGACTGATACTCCAACCAAGGACTATGCATGGAGATAACCTAGAACTCCTGCACAAATGTAGCCCATGGCAGTTCAGTGTCCAAGTGGGTTCCATAGTAATGGGAACAGGGACTGTCTCTGACATGAACTGATTGGCCTGCTCTTTAATCACCTCCTCCTGAGGGGGAAGCAGCCTTACCAGGCCACAGAGGAAGACAATGCAGCCACTCCTGATGAGACCTGATACTGATACACTAGGATCAGAAGGAAGGAAAGGAAGACCTCTCCTCTTAGTTCACTTGGGGAGAGGCATGGGTGGAGAAGTGGGAGGGAGGATCAGATTGGGAGGGGAAAATGGAGGTAGCTATAGGATGGATACAAAGTGAATAAACTGTAATTCATAAAAATAAACATTAAAAAAGGACAGTGAAGCAACTTTGGTGCAGAACTTTCTCCAGTGCTGTGACAATGTCACGGTGGTATCATCAGTAACTGAGTAGTCTTTTCTCAATAGGGGCTTGGCTGTGTGTAGATACAAGATAGCAGTCCCTGTTCTACCTCCTAGCTATTGTACCATGTCTGCAGCTCTCTGGTGAGAAAGCTCTCTTGATCCCTACAGTCTAGCAAACAATTTTTCTTACCAGCCACAAGAACAATGTATGAACCAGTCCATGCCATCAAATACTTGCAACATTAGGATAAGTTATTATAGTGTCTTTTTCTTCAGACTATTTTCCCTACCTATGACCTTTTAAGCTTTTGGTGCATTTTAAATGAGAGTTAAAATTTTCATATCATTCTATGGTCTCTCAAGATATCATAGAGACATCTAGGTAAGGGGATGATAGATTTGTAATTATCGGCAGTTGGAGAAGATAGTTAAGATTTGCCAATATCTATCTTCAAATTTTTATGTGGCAAAATGCTAAGATATATATATATATATAGAGAGAGAGAGAGAGAGTAAGAAAATGGTATAGACAACTATATGAATCTGTTAAGTATGCAATGCACATAAGATAATATTTTGGCTGTCTTTTTTCATTGTTTTCCTGAAACATTTTAATTCAACCTCCATTGTTTTAATTAATAAAAGCTGTTATCCTAACAAGAGAATCATCAATAAATCTATTGAATCTTAGTTTAGATAAATTTAGTTCATTTATAGAAAAGTATTAATGTATTATCTGACCTGATTGCAAATATAGATGACTACACAGAGTCTGAGACAATGACGAAGAGATCAGTGACACTGTCTTACTTAAAATTTGGCACTTTCATGGTAAGCTCACAGGAGTAGCACCTTTCAGTTATTTTACTGCTTTAAATTTAGGGACCATAATTATTTATAAATTGTGTGGGTCTTTTCTGTTATTTTATCCCCAACTGTAGTATCCAATGTAATACTTAATAGTTAAATATCTGATTGATTTTTAATATACCCTCTTGGTGTAGTAACACTTTTATCTGTTGATTAGCATTCTTCATTGCTAATAACAAACTTAGGACACTTACAATACCATCTTGTTCATGAATTGGTTCTCAACGTGGTAAAAACAAAATGTTTAAAATTGGATTATTGTGTTAGAACAGAACAGCTGATTTAGGCCAAGACATTTCCTTTCATCACACAGTGTTTGTGTGTTGTTTTTATTTTTAAGTTTCTAAGAGAAAATTAGGTAATGGTTGTCCAGAAGTTCGAGATCTGAGAAGGAGAGAGTAGAACAAGATGATTTTATAACTGATAATGACAAAATAATAAAAGCAGCCATATTACATGGTTGTAACTGTGTCCCACCTATTTACTCACTGGGACTGTTTGCTCTTCCTTCTTTCTGTGGTGAGAGAATTCCTAGTAAGCACATACAATCCATTCTTCTTGAGCAAGAATGGAGCAAGGAGACATCTCTTCAATTCCTATTCTTGTGCATGTTTTAGTGGTTGGTAAAAGTCATCCCCTTCTTTATATTTGTACATTATTACTATTTTAGGTGGGAATATTGAGTCACAGAGGGGAAAGGTCTCTAAAGTCAAAGGACACATGGGTAAGATGTGAGTGACATTCAGTGTTTGAACCCAGGTGGAATGGCTTCATGAACCATGCCACAGCATGACGCTGTTTCCAAATCAAATAGCGGAGCCTGCAGTATAACCACAATTTTATGCTCCACCTCAGTTCTTGACTTCCTATTGAAGCTCTTGGCTTTGTTATTACAGTGAAACCACACAGGACAAACCAGATCTGCACAGCATATGGTAGCCATTTCCAGAGACCCTCAGATGGACACTAGAGGATCATTTCTGTTCTTCAGCCAGTCATTGGTATATCTATATCTATAGATATAGCTCTATCTATCTATTTATCTATCTATCTATCTATCTATCTATCTATCTATCTATCTATCTATAGATAGATAAAATCTAAGAGCTTGATGTGATAGTGATCTCTTGGGTGTGTGTGACAGAACGTGGCTAGTGCCAACATGGGGGCAGCTTTGTTCTTGGAGGTTGTCTCATGAGCTGTGTATAGCTTATGTGCCCTGAAACAAGGCAATACCAAACTAAGTTGAGAATGATGATCTTTTTTTTTTTAACTCCACACATGCAGTCAATAATGTTAGTTAAAAAGTAAAAACTTGTTTCCTGTTTTCTTCTTCTTCTGATGTCCATCCTCTTTGCCTTTCAGGATGGAGATTGAACATTTTAGTTAGGGTCCTCTCTTTTGCTTAGTTTGTTTAGATGTACAGATTTTAGTTTATCCTATGTTGTATGTTTATATGAGTGAGTATATACCGTGTGTGTCTTTTTGCTTCTGGGACAACTCACTCAGGATGATCCTTTCCAGGTCCCACCATTTACCTGCAAATTTCATGATTTCCTTATTTTTCATTGCTGAGTAATATTCCATTGTATAGATGTACCACAATTTCTGCATCCTAGGAACCTGCTACAGAGGGCCTCTGAAAGCCAGAAGAAGAAAACAGGAAACATCCTAGGAACCTGCCACAGAGGGCCTCTGAAAGTCTCTGCCCTGCAGACTATCAAAGCAGATGCTGAGCCTGATGGCCAACTGTTGGGCAGAGTGAATGGAATTTTATGTAAGAAGAGGGAAATAGTAAGAGCTGGAGAGGACAGGGTCTCCACAAGGAGAGCAACAGAACAAGAAAATTTGAACACAGGGAACTTCCCAGAGACTCACACTCCAACCAAGGACTATTCATGGAGATAACCTAGAACCCCTGCACAGAAATAGCCCATGGCAGTTCATGTCCAAGTGGGTTATATAGTAATGGGAAGAGGGACTGCCTCTGACATAATCTGATTGGCCTGCTCTTTGATCACTTCCCCCTGAGGGGGGAGCAGCCTTACCAGGCCACAGTAGAGGACAATGCAGCCACTTTTGATGAGAACTGATAGACTAAGACCAGAAAGGAGAGGAGAACCTCCCCTATCAGTGGACTTGGGGAGTGGCATGCATGCAGAAAGGGGAGGGAGGGTAGGATTGGGAGGGGCGAAGGGAGGGGCTTATGGGGGGATACAAAATGAATAAAGTGTAATTAATAAAAAAGTAAAAAAAATTAAAATAACTAATCATCTAAGAATATGATATATGTAAAATCCCCATTAGAATTCCATGGTTTCCTTTAATGCACCAAATTTTGTGAATTAAAGCTTCTTTTCCTGGACCTTCAAAAAAAAAAAGTAAAAACTTTTATAGGATATGGAAAACTAGAGACCAGAATAAAATTTGCACAATCATATTTTAATTAATTAATTAATTAATTATAATTTATTTACTTTATATCCCCATTGCAGCTCCCACCCTCTTCTCCCCCTATGCCCTTTCCCTAGTCCCCTGATAGGGGAGGACCTCCTCCCCTTCTATCAGACCCTAGCCTATCAGATCTCATCAAAGCTAGCTGCATCATCTTCCTTTGTGGCCTGTCAATTCTATACCCCCCATGGGGAGGTGATCAAAGAGCCAGCCACTGAGTTCATGTCAGAGACAGCCCCTGCCCCCTTTACTAGGGAACCCACTTGGAATCTGAGCTGCTATGGCACAGAGCTAAACAGAGAATTCTCAACAGAGGAAGATCGAATGGCAGATAAACACTTAAAGAAATGCTCAACATCCTTAGTCATTCAGGAAATGCAAATTAAAACCACCCTGAGATTTCACCTCATACCCAGCAGAATGGGTGAACATCAAAAACTTAAGGGACGAGGCATGCTGGAAAGGTTGTGAAGAAAGGGAAAACTCTCCTCCCTTGCTGGTGGGAATGTAACCTTGTACAGCCACTTCAGAAATTAATCTGGCACTTTCTCAGAAAATTAGGAATAGCATTATCTCAAGATCCAGCTATACCACTCTGGGCATATACCCAAAAGACGCCCCACCAATAAGGACATTCAGTAAGGACATTTGCTCGACTATGTTCACAGCAGCTTTATTTGTAATATTCAGAATCTGGAAACAACCCAAATGTCCCTCAACTGAGGAATGGATACAGAAATTGTGGTACATTTACACAATGGACTACTGCTCAGCAATTAAAAACAAGGAAATCATGAAATTTGCAGGCAAATGGTGGGAACTAGAAAAGATCATCCTGAGTGAGGTAACCCAGAAGCAGAAAGACACACATGGTATATACTTACTTATAAGTGGATATCAGCCATATAGTATAAGATAAACTTACTAAAATCTGTAGTCCTAAAGAAGCTAAACAACAAGGAGGACCGTAGGGAAGAGGCTGAAACCTCACTCAGAAAAGAAAACAGGATAGGTATCAGAAATAGGAGAAGACAAGGAACAGGACAGGAGCCTTCTGCAGAAGACCCCTGAAAGACTCTGCCCACCAGGGTATCAAAGGAGACACTGAGATTCATAGCCAAACTTCGGGCGAGTGCTGGAATCGTTATAGAAGAAGAAGGAGATAGAAAGACCTGGAGGGGACAGGAACTCCACAAGGAGAGCAACAGAGCCAAAAAACCAGGACCCATGAGGTCCTGCAGAGACTGATACTCCAACCAGGGACCATGCATGGACAGGACCTAGGCACAATCATATTTTTAATTGAGCGCATTGGAATGTAAGGTATGTGGGTTCCATTCACACAACAGGACTGATGTAGGGAGAAACCAACACTGTGGAAATCACAAGGCTGCTTTTAGAAACACAGCTGTTCGTGCCCCTTCCTTAGAGACTATGCCAAGGGTGTCTGACTTCCAAAGGTGAAACAGGCAGCGCCTGGAGGCAGTTTGCTTCTCCTATGAGAGGCTCCTCCCTTCTTAAGCATAAACCCCTTTTTAGAGAGAACTATTATTCATGAGTGTTAAAGGGGTATAAAATCAGACCAGCGAGGCCCTGAACCGCAGTCTTCTAAGGAGGAATGAATGTGTCTAAACTACCTCGAAGAACTCTGAAAGGGTGCCAGGAGCACATTTCAAGTGCTTGTTTGTGAAGGAACTGGAGGTGATGCTGGATGGATGCACTTTACTCGGAGGTCATTTTGGCAGCCTTTCTTGAGGCTCAGGACGCATGCCCTGTGCAGCCCTCTCAGCAGCCTGTGTTCAGAGCAGAACGCAGCGTTCTGCGTACTGTGCAGCTTGAGTGGCATCTTAAGATCGTGGATGGAAGCATGAGCCCAAGGATAAAATTTTAAAGAGTGAATACAATACGAGC
The DNA here is from genome assembly GCF_907164565.1 of Psammomys obesus. Classification (NCBI taxonomy): domain Eukaryota; kingdom Metazoa; phylum Chordata; class Mammalia; order Rodentia; family Muridae; genus Psammomys; species Psammomys obesus. Next base: position 14,899,384 of record NW_026592510.1, on the reverse strand, counting down.
TATGGGAGACTAATCATAATATTTAACACTAGCCGTTAGGTTAAAAAAAAAATCATGGAATGGATCTAAGTTTGTTTGTATTTTAGGGGAATCAGAGCACTGACTCATAAGGAGTCTTCGGTTTTATGTGGGCTTAGATTATAATGGTTTAATTTAATATAGATTTAACTTGAGATATATTAGGTCAGTCTGAGATGCATTTAAAATGATGACTCATAGCCATATTTCAGTGACTTCTGTTCAAAAATGTCTTTTCCTACAAGTAGCTCTTCCTTAAATTAAAATTATTTATTTTTAATGGACACATAATTATTCACATGTATATGGTAGGTCTGAATTTTGGAAATATGTTGTATCAAGGTTGTAATGATTATATGTCAGAGTAATTAGCATATCGACAACATCAGTCTTCTATCCTTTCTTTGTGACAAGATGACTTGGAATTCTTTTGTTGTTGTTTTAATAAAGATAATAAAGCAAAACCATCATACTGAAGTTGGACACACAAACCCAACAAGAGAAAGAGTTCCAAGAGCAAACAAAAGAATCAGGGACCCATTCATCCTCACACTCACGTGTCCCATAAAATTACTAAGCATATTTATATACAAGTATGTTGTATATATATATAAATATATATTGGCCATATTATATATTATATATATGGCATATATATCTACATCTATAGTATATATGTGTATGTATGTGTATGTATTTTTATATATGTATTTTATATATAAATACATACATACACACACAAAGTACCTGGTCCAGTCTGTTTAGGCCCTGTACTTTCTACAGGCATCTCTATGAGTTCATATGTGCCCTATTTAGTTGATTCAGAGGGCCTTGTTCTCCTGGTGTCCTCCATTCTCTCTGGCTCTTACACTCAATCTGCCTCCTCTTCTTTAGGGTACCCTGAGCTCTGAAGAGAGGGATTTGATGGAGACATCCCGTTAGTCTTTCTCTCCATGTAATGTCTAGTTCTGGGTCTCTACATCTGTTCCCATCTGCTGTTGAAGGAAACTTCTTTGATGATTATTGAATAAGGCAGTGATTGATGAGTATACCAGAATATCAATAGGAGTTATTTCACTGATACTTTCATTTTTAGAATAGTAGTGTTTGGTTTTTACATTAGGTCTTTGGGCTGTCTAGTCTCGGGTTCTTAGTTGCCCAGTAGTGCCAGATAAGGGTTCCATCTCATGGAGTAGGCCTTAAACCAAGTAAGACATTGCTTGGCTCTTCCTACAAGTTCTGCATCACCATTGACCTACCATATTATGCAGACAGGACAGATTTTAGGTCAAAGATTTTACGGGTGGGTTGATGTTTACTTTTTTTGTTTGTTTTTAGGGTTTTTATTCATTTTTTAAAAAATTATTTTTATTAGTTACAGTTTATTCACTTTGTAATCCCCTGTAGCTCCCTCCCTTCTCCCCTCTCAATCCTATCTTTCCTCTCTCTTCCTCACTCATACCCTTCCCCCAGTCCACTGATAAGAGAGGTCCTCTTCCCTTCCCTCTGATCCTAGTCTATCAGGTCTCATCAGGAGTGGCTGCATTGTCTTTCTCTGTGGCCTGGTAAGGCTGCTCCCCCCTCAGGGGAAGGTGATCAAAGAGCAGGCCCATCAGTTCATGTCAGAGACAGTCCCTGTCCCCATTACTATGGAACCCACTTGGACACTGAACTGCTTTGGGCTACATTTGTGCAGGGGTTCTAGGCCATCTCTATGAGTGGTCCTTGGCTGGAGTATCAGTCTCAGAAAAGACCCTTGCGCACAGATGTTTTGGATCTGTTGCTCTCTTTGTGGAGCTCCTGTCCTCTCTAGGTCTAACTATCTCCCACTTCTTTCATAAGATTCCCTGCATTCTGCCCAAAGTTTGGCTATGAGTCCCAGCATCTGCTTCGATACCCTGCACAGTAGATCTTTTCAGAAGCCCTCTGTGGTAGGCTCCTGTCCTGTTCCCTGTTTTTTCCCTTCTCCGATGTCCATCCTCTTTGCCTGTCTGAATGGGGATTGAGCATCTTAGCCAGAGTCCTCCTTCTTGATTAGCTTCCTTTTTGATAGCTTGCAGAGTACCTGCCTTCACCAAAACACTAGAATTTAGGGATGAAAGCTCCATGTAGGCACCAGCTGGGCTTCACCAAGCTCAGTGAGTTGTGTGGGTGTTATCCTCACCAATGGGGCCCTGCTCTTAGTTTTCAGGGACCAAACTATTGTCTTAGTTACAGCCTGAGATTTGGGGAAATTTCTACAGTACCCCCTTGACCAACAAATCAATTTAGTACAATCCAGTCCCACCGCTGGAATCCTCTTTGGTGACAAGAGATGGCCAGTTGAGACTCCGTATGCCCTATTATTAGGAGGCCTCATCAGGACCACATTCATATATTTTAGAAAGGTTCCATTCATTGGGTTTTCATACCATCCCTCAAATGCCCTTTAATTCCAGTTGTCTCTCCTCACATTCTCTCACTCTACTTGATCTCTCTTTCCTTTCCTCACCTGACCCTTCTGTTCCCTTACCTACCCACCCCTAGTCTGACCATAAAATCTATTCTAAAAGTTCCTCCCAGAGAAATCCATTACCCGCCCTCCAAGATCCCTCGTTTTTCCTAACCTGTCTGGGTCTTTGGATTGTAGCCTAGTTATAATTTACTCAATGGCTGATATCCACTTATAAGTGAACACATGCCATATTTCTCTTCACAGATCTGGGTTACATCACTTAGGATGATTTTTTTTTCTAGTTTTATCTCTTTGCTTGCAAATTTCATTATGTCATTTTTTTTAACACCTGTTTAATGCCAAGTGTATAAATGTACTACATTTTCTTTAACCATTCTTCTGTTGAGGGAAATCAAGGGTCTTTCTAGTTTTTGGCTATTATGAATAAAGCAATGGGTGAGCAAGGATCCTTGTGGTAGGGTGGAGTATTTGGGGGTATATTCCCAAGAGCGGTATAGCTGAATCTTGAGGTAGATCAATTCCCATCTTTCTGAGGAGTCACCATTCTTATTTCCATAGTGGCTGTACAAGTTTGCTCTCCTACGAAAAACAGAGGAGTGTTCTTTTTGGTCCGCATCCTCTCCAGCATGAGCTGTCACTGTGTTATTGATCTTAGCCATTCTGACAGGAGTGAGATGGAAAATGATTTTTTATTTGCATTTCCCTGATGGCTAAAGATGTTGAACATTTCAAGTATTTATCAGTAATTTGAGTTTATACTATTTTATATCTGTACCCCATTTAAAAATAATATTCTTTGGTTCTTTGGTATTTAGTTTCTCTAGTTGTTTATATATATTTGGATATTAGTCCTCTATCAGATGTAGAGTTAGTAAAAAATATCATTTCTTATTCTGTAGTCTGGTCTTTGTCTGTATGACAGTGTCTTTTGCCTTAAAAAATTATTTCTTCATGCTATTTTTAAGTACACATTTCATTACTGTTAGCTATAGTCACCCTATTTGACATCGGAACTCACTCCCCCTGAGACTTCAAACTTCTTGACCAACTTCTATTCCTCACCCTTTATTCTGCACTTTGTTTCTTTGGTTCAACTTTTGAGATGAGACCTGTATATGAGATCATATAACATTTGTGTTTCCTATACCAAGCCCAAATATGGAATCCTGTCATTTGCATAATTGTGGATGACCCTGGAGGACACTATATCAAGGGAAATTTCTCTTTTTTGTGGATTTGGCTTTGTCTTCTCATTTCAGATACAGAACACAAAAGCAAATTTATTTCTCCATCTGCTTCATTAACTATAAGTTGACTCTTCCCAAGTCCAACAGATTGATTGCCTCACCTTGGAGACAAATGCTTCTCCTTTCTTTTATATGTTGGTTCCTATACCCTAATTTTGACTCCTCATTTGGAACAGGATGGTTGCTATAGTCTTCTCAGAGTCCTAGTGTTTCATACTTAGATAAGTGTCATTAACACCAGGCTTCAAGAAATGTGTAAGGTGCTATATATCAAAAGTAGGATGACTATTTTCTTAAAAAGTAATTTTTATTTGAATTAGCCACAATGTATACAAATTCTGTACTATATGATGAAGAAATGGGATAAGGAATGATGATAGCTTTCAGAGAGCTCAGGAACAACAGGGTAGGTGCATTCTCTGGTTTGCCAGTAGCATTTGGACATCTGAGAAAAAAAAAACACATTTTAAAAACATATATAATAATTTTATTCTTTAAAATTTCATCTATGCATAAAATGTGTTTTGATTAAATTCACTCCTGCTCTTCTTCATAATTCCTTGAAAAGCCACTTCCTACCTCCAACTCCCTTCCAACCTCATCTCTTCCTTCTTTACTTCTTTCTTTCCATCTTTCTTTCATTCCTTCCTTTCTTCCATTTGCAATGATATAAATATATATTTTATGTCCACTGATAGGGGAGGTTCTCCTCTCCTTTCTGATCTTAGTCTGTCAGTTCTCATCAAAAGTGGCTGCATTGTCCTCAAGTGGACTTGGGGAGTGACATGCATGCAGAAAGGGGAGGGAGGGTGGGATCATGAGGGGAGGAGGGAGGGGCTTATGGGGGGATACAAAATGAATAAAGTGTAATTAATAAAATTAAAAAAAACAAAAAAAAACCTAGAACCCCTGCACAGATGTAGCCCATGGCAGCTCAGTCTCCAAGTGGGTACCCTAGTAAGGGGAACAGGGACTGTCTCTAACATGAACTCATGGGCTGACTCTTTGATCACATCCCCAGAGGGGGGAACAGCCTTGCCAGGCCACAGAGGAGGACATTGCAGCCAGTCCTGATGAAACCTGGTAAGTTGGGGTCAGATGGAAGGGGAGGAGGACCTTCCCTATCAGTGGACTTGGAGAGGAGCATGGGAGGAGAAGAGGGAGGAAGGGTAGGATTGGGAGGGAAAGATGGAGGGGGTACAGCTGGGATATAAAGTGAATAAACTGTAATTAATATAAAAAATAAAAATTTAATTAAAAAATTGTTATGTTCAATAACAGGGCCCTATCATCAGGTTGTAGACAGTAACAAATAGTCTGTTATGTTTGGGGGTGTCTATAGAATCCCCTTAGCCAATGATTCAATGAAATATAACCCATTTCTAGCACTGGAGCTTTTACTCGCTTGCATAAGAGGCACTGTCTTTCTTAACATAAAGACATAAGTATACAAATAAAGTAAAGCCACATATTTGAAAGAGTCTGTTTTGAATGTTTGACATGATTACATACTTGGTGGTAAGAGATGCACTTCCCCAGCTTTGAACTTTTCATTCCTTTTGTTTAAAACCTTCCCTTGGTTCTCTGGCTACAGCCTGCTTTATATTATTTCCTAGAACCTTATGTTTATGGTTTGCATTTGCAACGTCTTTTCAAGGGCTTGCCCATGGTTTATAGAGCCTTTAGACTTGAGGACCACGGGATCTGAAGACAAGAATAGCAAGCCTGAGGAAATGCATTCCTGTGCAGTTCCCAGCCAGTCTGTGAGGTGATTTCCTTCAGTTGGTCCTCCAGTATTGACTGCACAGTGATGTATCTGACTTGGCTCTGCCAACACTTCTTTCCCTTAGCTTATGTAGAGACTTTGTCCTGGCTAATTTTATGTCAATTTGACACAGCTAGAGTCATCTGAAACAAGAGAGCCTCAGTTGAGTAAAATGCCTCCATAAGATCCAGCTCTAAGGCACTTTTTCAATTAGTGATCAATGGGAAAGGGCCCAGCCCACTGTAGGTGGTGCCACCCCTGGGTTGGTGGTCTGGGTTCTATAAAAGAGCAGGCTGAGAAAGCCATGATGAGCAAGGCAGTAAGCAACATCTTTCTATGGCCTCTGCATCAGCCCCTACATCCAGGTTCCAGTTCTGTTTGAGTTCCTGTTCTGACTTCCTTCAATGATGAATGGCAATATCAAAGTGGAAGCCAAATAAACCCTTTCCTCCATAACTTACTTTCTGGTCATGATGTTTGTTGCAGCAATAGAAACCCTATCTAAGACAGACTCTACATCTGTGATTTTGAGACTGATGTTGTGTGAATATAACAATGTGGCAATTGAGACTATAACCTTGGCCTTATTAAAAATCTGCCAATGAGTGCATTATTGGGGAAAAAAAGTCAAAAAAAAAAAAAACCGAAATTGACCTTAGCAAAAACATGTTTGAGAAAGATAATGTTTTTTGTTTTTTGTTTTTTGTTTTTTTTAAAAAAAAGAAAGCTGCTATTATGGCGGTTAATAAACTTTTAGGCTATTTTGCACAGAGTGAGATTTGAATTTATGCTGATCAAATTTGTTGAAGATAAAGATGACTGCTGTCTTCTGGTCGGCACAGAGGTTCTGTTAGGGAAACACTGCATTCTTTTAAATTATAGCAAAAGATATTACTTCTATATTACCCAGTTATTTCTTCACTTTTCCTATTCCCAAAGGCCACAATTCCATTAAGGCCAGAGACAGAAACATTGGGTGAGTAATTCAGCCCATTTCAACAGACACAAATTTGTTTGCAAAGTAGAATATTATCTTCCATATTACTTTACAATTTCTTTTGGAGTCATTGTCCTTTATGACAGATTTATGTGAAAGCTGTGAGCTGAGCAGTTATTTGGATCTAGGGTTTTCGGTATAACCATTAAGAAAGAGAAAAGGAGAGATAAAGATAAGAGAATCATGTAAATGTGAAACAATGGAGCCCGCTTCAGCACAGTCCCCATGAGCGGGACTGTGACTTGTGCAGGGAGGGACAACTCATTTTGGCATGTGACCTGACTGCAGACAGTGTTCTCAGTCCCTGAAAAAAAAGATCTGCCAGATGCACACTGCTGTTAATGAGATGCTAGACCAGAGAGAAGATAGCAGATGTAAATTCACCCAAATGAGAGGGGACTAAGGAGTCCTCTTAGTATGCAAGTAAGAGGATTGCTGTGGAGGTCCTTTATCTATCTATCTATCTATCTATCTATCTATCTATCTATCTATCTAT